>NW_026778205.1:1554510-1865412 GCF_025265405.1 Mesoplodon densirostris
CAAACTGGAGCACCAGGAGAGGGACTATTCATTGAGTTTTAGAAACCTTTCATATTCACAGTGTGTACATTCTCTAGGTTTCCTGTACATGTTATAGCTGTAGTAATATTCCCTTGAACCTGGAGAGTTGGGACCCATGGAATGGGGGCCATGCATTATTGCTTGAAAGGGTCTGCATTTGCTCACCCAATCTCACCAATCCTCTCAGTCCCAAGTGTCCAGCCTTATGCCACATCCAGCTGTCATTGTAGATAGGGTCTTTCCAGGTTTCCTCAGACACCCTGAAGGAATTGTAAAGAATTTCCCTGTTTTTTGGTTTTGCTTTTGAAATTCCTTTTTATAGTGGGTTTGAGCTGATTCTCGCTGCCATGTTTATGCCACTCTAGACACACTTGATTCCCTTATGGAGTCATATCAATACATAGGTTTTAAGATTCTTACTAGTCAGATATATTCCTCTGCGGGAAATATGGGGTTTTGAGTCTCTTTCACTGAGGAAGGTGTAGGTCTTGTCTATTCCAAAGTTGGTTTTTGGAACGGTCCCTGTGCTTATATCAAACTCTGGTTTTATGCATCACCCGACCTCTCCATCCCCTTTATGCAGGCATAAGAGTGTTTTCTAAATGTGAGACTCTGTTCTCTTTCCTAACTCAGTTCACGTGTAGCCATGTTTACAGGATCTTCATAAGTGATATCTTATGATAAGTTTCTTTTTCTGTGTGACTTATTTCACTTAGAATAATCGTACCTGAATCCACTCACTTTGCTGCTACTGGTCTTATGACATTGATTTCATGGCCGAGGGATATTCCATCGTACGTAAGTACCACAATGTTTTGAACCATTTTTATATTTCCTGGGATATTTAAGGTGTACCCAAGTTGAGGTTCTTGTAGTCAGTGCAGCCCTAAATTTGGAGGTGGCTCTTTCTTATTGATTTTCAGTTTTCCCAAGGTATATTCCCTAGACTGGAAGTGGCCTTGGCTCTGTAGCTCTGTTGTTTACTTGTTTTAGGGAACACAATACACTCCTCCTGTGAGGCAGTTGGCAATTTACATCCCGCCCATCAGCATAACAAGGCTCCCAGTTCTCCAGGGCCTGTCTTGCCTTTCTGGTTTTTACACATTTTGTGGATGTCCCTTTTGACCGGTGGGAAGTGATACTTCTTTGTAGTGCAGATTTGCATTGCCCGCTTGCTTGCTTGGCCAAAAAGGGCGTATGCGTTTTCTCCTGAATATATTCAGGAGAAAACGCATACGCCCTTTTTGGCCAAGTGCACCATTGTCCAAGTTGTGCCCCTCTTCCTGGGCTTTACATGCGATTCCAAGGTACCTCTTGAAATCTGTTTCCTGCTATTTTGCCTCACTTTCAAGTCCGCCACGTTGACTTCCCTCAACAGATTTTTGGACGATAGTTGTCCTTTATCACTCTGCCAGTTTGTGAATTGCTGTGCCCCTGAGCTCCATTTCTCAACTCGTTTTTTGTGAGCTGAACGCAAGTCCAAAATTTTGGATCATGTCCTATACTGCTTCCCGGTGGGTGGCTGAGACTTTGGTTAATTCTTCTTCCTGCCGGGAAATTAGAGTGACATGTGCCCGTCCAAATGCCTAACAGCTACTCTCTCATGGGTTCTCCCTCGTCCCTTCCATCCTCTGCCAAATTGGGAACCTGTGCAAACCAGGAGGTTAAAGGGCCTGTCTCTCCAAGTTGGGAGATTGATAGTAAGGCAGTTGGAAAGTCACACTGGAGCACCAGGAGAGGGACTATTCGTTGAGTTTTAGAAACCTTTCGTATTCACAGTGTGTCCATTCTCTAGGTTTCCTGTACATGTTATAGCTGTAGTAATATTCCCTTGAACCTGGAGAGTTGGCACCCATGGAATGGGGGCCATGCATTATTGCTTGAAAGGGTCTGCATTTGGTCACCCAATCTCACCAATCCTCTCAGTCCCAAGTGTCCAGCCTTATGCCACATCCAGCTGTCATTGTAGATAGGGTCTTTCCAGGTTTCCTCAGACACCCTGAAGGAATTGTAAAGAATTTCCCTGTTTTTTGGTTTTGCTTTTGAAATTCCTTTTTATAGTGGGTTTGAGCTGATTCTCGCTGCCATGTTTATGCCACTCTAGACACACTTGATTCCCTTATGGAGACATATCAATACATAGGTTTTAAGATTCTTACTAGTCAGATATATTCCTCTGTGGGAAATATGGGGTTTTGAGTCTCTTTCACTAAAGAAGGTGTCGGTATTGTCTATTCCAATGTTGGTTTTTGAAACGGTCCCTGTGCTTATATCAAACTCTGGTTTTATGCATCACCCCACCTCTCCTTCCCCTTTATGCAGGCATAAGAGTGTTTTCTAAATGTGAGACTCTGTTCTCTTTCCTAACTCAGTTCACGTGTAGCCATGTTTACAGGATCTTCATAAGTGATATCTTATGATAAGTTTCTTTTTCTGTGTGACTTATTTCACTTAGAATCATCGTACCTGAATCCACTCACTTTGCTGCTACTGGTCTTATGACATTGATTTCCTGGCTGAGGGATATTCCATCGTACGTAAGTACCACAATGTTTTGAACCATTTTTATATTTCCTGGGATATTTAAGGTGTACCCAAGTTGAGGTTCTTGTAGTCAGTGCAGCCCTAAATTTGGAGGTGGCTCTTTCTTATTGATTTTCAGTTTTCCCAAGGTATATTCCCTAGACTGGAAGTGGCCTTGGCTCTGTAGCTCTGTTGTTTACTTGTTTTAGGGAACACAATGCACTCCTCCAGTGAGGCAGTTGGCAATTTACATCCCGCCCATCAGCATAACAAGGCTCCCAGTTCTCCAGGGCCTGTCTTGCCTTTCTGGTTTTTACACATTTTGTGGATGTCCCTTTTGACCGGTGGGAAGTGATACTTCTTTGTAGTGCAGATTTGCATTGCTCGCTTGCTTGCTTGGCCAAAAAGGGCGTATGCGTTTTCTCCTGAATATATTCAGGAGAAAAACATACGCCATTTTTGGCCAAGTGCATCATTGTCCAAGTTGTGCCCCTCTTCCTGTGCTTTAAAGGCGATTCCAACGTACCTCTTGAAATCTGTTTCCTGCTATTCTGCCTCACATTCAAGTTCGCCTCGTTGCCTTCCCTCAACAGACTTTTGGACGATAGTTGTCCTTTATCTCTCTGCCAGTTTGTGAATTGCTGTGCCCCTGAGCTCCATTTCTCAACTCGTTTTTTGTGAGCTGAACACAAGTCCAAAATTTTGGATCATGTCCTATACTGGTTCCCGGTGGGTGGCTGAGACTTTGGTTAATTCTTCTTCCTGCCGGGAAATTAGAGTGACATGTGCCCGTCCAAATGCCTAACAGCTACTCTCTCATGGGTTCTCCCTCGTCCCTTCCATCCTCTGGCAAATTGGGAACCTGTGCAAACCAGGAGGTTAAAGGGCCTGTCTCTCCAAGTTGGGAGATTGATAGTAAGGCAGTTGGAAAGTCAAACTGGAGCACCAGGAGAGGGACTATTCATTGAGTTTTAGAAACCTTTCATATTCACAGTGTGTACATTCTCTAGGTTTCCTGTACATGTTATAGCTGTAGTAATATTCCCTTGAACCTGGAGAGTTGGGACCCATGGAATGGGGGCCATGCATTATTGCTTGAAAGGGTCTGCATTTGCTCACCCAATCTCACCAATCCTCTCAGTCCCAAGTGTCCAGCCTTATGCCACATCCAGCTGTCATTGTAGATAGGGTCTTTCCAGGTTTCCTCAGACACCCTGAAGGAATTGTAAAGAATTTCCCTGTTTTTTGGTTTTGCTTTTGAAATTCCTTTTTATAGTGGGTTTGAGCTGATTCTCGCTGCCATGTTTATGCCACTCTAGACACACTTGATTCCCTTATGGAGTCATATCAATACATAGGTTTTAAGATTCTTACTAGTCAGATATATTCCTCTGCGGGAAATATGGGGTTTTGAGTCTCTTTCACTGAGGAAGGTGTAGGTCTTGTCTATTCCAAAGTTGGTTTTTGGAACGGTCCCTGTGCTTATATCAAACTCTGGTTTTATGCATCACCCGACCTCTCCATCCCCTTTATGCAGGCATAAGAGTGTTTTCTAAATGTGAGACTCTGTTCTCTTTCCTAACTCAGTTCACGTGTAGCCATGTTTACAGGATCTTCATAAGTGATATCTTATGATAAGTTTCTTTTTCTGTGTGACTTATTTCACTTAGAATAATCGTACCTGAATCCACTCACTTTGCTGCTACTGGTCTTATGACATTGATTTCATGGCCGAGGGATATTCCATCGTACGTAAGTACCACAATGTTTTGAACCATTTTTATATTTCCTGGGATATTTAAGGTGTACCCAAGTTGAGGTTCTTGTAGTCAGTGCAGCCCTAAATTTGGAGGTGGCTCTTTCTTATTGATTTTCAGTTTTCCCAAGGTATATTCCCTAGACTGGAAGTGGCCTTGGCTCTGTAGCTCTGTTGTTTACTTGTTTTAGGGAACACAATACACTCCTCCTGTGAGGCAGTTGGCAATTTACATCCCGCCCATCAGCATAACAAGGCTCCCAGTTCTCCAGGGCCTGTCTTGCCTTTCTGGTTTTTACACATTTTGTGGATGTCCCTTTTGACCGGTGGGAAGTGATACTTCTTTGTAGTGCAGATTTGCATTGCCCGCTTGCTTGCTTGGCCAAAAAGGGCGTATGCGTTTTCTCCTGAATATATTCAGGAGAAAACGCATACGCCCTTTTTGGCCAAGTGCACCATTGTCCAAGTTGTGCCCCTCTTCCTGGGCTTTACATGCGATTCCAAGGTACCTCTTGAAATCTGTTTCCTGCTATTTTGCCTCACTTTCAAGTCCGCCACGTTGACTTCCCTCAACAGATTTTTGGACGATAGTTGTCCTTTATCACTCTGCCAGTTTGTGAATTGCTGTGCCCCTGAGCTCCATTTCTCAACTCGTTTTTTGTGAGCTGAACGCAAGTCCAAAATTTTGGATCATGTCCTATACTGCTTCCCGGTGGGTGGCTGAGACTTTGGTTAATTCTTCTTCCTGCCGGGAAATTAGAGTGACATGTGCCCGTCCAAATGCCTAACAGCTACTCTCTCATGGGTTCTCCCTCGTCCCTTCCATCCTCTGCCAAATTGGGAACCTGTGCAAACCAGGAGGTTAAAGGGCCTGTCTCTCCAAGTTGGGAGATTGATAGTAAGGCAGTTGGAAAGTCAAACTGGAGCACCAGGAGAGGGACTATTCGTTGAGTTTTAGAAACCTTTCGTATTCACAGTGTGTCCATTCTCTAGGTTTCCTGTACATGTTATAGCTGTAGTAATATTCCCTTGAACCTGGAGAGTTGGCACCCATGGAATGGGGGCCATGCATTATTGCTTGAAAGGGTCTGCATTTGGTCACCCAATCTCACCAATCCTCTCAGTCCCAAGTGTCCAGCCTTATGCCACATCCAGCTGTCATTGTAGATAGGGTCTTTCCAGGTTTCCTCAGACACCCTGAAGGAATTGTAAAGAATTACCCTGTTTTTTGGTTTTGCTTTTGAAATTCCTTTTTATAGTGAGTTTGAGCTGATTCTCGCTGCCATGTTTATGCCACTCTAGACACACTTGATTCCCTTATGGAGACATATCAATACATAGGTTTTAAGATTCTTACTAGTCAGATATATTCCTCTGTGGGAAATATGGGGTTTTGAGTCTCTTTCACTGAGGAAGGTGTAGGTCTTGTCTATTCCAAAGTTGGTTTTTGAAACGGTCCCTGTGCTTATATCAAACTCTGGTTTTATGCATCACCCCACCTCTCCTTCCCCTTTATGCAGGCATAAGAGTGTTTTCTAAATGTGAGACTCTGTTCTCTTTCCTAACTCAGTTCACGTGTAGCCATGTTTACAGGATCTTCATAAGTGATATCTTATGATAAGTTTCTTTTTCTGTGTGACTTATGTCACTTAGAATCATCGTACCTGAATCCACTCACTTTGCTGCTACTGGTCTTATGACATTGATTTCATGGCTGAGGGATATTCCATCGTACGTAAGTACCACAATGTTTTGAACCATTTTTATATTTCCTGGGATATTTAAGGTGTACCCAAGTTGAGGTTCTTGTAGTCAGTGCAGCCCTAAATTTGGAGGTGGCTCTTTCTTATTGATTTTCAGTTTTCCCAAGGTATATTCCCTAGACTGGAAGTGGCCTTGGCTCTGTAGCTCTGTTGTTTACTTGTTTTAGGGAACACAATGCACTCCTCCAGTGAGGCAGTTGGCAATTTACATCCCGCCCATCAGCATAACAAGGCTCCCTGTTCTCCAGGGCCTGTCTTGCCTTTCTGGTTTTTACACATTTTGTGGATGTCCCTTTTGACCGGTGGGAAGTGATACTTCTTTGTAGTGCAGATTTGCATTGCCCGCTTGCTTGCTTGGCCAAAAAGGGCGTATGCGTTTTCTCCTGAATATATTCAGGAGAAAACGCATACGCCCTTTTTGGCCAAGTGCACCATTGTCCAAGTTGTGCCCCTCTTCCTGTGCTTTACAGGCGATTCCAAGGTACCTCTTGAAATCTGTTTCCTGCTATTTTGCCTCGCTTTCAAGTCCGCCTCGTTGACTTCCCTCAACAGATTTTTGGACGATAGTTGTCCTTTATCACTCTGCCAGTTTGTGAATTGCTGTGCCCCTGAGCTCCATTTCTCAACTCGTTTTTTGTGAGCTGAACGCAAGTCCAAAATTTTGGATCATGTCCTATACTGGTTCCCGGTGGGTGGCTGAGACATTGGTTAATTCTTCTTCCTGCCGGGAAATTAGAGTGACATGTGCCCGTCCAAATGCCTAACAGCTACTCTCTCATGGGTTCTCCCTCGTCCCTTCCATCTTCTGCCAAATTGGGAACCTGTGCAAACCAGGAGGTTAAAGGGCCTGTCTGTCCAAGTTGGGAGATTGATAGTAAGGCAGTTGGAAAGTCAAACTGGAGCACCAGGAGAGGGACTATTCGTTGAGTTTTAGAAACCTTTCGTATTCACAGTGTGTCCATTCTCTAGGTTTCCTGTACATGTTATAGCTGTAGTAATATTCCCTTGAACCTGGACAGTTGGGACCCATGGAATGGGGGCCATGCATTATTGCTTGAAAGGGTCTGCATTTGCTCACACAATCTCACCAATCCTCTCAGTCCCAAGTGTCCAGCCTTATGCCACATCCAGCTGTCATTGTAGATAGGGTCTTTCCAGGTTTCCTCAGACACCCTGAAGGAATTGTAAAGAATTTCCCTGTTTTTTGGTTTTGCTTTTGAAATTCCTTTTTATAGTGGGTTTGAGCTGATTCTCGATGCCATGTTTATGCCACTCTAGACACACTTGATTACCTTATGGAGTCATATCAATACATAGGTTTTAAGATTCTTACTAGTCAGATATATTCCTCTGCGGGAAATATGGGGTTTTGAGTCTCTTTCACTGAGGAAGGTGTAGGTCTTGTCTATTCCAAAGTTGGTTTTTGGAACGGTCCCTGTGCTTATATCAAACTCTGGTTTTATGCATCACCCCACCTCTCCTTCCCCTTTATGCAGGCATAAGAGTGTTTTCTAAATGTGAGACTCTGTTCTCTTTCCTAACTCAGTTCACGTGTAGCCATGTTTACAGGATCTTCATAAGTGATATCTTATGATAAGTTTCTTTTTCTGTGTGACTTATGTCACTTAGAATCATCGTACCTGAATCCACTCACTTTGCTGCTACTGGTCTTATGACATTGATTTCATGGCTGAGGGATATTCCATCGTACGTAAGTACCACAATGTTTTGAACCATTTTTATATTTCCTGGGATATTTAAGGTGTACCCAAGTTGAGGTTCTTGTAGTCAGTGCAGCCCTAAATTTGGAGGTGGCTCTTTCTTATTGATTTTCAGTTTTCCCAAGGTATATTCCCTAGACTGGAAGTGGCCTTGGCTCTGTAGCTCTGTTGTTTACTTGTTTTAGGGAACACAATGCACTCCTCCAGTGAGGCAGTTGGCAATTTACATCCCGCCCATCAGCATAACAAGGCTCCCAGTTCTCCAGGGCCTGTCTTGCCTTTCTGGTTTTTACACATTTTGTGGATGTCCCTTTTGACCGGTGGGAAGTGATACTTCTTTGTAGTGCAGATTTGCATTGCCCGCTTGCTTGCTTGGCCAAAAAGGGCGTATGCGTTTTCTCCTGAATATATTCAGGAGAAAAACATACGCCATTTTTGGCCAAGTGCATCATTGTCCAAGTTGTGCCCCTCTTCCTGTGCTTTAAAGGCGATTCCAACGTACCTCTTGAAATCTGTTTCCTGCTATTCTGCCTCCATTCAAGTTCGCCTCGTTGCCTTCCCTCAACAGACTTTTGGACGATAGTTGTCCTTTATCTCTCTGCCAGTTTGTGAATTGCTGTGCCCCTGAGCTCCATTTCTCAACTCGTTTTTTGTGAGCTGAACACAAGTCCAAAATTTTGGATCATGTCCTATACTGGTTCCCGGTGGGTGGCTGAGACTTTGGTTAATTCTTCTTCCTGCCGGGAAATTAGAGTGACATGTGCCCGTCCAAATGCCTAACAGCTACTCTCTCATGGGTTCTCCCTCGTCCCTTCCATCCTCTGGCAAATTGGGAACCTGTGCAAACCAGGAGGTTAAAGGGCCTGTCTCTCCAAGTTGGGAGATTGATAGTAAGGCAGTTGGAAAGTCAAACTGGAGCACCAGGAGAGGGACTATTCATTGAGTTTTAGAAACCTTTCATATTCACAGTGTGTACATTCTCTAGGTTTCCTGTACATGTTATAGCTGTAGTAATATTCCCTTGAACCTGGAGAGTTGGGACCCATGGAATGGGGGCCATGCATTATTGCTTGAAAGGGTCTGCATTTGCTCACCCAATCTCACCAATCCTCTCAGTCCCAAGTGTCCAGCCTTATGCCACATCCAGCTGTCATTGTAGATAGGGTCTTTCCAGGTTTCCTCAGACACCCTGAAGGAATTGTAAAGAATTTCCCTGTTTTTTCGTTTTGCTTTTGAAATTCCTTTTTATAGTGGGTTTGAGCTGATTCTCGCTGCCATGTTTATGCCACTCTAGACACACTTGATTCCCTTATGGAGTCATATCAATACATAGGTTTTAAGATTCTTACTAGTCAGATATATTCCTCTGCGGGAAATATGGGGTTTTGAGTCTCTTTCACTGAGGAAGGTGTAGGTCTTGTCTATTCCAAAGTTGGTTTTTGGAACGGTCCCTGTGCTTATATCAAACTCTGGTTTTATGCATCACCCGACCTCTCCATCCCCTTTATGCAGGCATAAGAGTGTTTTCTAAATGTGAGACTCTGTTCTCTTTCCTAACTCAGTTCACGTGTAGCCATGTTTACAGGATCTTCATAAGTGATATCTTATTATAAGTTTCTTTTTCTGTGTGACTTATTTCACTTAGAATAATCGTACCTGAATCCACTCACTTTGCTGCTACTGGTCTTATGACATTGATTTCATGGCTGAGGGATATTCCATCGTACGTAAGTACCACAATGTTTTGAACCATTTTTATATTTCCTGGGATATTTAAGGTGTACCCAAGTTGAGGTTCTTGTAGTCAGTGCAGCCCTAAATTTGGAGGTGGCTCTTTCTTATTGATTTTCAGTTTTCCCAAGGTATATTCCCTAGACTGGAAGTGGCCTTGGCTCTGTAGCTCTGTTGTTTACTTGTTTTAGGGAACACAATACACTCCTCCAGTGAGGCAGTTGGCAATTTACATCCCGCCCATCAGCATAACAAGGCTCCCAGTGCTCCAGGGCCTGTCTTGCCTTTCTGGTTTTTACACATTTTGTGGATGTCCCTTTTGACCGGTGGGAAGTGATACTTCTTTGTAGTGCAGATTTGCATTGCCCGCTTGCTTGCTTGGCCAAAAAGGGCGTATGCGTTTTCTCCTGAATATATTCAGGAGAAAACGCATACGCCCTTTTTGGCCAAGTGCACCATTGTCCAAGTTGTGCCCCTCTTCCTGGGCTTTACATGCGATTCCAAGGTACTTCTTGAAATCTGTTTCCTGCTATTTTGCCTCACTTTCAAGTCCGCCTCGTTGAGTTCCCTCAACAGATTTTTGGACGATAGTTGTCCTTTATCACTCTGCCAGTTTGTGAATTGCTGTGCCCCTGAGCTCCATTTCTCAACTCGTTTTTTGTGAGCTGAACGCAAGTCCAAAATTTTGGATCATGTCCTATACTGGTTCCCGGTGGGTGGCTGAGACTTTGGTTAATTCTTCTTCCTGCCGGGAAATTAGAGTGACATGTGCCCGTCCAAATGCCTAACAGCTACTCTCTCATGGGTTCTCCCTCGTCCCTTCCATCCTCTGCCAAATTGGGAACCTGTGCAAACCAGGAGGTTAAAGGGCCTGTCTCTCCAAGTTGGGAGATTGATAGTAAGGCAGTTGGAAAGTCACACTGGAGCACCAGGAGAGGGACTATTCGTTGAGTTTTAGAAACCTTTCGTATTCACAGTGTGTCCATTCTCTAGGTTTCCTGTACATGTTATAGCTGTAGTAATATTCCCTTGAACCTGGAGAGTTGGCACCCATGGAATGGGGGCCATGCATTATTGCTTGAAAGGGTCTGCATTTGGTCACCCAATCTCACCAATCCTCTCAGTCCCAAGTGTCCAGCCTTATGCCACATCCAGCTGTCATTGTAGATAGGGTCTTTCCAGGTTTCCTCAGACACCCTGAAGGAATTGTAAAGAATTTCCCTGTTTTTTGGTTTTGCTTTTGAAATTCCTTTTTATAGTGGGTTTGAGCTGATTCTCGCTGCCATGTTTATGCCACTCTAGACACACTTGATTCCCTTATGGAGACATATCAATACATAGGTTTTAAGATTCTTACTAGTCAGATATATTCCTCTGTGGGAAATATGGGGTTTTGAGTCTCTTTCACTAAAGAAGGTGTCGGTCTTGTCAATTCCAAAGTTGGTTTTTGAAACGGTCCCTGTGCTTATATCAAACTCTGGTTTTATGCATCACCCCACCTCTCCTTCCCCTTTATGCAGGCATAAGAGTGTTTTCTAAATGTGAGACTCTGTTCTCTTTCCTAACTCAGTTCACGTGTAGCCATGTTTACAGGATCTTCATAAGTGATATCTTATGATAAGTTTCTTTTTCTGTGTGACTTATTTCACTTAGAATCATCGTACCTGAATCCACTCACTTTGCTGCTACTGGTCTTATGACATTGATTTCCTGGCTGAGGGATATTCCATCGTACGTAAGTACCACAATGTTTTGAACCATTTTTATATTTCCTGGGATATTTAAGGTGTACCCAAGTTGAGGTTCTTGTAGTCAGTGCAGCCCTAAATTTGGAGGTGGCTCTTTCTTATTGATTTTCAGTTTTCCCAAGGTATATTCCCTAGACTGGAAGTGGCCTTGGCTCTGTAGCTCTGTTGTTTACTTGTTTTAGGGAACACAATGCACTCCTCCAGTGAGGCAGTTGGCAATTTACATCCCGCCCATCAGCATAACAAGGCTCCCAGTTCTCCAGGGCCTGTCTTGCCTTTCTGGTTTTTACACATTTTGTGGATGTCCCTTTTGACCGGTGGGAAGTGATACTTCTTTGTAGTGCAGATTTGCATTGCTCGCTTGCTTGCTTGGCCAAAAAGGGCGTATGCGTTTTCTCCTGAATATATTCAGGAGAAAAACATACGCCATTTTTGGCCAAGTGCATCATTGTCCAAGTTGTGCCCCTCTTCCTGTGCTTTAAAGGCGATTCCAACGTACCTCTTGAAATCTGTTTCCTGCTATTCTGCCTCACATTCAAGTTCGCCTCGTTGCCTTCCCTCAACAGACTTTTGGACGATAGTTGTCCTTTATCTCTCTGCCAGTTTGTGAATTGCTGTGCCCCTGAGCTCCATTTCTCAACTCGTTTTTTGTGAGCTGAACACAAGTCCAAAATTTTGGATCATGTCCTATACTGGTTCCCGGTGGGTGGCTGAGACTTTGGTTAATTCTTCTTCCTGCCGGGAAATTAGAGTGACATGTGCCCGTCCAAATGCCTAACAGCTACTCTCTCATGGGTTCTCCCTCGTCCCTTCCATCCTCTGGCAAATTGGGAACCTGTGCAAACCAGGAGGTTAAAGGGCCTGTCTCTCCAAGTTGGGAGATTGATAGTAAGGCAGTTGGAAAGTCAAACTGGAGCACCAGGAGAGGGACTATTCATTGAGTTTTAGAAACCTTTCATATTCACAGTGTGTACATTCTCTAGGTTTCCTGTACATGTTATAGCTGTAGTAATATTCCCTTGAACCTGGAGAGTTGGGACCCATGGAATGGGGGCCATGCATTATTGCTTGAAAGGGTCTGCATTTGCTCACCCAATCTCACCAATCCTCTCAGTCCCAAGTGTCCAGCCTTATGCCACATCCAGCTGTCATTGTAGATAGGGTCTTTCCAGGTTTCCTCAGACACCCTGAAGGAATTGTAAAGAATTTCCCTGTTTTTTGGTTTTGCTTTTGAAATTCCTTTTTATAGTGGGTTTGAGCTGATTCTCGCTGCCATGTTTATGCCACTCTAGACACACTTGATTCCCTTATGGAGTCATATCAATACATAGGTTTTAAGATTCTTACTAGTCAGATATATTCCTCTGCGGGAAATATGGGGTTTTGAGTCTCTTTCACTGAGGAAGGTGTAGGTCTTGTCTATTCCAAAGTTGGTTTTTGGAACGGTCCCTGTGCTTATATCAAACTCTGGTTTTATGCATCACCCGACCTCTCCATCCCCTTTATGCAGGCATAAGAGTGTTTTCTAAATGTGAGACTCTGTTCTCTTTCCTAACTCAGTTCACGTGTAGCCATGTTTACAGGATCTTCATAAGTGATATCTTATGATAAGTTTCTTTTTCTGTGTGACTTATTTCACTTAGAATAATCGTACCTGAATCCACTCACTTTGCTGCTACTGGTCTTATGACATTGATTTCATGGCCGAGGGATATTCCATCGTACGTAAGTACCACAATGTTTTGAACCATTTTTATATTTCCTGGGATATTTAAGGTGTACCCAAGTTGAGGTTCTTGTAGTCAGTGCAGCCCTAAATTTGGAGGTGGCTCTTTCTTATTGATTTTCAGTTTTCCCAAGGTATATTCCCTAGACTGGAAGTGGCCTTGGCTCTGTAGCTCTGTTGTTTACTTGTTTTAGGGAACACAATACACTCCTCCTGTGAGGCAGTTGGCAATTTACATCCCGCCCATCAGCATAACAAGGCTCCCAGTTCTCCAGGGCCTGTCTTGCCTTTCTGGTTTTTACACATTTTGTGGATGTCCCTTTTGACCGGTGGGAAGTGATACTTCTTTGTAGTGCAGATTTGCATTGCCCGCTTGCTTGCTTGGCCAAAAAGGGCGTATGCGTTTTCTCCTGAATATATTCAGGAGAAAACGCATACGCCCTTTTTGGCCAAGTGCACCATTGTCCAAGTTGTGCCCCTCTTCCTGGGCTTTACTTGCGATTCCAAGGTACCTCTTGAAATCTGTTTCCTGCTATTTTGCCTCACTTTCAAGTCCGCCTCGTTGACTTCCCTCAACAGATTTTTGGACGATAGTTGTCCTTTATCACTCTGCCAGTTTGTGAATTGCTGTGCCCCTGAGCTCCATTTCTCAACTCGTTTTTTGTGAGCTGAACGCAAGTCCAAAATTTTGGATCATGTCCTATACTGGTTCCCGGTGGGTGGCTGAGACTTTGGTTAATTCTTCTTCCTGCCGGGAAATTAGAGTGACATGTGCCCGTCCAAATGCCTAACAGCTACTCTCTCATGGGTTCTCCCTCGTCCCTTCCATCCTCTGCCAAATTGGGAACCTGTGCAAACCAGGAGGTTAAAGGGCCTGTCTCTCCAAGTTGGGAGATTGATAGTAAGGCAGTTGGAAAGTCAAACTGGAGCACCAGGAGAGGGACTATTCGTTGAGTTTTAGAAACCTTTCGTATTCACAGTGTGTCCATTCTCTAGGTTTCCTGTACATGTTATAGCTGTAGTAATATTCCCTTGAACCTGGAGAGTTGGCACCCATGGAATGGGGGCCATGCATTATTGCTTGAAAGGGTCTGCATTTGGTCACCCAATATCACCAATCCTCTCAGTCCCAAGTGTCCAGCCTTATGCCACATCCAGCTGTCATTGTAGATAGGGTCTTTCCAGGTTTCCTCAGACACCCTGAAGGAATTGTAAAGAATTACCCTGTTTTTTGGTTTTGCTTTTGAAATTCCTTTTTATAGTGAGTTTGAGCTGATTCTCGCTGCCATGTTTATGCCACTCTAGACACACTTGATTCCCTTATGGAGACATATCAATACATAGGTTTTAAGATTCTTACTAGTCAGATATATTCCTCTGTGGGAAATATGGGGTTTTGAGTCTCTTTCACTGAGGAAGGTGTAGGTCTTGTCTATTCCAAAGTTGGTTTTTGAAACGGTCCCTGTGCTTATATCAAACTCTGGTTTTATGCATCACCCCACCTCTCCTTCCCCTTTATGCAGGCATAAGAGTGTTTTCTAAATGTGAGACTCTGTTCTCTTTCCTAACTCAGTTCACGTGTAGCCATGTTTACAGGATCTTCATAAGTGATATCTTATGATAAGTTTCTTTTTCTGTGTGACTTATGTCACTTAGAATCATCGTACCTGAATCCACTCACTTTGCTGCTACTGGTCTTATGACATTGATTTCATGGCTGAGGGATATTCCATCGTACGTAAGTACCACAATGTTTTGAACCATTTTTATATTTCCTGGGATATTTAAGGTGTACCCAAGTTGAGGTTCTTGTAGTCAGTGCAGCCCTAAATTTGGAGGTGGCTCTTTCTTATTGATTTTCAGTTTTCCCAAGGTATATTCCCTAGACTGGAAGTGGCCTTGGCTCTGTAGCTCTGTTGTTTACTTGTTTTAGGGAACACAATGCACTCCTCCAGTGAGGCAGTTGGCAATTTACATCCTGCCCATCAGCATAACAAGGCTCCCTGTTCTCCAGGGCCTGTCTTGCCTTTCTGGTTTTTACACATTTTGTGGATGTCCCTTTTGACCGGTGGGAAGTGATACTTCTTTGTAGTGCAGATTTGCATTGCCCGCTTGCTTGCTTGGCCAAAAAGGGCGTATGCGTTTTCTCCTGAATATATTCAGGAGAAAACGCATACGCCCTTTTTGGCCAAGTGCACCATTGTCCAAGTTGTGCCCCTCTTCCTGTGCTTTACAGGCGATTCCAAGGTACCTCTTGAAATCTGTTTCCTGCTATTTTGCCTCGCTTTCAAGTCCGCCTCGTTGACTTCCCTCAACAGATTTTTGGACGATAGTTGTCCTTTATCACTCTGCCAGTTTGTGAATTGCTGTGCCCCTGAGCTCCATTTCTCAACTCGTTTTTTGTGAGCTGAACGCAAGTCCAAAATTTTGGATCATGTCCTATACTGGTTCCCGGTGGGTGGCTGAGACATTGGTTAATTCTTCTTCCTGCTGGGAAATTAGAGTGACATGTGCCCGTCCAAATGCCTAACAGCTACTCTCTCATGGGTTCTCCCTCGTCCCTTCCATCCTCTGCCAAATTGGGAACCTGTGCAAACCAGGAGGTTAAAGGGCCTGTCTGTCCAAGTTGGGAGATTGATAGTAAGGCAGTTGGAAAGTCAAACTGGAGCACCAGGAGAGGGACTATTCGTTGAGTTTTAGAAACCTTTCGTATTCACAGTGTGTCCATTCTCTAGGTTTCCTGTACATGTTATAGCTGTAGTAATATTCCCTTGAACCTGGACAGTTGGGACCCATGGAATGGGGGCCATGCATTATTGCTTGAAAGGGTCTGCATTTGCTCACACAATCTCACCAATCCTCTCAGTCCCAAGTGTCCAGCCTTATGCCACATCCAGCTGTCATTGTAGATAGGGTCTTTCCAGGTTTCCTCAGACACCCTGAAGGAATTGTAAAGAATTTCCCTGTTTTTTGGTTTTGCTTTTGAAATTCCTTTTTATAGTGGGTTTGAGCTGATTCTCGCTGCCATGTTTATGCCACTCTAGACACACTTGATTACCTTATGGAGTCATATCAATACATAGGTTTTAAGATTCTTACTAGTCAGATATATTCCTCTGCGGGAAATATGGGGTTTTGAGTCTCTTTCACTGAGGAAGGTGTAGGTCTTGTCTATTCCAAAGTTGGTTTTTGGAACGGTCCCTGTGCTTATATCAAACTCTGGTTTTATGCATCACCCCACCTCTCCTTCCCCTTTATGCAGGCATAAGAGTGTTTTCTAAATGTGAGACTCTGTTCTCTTTCCTAACTCAGTTCACGTGTAGCCATGTTTACAGGATCTTCATAAGTGATATCTTATGATAAGTTTCTTTTTCTGTGTGACTTATGTCACTTAGAATCATCGTACCTGAATCCACTCACTTTGCTGCTACTGGTCTTATGACATTGATTTCATGGCTGAGGGATATTCCATCGTACGTAAGTACCACAATGTTTTGAACCATTCTTATATTTCCTGGGATATTTAAGGTGTACCCAAGTTGAGGTTCTTGTAGTCAGTGCAGCCCTAAATTTGGAGGTGGCTCTTTCTTATTGATTTTCAGTTTTCCCAAGGTATATTCCCTAGACTGGAAGTGGCCTTGGCTCTGTAGCTCTGTTGTTTACTTGTTTTAGGGAACACAATGCACTCCTCCAGTGAGGCAGTTGGCAATTTACATCCCGCCCATCAGCATAACAAGGCTCCCAGTTCTCCAGGGCCTGTCTTGCCTTTCTGGTTTTTACACATTTTGTGGATGTCCCTTTTGACCGGTGGGAAGTGATACTTCTTTGTAGTGCAGATTTGCATTGCCCGCTTGCTTGCTTGGCCAAAAAGGGCGTATGCGTTTTCTCCTGAATATATTCAGGAGAAAAACATACGCCATTTTTGGCCAAGTGCATCATTGTCCAAGTTGTGCCCCTCTTCCTGTGCTTTAAAGGCGATTCCAACGTACCTCTTGAAATCTGTTTCCTGCTATTCTGCCTCCATTCAAGTTCGCCTCGTTGCCTTCCCTCAACAGACTTTTGGACGATAGTTGTCCTTTATCTCTCTGCCAGTTTGTGAATTGCTGTGCCCCTGAGCTCCATTTCTCAACTCGTTTTTTGTGAGCTGAACACAAGTCCAAAATTTTGGATCATGTCCTATACTGGTTCCCGGTGGGTGGCTGAGACTTTGGTTAATTCTTCTTCCTGCCGGGAAATTAGAGTGACATGTGCCCGTCCAAATGCCTAACAGCTACTCTCTCATGGGTTCTCCCTCGTCCCTTCCATCCTCTGGCAAATTGGGAACCTGTGCAAACCAGGAGGTTAAAGGGCCTGTCTCTCCAAGTTGGGAGATTGATAGTAAGGCAGTTGGAATGTCAAACTGGAGCACCAGGAGAGGGACTATTCATTGAGTTTTAGAAACCTTTCATATTCACAGTGTGTACATTCTCTAGGTTTCCTGTACATGTTATAGCTGTAGTAATATTCCCTTGAACCTGGAGAGTTGGGACCCATTGAATGGGGGCCATGCATTATTGCTTGAAAGGGTCTGCATTTGCTCACCCAATCTCACCAATCCTCTCAGTCCCAAGTGTCCAGCCTTATGCCACATCCAGCTGTCATTGTAGATAGGGTCTTTCCAGGTTTCCTCAGACACCCTGAAGGAATTGTAAAGAATTTCCCTGTTTTTTCGTTTTGCTTTTGAAATTCCTTTTTATAGTGGGTTTGAGCTGATTCTCGCTGCCATGTTTATGCCACTCTAGACACACTTGATTCCCTTATGGAGTCATATCAATACATAGGTTTTAAGATTCTTACTAGTCAGATATATTCCTCTGCGGGAAATATGGGGTTTTGAGTCTCTTTCACTGAGGAAGGTGTAGGTCTTGTCTATTCCAAAGTTGGTTTTTGGAACGGTCCCTGTGCTTATATCAAACTCTGGTTTTATGCATCACCCGACCTCTCCATCCCCTTTATGCAGGCATAAGAGTGTTTTCTAAATTTGAGACTCTGTTCTCTTTCCTAACTCAGTTCACGTGTAGCCATGTTTACAGGATCTTCATAAGTGATATCTTATTATAAGTTTCTTTTTCTGTGTGACTTATTTCACTTAGAATAATCGTACCTGAATCCACTCACTTTGCTGCTACTGGTCTTATGACATTGATTTCATGGCTGAGGGATATTCCATCGTACGTAAGTACCACAATGTTTTGAACCATTTTTATATTTCCTGGGATATTTAAGGTGTACCCAAGTTGAGGTTCTTGTAGTCAGTGCAGCCCTAAATTTGGAGGTGGCTCTTTCTTATTGATTTTCAGTTTTCCCAAGGTATATTCCCTAGACTGGAAGTGGCCTTGGCTCTGTAGCTCTGTTGTTTACTTGTTTTAGGGAACACAATACACTCCTCCAGTGAGGCAGTTGGCAATTTACATCCCGCCCATCAGCATAACAAGGCTCCCAGTGCTCCAGGGCCTGTCTTGCCTTTCTGGTTTTTACACATTTTGTGGATGTCCCTTTTGACCGGTGGGAAGTGATACTTCTTTGTAGTGCAGATTTGCATTGCCCGCTTGCTTGCTTGGCCAAAAAGGGCGTATGCGTTTTCTCCTGAATATATTCAGGAGAAAACGCATACGCCCTTTTTGGCCAAGTGCACCATTGTCCAAGTTGTGCCCCTCTTCCTGTGCTTTACAGGCGATTCCAACGTACCTCTTGAAATCTGTTTCCTGCTATTTTGCCTCACTTTCAAGTCCGCCTCGTTGACTTCCCTCAACAGATTTTTGGACGATAGTTGTCCTTTATCACTCTGCCAGTATGTGAATTGCTGTGCCCCTGAGCTCCATTTCTCAACTCGTTTTTTGGGAGCTGAACGCAAGTCCAAAATTTTGGATCATGTCCTATACTGGTTCCCGGTGGGTGGCTGAGACTTTGGTTAATTCTTCTTCCTGCCGGGAAATTAGAGTGACATGTGCCCATCCAAATGCCTAACAGCTACTCTCTCATGGGTTCTCCCTCGTCCCTTCCATCCTCTGCCAAATTGGGAACCTGTGCAAACCAGGAGGTTAAAGGGCCTGTCTCTCCAAGTTGGGAGATTGATAGTAAGGCAGTTGGAAAGTCAAACTGGAGCACCAGGAGAGGGACTATTCGTTGAGTTTTAGAAACCTTTCGTATTCACAGTGTGTCCATTCTCTAGGTCTCGTGTACATGTTATAGCTGTAGTAATATTCCCTTGAACCTGGAGAGTTGGGACCCATGGAATGGGGGCCATGCATTATTGCTTGAAAGGGTCTGCATTTGCTCACCCAATCTCACCAATCCTCTCAGTCCCAAGTGTCCAGCCTTATGCCACATCCAGCTGTCATTGTAGATAGGGTCTTTCCAGGTTTCCTCAGACACCCTGAAGGAATTGTAAAGAATTTCCCTGTTTTTTGGTTTTGCTTTTGAAATTCCTTTTTATAGTGGGTTTGAGCTGATTCTCGCTGCCATGTTTATGCCACTCTAGACACACTTGATTCCCTTATGGAGACATATCAATACATAGGTTTTAAGATTCTTACTAGTCAGATATATTCCTCTGCGGGAAATATGGGGTTTTGAGTCTCTTTCACTGAGGAAGGTGTAGGTCTTGTCTATTCCAAAGTTGGTTTTTGGAACGGTCCCTGTGCTTATATCAAACTCTGGTTTTATGCATCACCCCACCTCTCCTTCCCCTTTATGCAGGCATAAGCGTGTTTTCTAAATGTGAGACTCTGTTCTCTTTCCTAACTCAGTTCACGTGTAGCCATGTTTACAGGATCTTCCTAAGTGATATCTTATGATAAGTTTCTTTTTCTGTGTGACTTATTTCACTTAGAATCATCGTACCTGAATCCACTCACTTTGCTGCTACTGGTCTTATGACATTGATTTCATGGCTGAGGGATATTCCATCGTACGTAAGTACCACAATGTTTTGAACCATTTTTATATTTCCTGGGATATTTAAGGTGTACCCAAGTTGAGGTTCTTGTAGTCAGTGCAGCCCTAAATTTGGAGGTGGCTCTTTCTTATTGATTTTCAGTTTTCCCAAGGTATATTCCCTAGACTGGAAGTGGCCTTGGCTCTGTAGCTCTGTTGTTTACTTGTTTTAGGGAACACAATGCACTCCTCCATTGAGGCAGTTGGCAGTTTACATCCCGCCCATCAGCATAACAAGGCTCCCTGTTCTCCAGGGCCTGTCTTGCCTTTTTGGTTTTTACACATTTTGTGGATGTCCCTTTTGACCGGTGGGAAGTGATACTTCTTTGTAGTGCAGATTTGCATTGCCCGCTTGCTTGCTTGGCCAAAAAGGGCGTAGGCGTTTTCTCCTGAATATATTCAGGAGAAAACGCCTACGCCCTTTTTGGCCAAGTGCACCATTGTCCAAGTTGTGCCCCTCTTCCTGTGCTTTACAGGCGATTCCAAGGTAACTCTTGAAATCTGTTTCCTGCTATTTTGCCTCGCTTTCAAGTCCGCCTCGTTGACTTCCCTCAACAGATTTTTGGACGATAGTTGTCCTTTATCACTCTGCCAGTTTGTGAATTGCTGTGCCCCTGAGCTCCATTTCTCAACTCGTTTTTTGTGAGCTGAACGCAAGTCCAAAATTTTGGAACATGTCCTATACTGGTTCCCGGTGGGTGGCTGAGACTTTGGTTAATTCTTCTTCCTGCCGGGAAATTAGAGTGACATGTGCCCATCCAAATGCCTAACAGCTACTCTCTCATGGGTTCTCCCTCGTCCCTTCCATCCTCTGCCAAATTGGGAACCTGTGCAAACCAGGAGGTTAAAGGGCCTGTCTCTCCAAGTTGGGAGATTGATAGTAAGGCAGTTGCAAAGTCAAACTGGAACACCAGGAGAGGGACTATTCGTTGAGTTTTAGAAACCTTTCGTATTCACAGTGTGTCCATTCTCTAGGTCTCCTGTACATGTTATAGCTGTAGTAATATTCCCTTGAACCTGGAGAGTTGGGACCCATGGAATGGGGGCCATGCATTATTGCTTGAAAGGGTCTGCATTTGCTCACCCAATCTCACCAATCCTCTCAGTCCCAAGTGTCCAGCCTTATGCCACATCCAGCTGTCATTGTAGATAGGGTCTTTCCAGGTTTCCTCAGACACCCTGAAGGAATTGTAAAGAATTTCCCTGTTTTTGGGTTTTGCTTTTGAAATTCCTTTTTATAGTGGGTTTGAGCTGATTCTCGCTGCCATGTTTATGCCACTCTAGACACACTTGATTCCCTTATGGAGTCATATCAATACATAGGTTTTAAGATTCTTACTAGTCAGATATATTCCTCTGCGGGAAATATGGGGTTTTGAGTCTCTTTCACTGAGGAAGGTGTAGGTCTTGTCTATTCCAAAGTTGGTTTTTGGAACGGTCCCTGTGCTTATATCAAACTCTGGTTTTATGCATCATCCGACATCTCCATCCCCTTTATGCAGGCATAAGAGTGTTTTCTAAATGTGAGACTCTGTTCTCTTTCCTAACTCAGTTCACGTGTAGCCATGTTTACAGGATCTTCATAAGTGATATCTTATGATAAGTTTCTTTTTCTGTGTGACTTATTTCACTTAGAATCATCGTAGCTGAATCCACTCACTTTGCTGCTACTGGTCTTATGACATTGATTTCATGGCTGAGGGATATTCCATCGTACGTAAGTACCACAATGTTTTGAACCATTTTTATATTTCCTGGGATATTTAAGGTGTACCCAAGTTGAGGTTCTTGTAGTCAGTGCAGCCCTAAATTTGGAGGTGGCTCTTTCTTATTGATTTTCAGTTTTCCCAAGGTATATTCCCTAGACTGGAAGTGGCCTTGGCTCTGTAGCTCTGTTGTTTACTTGTTTTAGGGAACACAATGCACTCCTCCAGTGAGGCAGTTGGCAGTTTACATCCCGTCCATCAGCATAACAAGGCTCCCAGTTCTCCAGGGCCTGTCTTGCCTTTCTGGTTTTTACACATTTTGTGGATGTCCCTTTTGACCGGTGGGAAGTGATACTTCTTTGTAGTGCAGATTTGCATTGCCCGCTTGCTTGCTTGGCCAAAAAGGGCGTATGCGTTTTCTCCTGAATATATTCAGGAGAAAACGCATACGCCCTTTTTGGCCAAGTGCACCATTGTCCAAGTTGTGCCCCTCTTCCTGTGCTTTACAGGCGATTCCAAGGTACCTCTTGAAATCTGTTTCCTGCTATTTTGCCTCACTTTCAAGTCCACCTCGTTGACTTCCCTCAACAGATTTTTGGACGATAGTTTTACTTTATCACTCTGCCAGTTTGTGAATTGCTGTGCCCCTGAGCTCCATTTCTCAACTCGTTTTTTGTGAGCTGAACGCAAGTCCAAAATTTTGGATCATGTCCTATACTGGTTCCCGGTGGGTGGCTGAGACTTTGGTTAATTCTTCTTCCTGCCGGGAAATTAGAGTGACATGTGCCCGTCCAAATGCCTAACAGCTACTCTCTCATGGGTTCTCTCTCGTCCCTTCCATCCTCTGCCAAATTGGGAACCTGTGCAAACCAGGAGGTTAAAGGGCCTGTCTCTCCAAGTTGGGAGATTGATAGTAAGGCAGTTGGAAAGTCAAACTGGAGCACCAGGAGAGGGACTATTCGTTGAGTTTTAGAAACCTTTCGTATTCACAGTGTGTCCATTCTCTAGGTTTCCTGTACATGTTATAGCTGTAGTAATATTCCCTTGAACCTGGAGAGTTGGGACCCATGGAATGGGGGCCATGCATTATTGCTTGAAAGGGTCTGCATTTGGTCACCCAATCTCACCAATCCTCTCAGTCCCAAGTGTCCAGCCTTATGCCACATCCAGCTGTCATTGTAGATAGGGTCTTTCCAGGTTTCCTCAGACACCCTGAAGGAATTGTAAAGAATTTCCCTGTTTTTTGGTTTTGCTTTTGAAATTCCTTTTTATAGTGGGTTTGAGCTGATTCTCGCTGCCATGTTTATGCCACTCTAGACACACTTGATTCCCTTATGGAGACATATCAATACATATGTTTTAAGATTCTTACTAGTCAGATATATTCCTCTGTGGGAAATATGGGGTTTTGAGTCTCTTTCACTGAGGAAGGTGTAGGTCTTGTCTATTCCAAAGTTGGTTTTTGAAACGGTCCCTGTGCTTATATCAAACTCTGGTTTTATGCATCACCCCACCTCTCCTTCCCCTTTATGCAGGCATAAGAGTGTTTTCTAAATGTGAGACTCTGTTCTCTTTCCTAACTCAGTTCACGTGTAGCCATGTTTACAGGATCTTCATAAGTGATATCTTATGATAAGTTTCTTTTTCTGTGTGACTTATTTCACTTAGAATCATCGTACCTGAATCCACTCACTTTGCTGCTACTGGTCTTATGACATTGATTTCATGGCTGAGGGATATTCCATCGTACGTAAGTACCACAATGTTTTGAACCATTTTTATATTTCCTGGGATATTTAAGGTGTACCCAAGTTGAGGTTCTTGTAGTCAGTGCAGCCCTAAATTTGGAGGTGGCTCTTTCTTACTGATTTTCAGTTTTCCCAAGGTATATTCCCTAGACTGGAAGTGGCCTTGGCTCTGTAGCTCTGTTGTTTACTTGTTTTAGGGAACACAATGCACTCCTCCAGTGAGGCAGTTGGCAGTTTACATCCAGCCCATCAGCATAACAAGGCTCCCAGTTCTCCAGGGCCTGTCTTGCCTTTCTGGTTTTTACACATTTTGTGGATGTCCCTTTTGACCGGTGGGAAGTGATACTTCTTTGTAGTGCAGATTTGCATTGCCCGCTTGCTTGCTTGGCCAAAAAGGGCGTATGCGTTTTCTCCTGAATATATTCAGGAGAAAACGCATACGCCCTTTTTGGCCAAGTGCACCATTGTCCAAGTTGTGCCCCTCTTCCTGTGCTTTACAGGCGATTCCAAGGTACCTCTTGAAATCTGTTTCCTGCTATTTTGCCTCGCTTTCAAGTCCGCCTCGTTGACTTCCCTCAACAGATTTTTGGACGATAGTTGTCCTTTATCACTCTGCCAGTTTGTGAATTGCTGTGTCCCTGAGCTCCATTTCTCAACTCGTTTTTTGTGAGCTGAACGCAAGTCCCAAATTTTGGATCATGTCCTATACTGATTCCCGGTGGGTGGCTGAGACTTTTGTTAATTCTTCTTCCTGCCGGGAAATTAGAGTGACATGTGCCCGTCCAAATGCCTAACAGCTACTCTCTCATGGGTTCTCCCTCGTCCCTTCCATCCTCTGCCAAATTGGGAACCTGTGCAAACCAGGAGGTTAAAGGGCCTGTCTCTCCAAGTTGGGAGATTGATAGTAAGGCAGTTGGAAAGTCAAACTGGAGCAGCAGGAGAGGGACTATTCGTTGAGTTTTAGAAACCTTTCGTATTCACAGTGTGTCCATTCTCTAGGTTTCCTGTACATGTTATAGCTGTAGTAATATTCCCTTGAACCTGGAGAGTTGGGACCCATGGAATGGGGGCCATGCATTATTGCTTGAAAGGGTCTGCATTTGCTCACCCAATCTCACCAATCCTCTCAGTCCCAAGTGTCCAGCCTTATGCCACATCCAGCTGTCATTGTAGATAGGGTCTTTCCAGGTTTCCTCAGACACCCTGAAGGAATTGTAAAGAATTTCCCTGTTTTTTGGTTTTGCTTTTGAAATTCCTTTTTATAGTGGGTTTGAGCTGATTCTCGCTGCCATGTTTATGCCACTCTAGACACACTTGATTCCCTTATGGAGACATATCAATACATAGGTTTTAAGATTCTTACTAGTCAGATATATTCCTCTGCGGGAAATATGGGGTTTTGAGTCTCTTTCACTGAGGAAGGTGTAGGTCTTGTCTATTCCAAAGTTGGTTTTTGGAACGGTCCCTGTGCTTATATCAAACTCTGGTTTTATGCATCACCCCACCTCTCCTTCCCCTTTATGCAGGCATAAGAGTGTTTTCTAAATGTGAGACTCTGTTCTCTTTCCTAACTCAGTTCACGTGTAGCCATGTTTACAGGATCTTCATAAGTGATATCTTATGATAAGTTTCTTTTTCTGTGTGACTTATTTCACTTAGAATCATCGTAGCTGAATCCACTCACTTTGCTGCTACTGGTCTTATGACATTGATTTCATGGCTGAGGGATATTCCATCGTACGTAAGTACCACAATGTTTTGAACCATTTTTATATTTCCTGGGATATTTAAGGTGTACCCAAGTTGAGGTTCTTGTAGTCAGTGCAGCCCTAAATTTGGAGGTGGCTCTTTCTTATTGATTTTCAGTTTTCCCAAGGTATATTCCCTAGACTGGAAGTGGCCTTGGCTCTGTAGCTCTGTTGTTTACTTGTTTTAGGGAACACAATGCACTCCTCCAGTGAGGCAGTTGGCAATTTACATCCCGCCCATCAGCATAACAAGGCTCCCAGTTCTCCAGGGCCTGTCTTGCCTTTCTGGTTTTTACACATTTTGTGGATGTCCCTTTTGACCGGTGGGAAGTGATACTTCTTTGTAGTGCAGATTTGCATTGCCCGCTTGCTTGCTTGGCCAAAAAGGGCGTATGCGTTTTCACCTGAATATATTCAGGAGAAAACGCATACGCCCTTTTTGGCCAAGTGCACCATTGTCCAAGTTGTTCCCCTCTTCCTGTCCTTTACAGGCGATTCCAAGGTACCTCTTGAAATCTGTTTCCTGCTATTTTGCCTCACTTTCAAGTCCGCCTCGTTGACTTCCCTCAACAGATTTTTGGACGATAGTTGTCCTTTATCACTCTGCCAGTCTGTGAATTGATGTGCCCCTGAGCTCCATTTCTCAACTCGTTTTTTGTGAGCTGAACGCAAGTCCAAAATTTTGGATCATGTCCTATACTGGTTCCCGGTGGGTGGCTGAGACTTTGGTTAATTCTTCTTCCTGCCGGGAAATTAGAGTGACATGTGCCCGTCCAAATGCCTAACAGCTACTCTCTCATGGGTTCTCCCTCGTCCCTTCCATCCTCTGCCAAATTGGGAACCTGTGCAAACCAGGAGATTAAAGGGCCTGTCTCTCCAAGTTGGGAGATTGATAGTAAGGCAGTTGGAAAGTCAAACTGGAGCACCAGGAGAGGGACTATTCGTTGAGTTTTAGAAACCTTTCGTATTCACAGTGTGTCCATTCTCTAGGTTTCCTGTACATGTTATAGCTGTAGTAATATTCCCTTGAACCTGGAGAGTTGGGACCCATGGAATGGGGGCCATGCATTATTGCTTGAAAGGGTCTGCATTTGCTCACCCAATCTCACCAATCCTCTCAGTCCCAAGTGTCCAGCCTTATGCCACATCCAGCTGTCATTGTAGATAGGGTCTTTCCAGGTTTCCTCAGACACCCTGAAGGAATTGTAAAGAATTTCCCTGTTTTTTGGTTTTGCTTTTGAAATTCCTTTTTATAGTGGGTTTGAGCTGATTCTCGCTGCCATGTTTATGCCACTCTAGACACACTTGATTCCCTTATGGAGACATATCAATACATAGGTTTTAAGATTCTTACTAGTCAGATATATTCCTCTGCGGGAAATATGGGGTTTTGAGTCTCTTTCACTGAGGAAGGTGTAGGTCTTGTCTATTCCAAAGTTGGTTTTTGAAACGGTCCCTGTGCTTATATCAAACTCTGGTTTTATGCATCACCCCACCTCTCCTTCCCCTTTATGCAGGCATAAGAGTGTTTTCTAAATGTGAGACTCTGTTCTATTTCCTAACTCAGGTCACGTGTAGCCATGTTTACAGGATCTTCATAAGTGATATCTTATGATAAGTTTCTTTTTCTGTGTGACTTATTTCACTTAGAATCATCGTACCTGAATCCACTCACTTTGCTGCTACTGGTCTTATGACATTGATTTCATGGCTGAGGGATATTCCATCGTACGTAAGTACCACAATGTTTTGAACCATTTTTATATTTCCTGGGATATTTAAGGTGTACCCAAGTTGAGGTTCTTGTAGTCAGTGCAGCCCTAAATTTGGAGGTGGCTCTTTCTTACTGATTTTCAGTTTTCCCAAGGTATATTCCCTAGACTGGAAGTGGCCTTGGCTCTGTAGCTCTGTTGTTTACTTGTTTTAGGGAACACAATGCACTCCTCCAGTGAGGCAGTTGGCAGTTTACATCCCGCCCATCAGCATAACAAGGCTCCCAGTTCTCCAGGGCCTGTCTTGCCTTTCTGGTTTTTACACATTTTGTGGATGTCCCTTTTGACCGGTGGGAAGTGATACTTCTTTGTAGTGCAGATTTGCATTGCCCGCTTGCTTGCTTGGCCAAAAAGGGCTTATGCGTTTTCTCCTGAATATATTCAGGAGAAAACGCATACGCCCTTTTTGGCCAAGTGCACCATTGTCCAAGTTGTGCCCCTCTTCCTGTGCTTTACAGGCGATTCCAAGGTACCTCTTGAAATCTGTTTCCTGCTATTTTGCCTCGCTTTCAAGTCCGCCTCGTTGACTTCCCTCAACAGATTTTTGGACGATAGTTGTCCTTTATCACTCTGCCAGTTTGTGAATTGCTGTGTCCCTGAGCTCCATTTCTCAACTCGTTTTTTGTGAGCTGAACGCAAGTCCCAAATTTTGGATCATGTCCTATACTGGTTCCCGGTGGGTGGCTGAGACTTTGGTTAATTCTTCTTCCTGCCGGGAAATTAGAGTGACATGTGCCCGTCCAAATGCCTAACAGCTACTCTCTCATGGGTTCTCCCTCGTCCCTTCCATCCTCTGCCAAATTGGGAACCTGTGCAAACCAGGAGGTTAAAGGGCCTGTCTCTCCAAGTTGGGAGATTGATAGTAAGGCAGTTGGAAAGTCAAACTGGAGCAGCAGGAGAGGGACTATTCGTTGAGTTTTAGAAACCTTTCGTATTCACAGTGTGTCCATTCTCTAGGTTTCCTGTACATGTTATAGCTGTAGTAATATTCCCTTGAACCTGGAGAGTTGGGACCCATGGAATGGGGGCCATGCATTATTGCTTGAAAGGGTCTGCATTTGCTCACCCAATCTCACCAATCCTCTCAGTCCCAAGTGTCCAGCCTTATGCCACATCCAGCTGTCATTGTAGATAGGGTCTTGCCAGGTTTCCTCAGACACCCTGAACGAATTGTAAAGAATTAGCCTGTTTTTTGGTTTTGCTTTTGAAATTCCTTTTTATAGTGGGTTTGAGCTGATTCTCGCTGCCATGTTTATGCCACTCTAGACACACTTGATTCCCTTATGGAGACATATCAATACATAGGTTTTAAGATTCTTACTAGTCAGATATATTCCTCTGCGGGAAATATGGGGTTTTGAGTCTCTTTCACTGAGGAAGGTGTAGGTCTTGTCTATTCCAAAGTTGGTTTTTGGAACGGTCCCTGTGCTTATATCAAACTCTGGTTTTATGCATCACCCCACCTCTCCTTCCCCTTTATGCAGGCATAAGAGTGTTTTCTAAATGTGAGACTCTGTTCTCTTTCCTAACTCAGTTCACGTGTAGCCATGTTTACAGGATCTTCATAAGTGATATCTTATGATAAGTTTCTTTTTCTGTGTGACTTATTTCACTTAGAATCATCGTAGCTGAATCCACTCACTTTGCTGCTACTGGTCTTATGACATTGATTTCATGGCTGAGGGATATTCCATCGTACGTAAGTACCACAATGTTTTGAACCATTTTTATATTTCCTGGGATATTTAAGGTGTACCCAAGTTGAGGTTCTTGTAGTCAGTGCAGCCCTAAATTTGGAGGTGGCTCTTTCTTATTGATTTTCAGTTTTCCCAAGGTATATTCCCTAGACTGGAAGTGGCCTTGGCTCTGTAGCTCTGTTGTTTACTTGTTTTAGGGAACACAATGCACTCCTCCAGTGAGGCAGTTGGCAATTTACATCCCGCCCATCAGCATAACAAGGCTCCCAGTTCTCCAGGGCCTGTCTTGCCTTTCTGGTTTTTACACATTTTGTGGATGTCCCTTTTGACCGGTGGGAAGTGATACTTCTTTGTAGTGCAGATTTGCATTGCCCGCTTGCTTGCTTGGCCAAAAAGGGCGTATGCGTTTTCTCCTGAATATATTCAGGAGAAAACGCATACGCCCTTTTTGGCCAAGTGCACCATTGTCCAAGTTGTTCCCCTCTTCCTGTGCTTTACAGGCGATTCCAAGGTACCTCTTGAAATCTGTTTCCTGCTATTTTGCCTCACTTTCAAGTCCGCCTCGTTGACTTCCCTCAACAGATTTTTGGACGATAGTTGTCCTTTATCACTCTGCCAGTTTGTGAATTGCTGTGCCCCTGAGCTCCATTTCTCAACTCGTTTTTTGTGAGCTGAACGCAAGTCCAAAATTTTGGATCATGTCCTATACTGGTTCCCGGTGGGTGGCTGAGACTTTGGTTAATTCTTCTTCCTGCCGGGAAATTAGAGTGACATGTGCCCGTCCAAATGCCTAATAGCTACTCTCTCATGGGTTCTCCCTCGTCCCTTCCATCCTCTGCCAAATTGGGAACCTGTGCAAACCAGGAGGTTAAAGGGCCTGTCTCTCCAAGTTGGGAGATTGATAGTAAGGCAGTTGGAAAGTCAAACTGGAGCACCAGGAGAGGGACTATTCGTTGAGTTTTAGAAACCTTTCGTATTCACAGTGTGTCCATTCTCTTGGTTTCCTGTACATGTTATAGCTGTAGTAATATTCCCTTGAACCTGGAGAGTTGGGACCCATGGAATGGGGGCCATGCATTATTGCTTGAAAGGGTCTGCATTTGCTCACCCAATCTCACCAATCCTCTCAGTCCCAAGTGTCCAGCCTTATGCCACATCCAGCTGTCATTGTAGATAGGGTCTTTCCAGGTTTCCTCAGACACCCTGAAGGAATTGTAAAGAATTTCCCTGTTTTTTGGTTTTGCTTTTGAAATTCCTTTTTATAGTGGGTTTGAGCTGATTCTCGCTGCCATGTTTATGCCACTCTAGACACACTTGATTCCCTTATGGAGTCATATCAATACATAGGTTTTAAGATTCTTACTAGTCAGATATATTCCTCTGCGGGAAATATGGGGTTTTGAGTCTCTTTCACTGAGGAAGGTGTAGGTCTTGTCTATTCCAAAGTTGGTTTTTGGAACGGTCCCTGTGCTTATATCAAACTCTGGTTTTATGCATCACCCGACCTCTCCATCCCCTTTATGCAGGCATAAGAGTGTTTTCTAAATGTGAGACTCTGTTCTCTTTCCTAACTCAGTTCACGTGTAGCCATGTTTACAGGATCTTCATAAGTGATATCTTATGATAAGTTTCTTTTTCTGTGTGACTTATTTCACTTAGAATCATCGTAGCTGAATCCACTCACTTTGCTGCTACTGGTCTTATGACATTGATTTCATCGCTGAGGGATATTCCATCATACGTAAGTACCACAATGTTTTGAACCATTTTTATATTTCCTGGGATATTTAAGGTGTACCCAAGTTGAGGTTCTTGTAGTCAGTGCAGCCCTAAATTTGGAGGTGGCTCTTTCTTATTGATTTTCAGTTTTCCCAAGGTATATTCCCTAGACTGGAAGTGGCCTTGGCTCTGTAGCTCTGTTGTTTACTTGTTTTAGGGAACACAATGCACTCCTCCAGTGAGGCAGTTGGCAATTTACATCCCGCCCATCAGCATAACAAGGCTCCCAGTTCTCCAGGGCCTGTCTTGCCTTTCTGGTTTTTACACATTTTGTGGATGTCCCTTTTGACCGGTGGGAAGTGATACTTCTTTGTAGTGCAGATTTGCATTGCCCGCTTGCTTGCTTGGCCAAAAAGGGCGTATGCGTTTTCTCCTGAATATATTCAGGAGAAAACGCATATGCCCTTTTTGGCCAAGTGCACCATTTTCCAAGTTGTTCCCCTCTTCCTGTGCTTTACAGGCGATTCCAAGGTACCTCTTGAAATCTGTTTCCTGCTATTTTGCCTCACTTTCAAGTCCGCCTCGTTGACTTCCCTCAACAGATTTTTGGACGATAGTTGTCCTTTATCACTCTGCCAGTTTGTGAATTGCTGTGCCCCTGAGCTCCATTTCTCAACTCGTTTTTTGTGAGCTGAACGCAAGTCCAAAATTTTGGATCATGTCCTATACTGGTTCCCGGTGGGTGGCTGAGACTTTGGTTAATTCTTCTTCCTGCCGGGAAATTAGTGTGACATGTGCCCGTCCAAATGCCTAACAGCTACTCTCTCATGGGTTCTCCCTCGTCCCTTCCATCCTCTGCCAAATTGGGAACCTGTGCAAACCAGGAGGTTAAAGGGCCTGTCTCTCCAAGTTGGGAGATTGATAGTAAGGCAGTTGGAAAGTCAAACTGGAGCACCAGGAGAGGGACTATTCGTTGAGTTTTAGAAACCTTTCGTATTCACAGTGTGTCCATTCTCTAGGTTTCCTGTACATGTTATAGCTGTAGTAATATTCCCTTGAACCTGGAGAGTTGGGACCCATGGAATGGGGGCCATGCATTATTGCTTGAAAGTGTCTGCATTTGCTCACCCAATCTCACCAATCCTCTCAGTCCCAAGTGTCCAGCCTTATGCCACATCCAGCTGTCATTGTAGATAGGGTCTTTCCAGGTTTCCTCAGACACCCTGAAGGAATTGTAAAGAATTTCCCTGTTTTTTGGTTTTGCTTTTGAAATTCCTTTTTATAGTGGGTTTGAGCTGATTCTCGCTGCCATGTTTATGCCACTCTAGACACACTTGATTCCCTTATGGAGACATATCAATACATAGGTTTTAAGATTCTTACTAGTCAGATATATTCCTCTGTGGGAAATATGGGGTTTTGAGTCTCTTTCACTGAGGAAGGTGTAGGTCTTGTCTATTCAAAAGTTGGTTTTTGAAACGGTCCCTGTGCTTATATCAAACTCTGGTTTTATGCATCACCCCACCTCTCCTTCCCCTTTATGCAGGCATAAGAGTGTTTTCTAAATGTGAGACTCTGTTCTCTTTCCTAACTCAGTTCACGTGTAGCCATGTTTACAGGATCTTCATAAGTGATATCTTATGATAAGTTTCTTTTTCTGTGTGACTTATTTCACTTAGAATCATCGTACCTTAATCCACTCACTTTGCTGCTACTGGTCTTATGACATTGATTTCATGGCTGAGGGATATTCCATCGTACGTAAGTACCACAATGTTTTGAACCATCTTTATATTTCCTGGGATATTTAAGGTGTACCCAAGTTGAGGTTCTTGTAGTCAGTGCAGCCCTAAATTTGGAGGTGGCTCTTTCTTATTGATTTTCAGTTTTCCCAAGGTATATTCCCTAGACTGGAAGTGGCCTTGGCTCTGTAGCTCTGTTGTTTACTTGTTTTAGGGAACACAATGCACTCCTCCAGTGAGGCAGTTGGCAGTTTACATCCCGCCCATCAGCATAACAAGGCTCCCAGTTCTCCAGGGCCTGTCTTGCCTTTCTGGTTTTTACACATTTTGTGGATGTCCCTTTTGACCGGTGGGAAGTGATACTTCTTTGTAGTGCAGATTTGCATTGCCCGCTTGCTTGCTTGGCCAAAAAGGGCGTATGCGTTTTCTCCTGAATATATTCAGGAGAAAACGCATACGCCCTTTTTGGCCAAGTGCACCATTGTCCAAGTTGTGCCCCTCTTCCTGTGCTTTACAGGCGATTCCAAGGTACCTCTTGAAATCTGTTTCCTGCTATTTTGCCTCGCTTTCAAGTCCGCCTCGTTGACTTCCCTCAACAGATTTTTGGACGATAGTTGTCCTTTATCACTCTGCCAGTTTGTGAATTGCTGTGCCCCTGAGCTCCATTTCTCAACTCGTTTTTTGTGAGCTGAACGCAAGTCCCAAATTTTGGATCATGTCCTATACTGGTTCCCGGTGGGTGGCTGAGACTTTGGTTAATTCTTCTTCCTGCCGGGAAATTAGAGTGACATGTGCCCGTCCAAATGCCTAACAGCTACTCTCTCATGGGTTCTCCCTCGTCCCTTCCATCCTCTGCCAAATTGGGAACCTGTGCAAACCAGGAGGTTAAAGGGCCTGTCTCTCCAAGTTGGGAGATTGATAGTAAGGCAGTTGGAAAGTCAAACTGGAGCACCAGGAGAGGGACTATTCGTTGAGTTTTAGAAACCTTTCGTATTCACAGTGTGTCCATTCTCTAGGTTTCCTGTACATGTTATAGCTGTAGTAATATTCCCTTGAACCTGGAGAGTTGGGACCCATGGAATGGGGGCCATGCATTATTGCTTGAAAGGGTCTGCATTTGCTCACCCAATCTCACCAATCCTCTCAGTCCCAAGTGTCCAGCCTTATGCCACATCCAGCTGTCATTGTAGATAGGGTCTTTCCAGGTTTCCTCAGACAGCCTGAAGGAATTGTAAAGAATTTCCCTGTTTTTTGGTTTTGCTTTTGAAATTCCTTTTTATAGTGGGTTTGAGCTGATTCTCGCTGCCATGTTTATGCCACTCTAGACACACTTGATTCCCTTATGGAGTCATATCAATACATAGGTTTTAAGATTCTTACTAGTCAGATATATTCCTCTGCGGGAAATATGGGGTTTTGAGTCTCTTTCACTGAGGAAGGTGTAGGTCTTGTCTATTCCAAAGTTGGTTTTTGGAACGGTCCCTGTGCTTATATCAAACTCTGGTTTTATGCATCACCCCACCTCTCCTTCCCCTTTATGCAGGCATAAGAGTGTTTTCTAAATGTGAGACTCTGTTCTCTTTCCTAACTCAGTTCACGTGTAGCCATGTTTACAGGATCTTCATAAGTGATATCTTATGATAAGTTTCTTTTTCTGTATGACTTATTTCACTTAGAATCATCGTACATGAATCCACTCACTTTGCTGCTACTGGTTTTATGACATTGATTTCATGGCTGAGGGATATTCCATCGTACATAAGTACCACAATGTTTTGAACCATTTTTATATTTCCTGGGATATTTAAGGTGTACCCAAGTTGAGGTTCTTGTAGTCAGTGCAGCCCTAAATTTGGAGGTGGCTCTTTCTTATTGATTTTCAGTTTTCCCAAGGTATATTCCCTAGACTGGAAGTGGCCTTGGCTCTGTAGCTCTGTTGTTTACTTGTTTTAGGGAACACAATGCACTCCTCCAGTGAGGCAGTTGGCAGTTTACATCCCGCCCATCAGCATAACAAAGTTCCCAGTTCTCCAGGGCCTGTCTTGCCTTTCTGGTTTTTACACATTTTGTGGATGTCCCTTTTGACCGGTGGGAAGTGATACTTCTTTGTAGTGCAGATTTGCATTGCCTGCTTGCTTGCTTGGCCAAAAAGGGCGTATGCGTTTTCTCCTGAATATATTCAGGAGAAAACGCATACGCCCTTTTTGGCCAAGTGCACCATTGTCCAAGTTGTGCCCCTCTTCCTGTGCTTTACAGGCGATTCCAACGTACCTCTTGAAATCTGTTTCCTGCTATTTTGCCTCACTTTCAAGTCCGCCTCGTTGACTTCCCTCACCAGATTTTTGGACGATAGTTGTCCTTTATCACTCTGCCAGTTTGTGAATTGCTGTGCCCCTGAGCTCCATTTCTCAACTCGTTTTTTGTGAGCTGAACGCAAGTCCAAAATTTTGGATCATGTCCTATACTGGTTCCCGGTGGGTGGCTGAGACTTTGGTTAATTCTTCTTCCTGCCGGGAAATTAGAGTGACATGTGCCCATCCAAATGCCTAACAGCTACTCTCTCATGGGTTCTCCCTCGTCCCTTCCATCCTCTGCCAAATTGGGAACCTGTGCAAACCAGGAGGTTAAAGGGCCTGTCTGTCCAAGTTGGGAGATTGATAGTAAGGCAGTTGGAAAGTCAAACTGGAGCACCAGGAGAGGGACTATTCGTTGAGTTTTAGAAACCTTTCGTATTCACAGTGTGTCCATTCTGTAGGTTTCCTGTACATGTTATAGCTGTAGTAATATTCCCTTGAACCTGGAGAGTTGGGACCCATGGAATGGGGGCCATGCATTATTGCTTGAAAGGGTCTGCATTTGCTCACCCAATCTCACCAATCCTCTCAGTCCCAAGTGTCCAGCCTTATGCCACATCCAGCTGTCATTGTAGATAGGGTCTTTCCAGGTTTCCACAGACACCCTGAAGGAATTGTAAAGAATTTCCCTGTTTTTTGGTTTTGCTTTTGAAATTCCTTTTTATAGTGGGTTTGAGCTGATTCTCGCTGCCATGTTTATGCCACTCTAGACACACTTGATTCCCTTATGGAGACATATCAATACATAGGTTTTAAGATTCTTACTAGTCAGATATATTCCTCTGTGGGAAATATGGGGTTTTGAGTCTCTTTCACTGAGGAAGGTGTAGGTCTTGTATATTCCAAAGTTGGTTTTTGAAACGGTCCCTGTGCTTATATCAAACTCTGGTTTTATGCATCACCCCACCTCTCCTTCCCCTTTATGCAGGCATAAGAGTGTTTTCTAAATGTGAGACTCTGTTCTCTTTCCTAACTCAGTTCACGTGTAGCCATGTTTACAGGATCTTCATAAGTGATATCTTATGATAAGTTTCTTTTTCTGTGTGACTTATTTCACTTAGAATCATCGTACCTGAATCCACTCACTTTGCTGCTACTGGTCTTATGACATTGATTTCATGGCTGAGGGATATTCCATCGTACGTAAGTACCACAATGTTTTGAACCATCTTTATATTTCCTGGGATATTTAAGGTGTACCCAAGTTGAGGTTCTTGTAGTCAGTGCAGCCCTAAATTTGGAGGTGGCTCTTTCTTATTGATTTTCAGTTTTCCCAAGGTATATTCCCTAGACTGGAAGTGGCCTTGGCTCTGTAGCTCTGTTGTTTACTTGTTTTAGGGAACACAATGCACTCCTCCAGTGAGGCAGTTGGCAGTTTACATCCCGCCCATCAGCATAACAAGGCTCCCAGTTCTCCAGGGCCTGTCTTGCCTTTCTGGTTTTTACACATTTTGTGGATGTCCCTTTTGACCGGTGGGAAGTGATACTTCTTTGTAGTGCAGATTTGCATTGCCCGCTTGCTTGCTTGGCCAAAAAGGGCGTATGCGTTTTCTCCTGAATATATTCAGGAGAAAACGCATACGCCCTTTTTGGCCAAGTGCACCATTGTCCAAGTTGTGCCCCTCTTCCTGGGCTTTACAGGCGATTCCAAGGTACCTCTTGAAATCTGTTTCCTGCTATTTTGCCTCGCTTTCAAGTCCGCCTCGTTGACTTCCCTCAACAGATTTTAGGACGATAGTTGTCCTTTATCACTCTGCCAGTTTGTGAATTGCTGTGCCCCTGAGCTCCATTTCTCAACTCGTTTTTTGTGAGCTGAACGCAAGTCCAAAATTTTGGATCATGTCCTATACTGGTTCCCGGTGGGTGGCTGAGACTTTGGTTAATTCTTCGTCCTGCCGGGAAATTAGAGTGACATGTGCCCGTCCAAATGCCTAACAGCTACTCTCTCATGGGTTCTCCCTCGTCCCTTCCATCCTCTGCCAAATTGAGAACCTGTGCAAACCAGGAGGTTAAAGGGCCTGTCTCTCCAAGTTGGGAGATTGATAGTAAGGCAGTTGGAAAGTCAAACTGGAGCACCAGGAGAGGGACTATTCGTTGAGTTTTAGAAACCTTTCGTATTCACAGTGTGTCCATTCTCTAGGTTTCCTGTACATGTTATAGCTGTAGTAATATTCCCTTGAACCTGGAGAGTTGGGACCCATGGAATGGGGGCCATGCATTATTGCTTGAAAGGGTCTGCATTTGCTCACCCAATCTCACCAATCCTCTCAGTCCCAAGTGTCCAGCCTTATGCCACATCCAGCTGTCATTGTAGATAGGGTCTTTCCAGGTTTCCTCAGACACCCTGAAGGAATTGTAAAGAATTTCCCTGTTTTTTGGTTTTGCTTTTGAAATTCCTTTTTATAGTGGGTTTGAGCTGATTCTCGCTGCCATGTTTATGCCACTCTAGACACACTTGATTCCCTTATGGAGTCATATCAATACATAGGTTTTAAGATTCTTACTAGTCAGATATATTCCTCTGCGGGAAATATGGGGTTTTGAGTCTCTTTCACTGAGGAAGGTGTAGGTCTTGTCTATTCCAAAGTTGGTTTTTGGAACGGTCCCTGTGCTTATATCAAACTCTGGTTTTATGCATCACCCCACCTCTCCTTCCCCTTTATGCAGGCATAAGAGTGTTTTCTAAATGTGAGACTCTGTTCTCTTTCCTAACTCAGTTCACGTGTAGCCATGTTTACAGGATCTTCATAAGTGATATCTTATGATAAGTTTCTTTTTCTGTGTGACTTATTTCACTTAGAATCATCGTACATGAATCCACTCACTTTGCTGCTACTGGTCTTATGACATTGATTTCATGGCTGAGGGATATTCCATCGTACGTAAGTACCACAATGTTTTGAACCATTTTTATATTTCCTGGGATATTTAAGGTGTACCCAAGTTGAGGTTCTTGTAGTCAGTGCAGCCCTAAATTTGGAGGTGGCTCTTTCTTATTGATTTTCAGTTTTCCCAAGGTATATTCCCTAGACTGGAAGTGGCCTTGGCTCTGTAGCTCTGTTGTTTACTTGTTTTAGGGAACACAATGCACTCCTCCAGTGAGGCAGTTGGCAGTTTACATCCCGCCCATCAGCATAACAAAGTTCCCAGTTCTCCAGGGCCTGTCTTGCCTTTCTGGTTTTTACACATTTTGTGGATGTCCCTTTTGACCGGTGGGAAGTGATACTTCTTTGTAGTGCAGATTTGCATTGCCCGCTTGCTTGCTTGGCCAAAAAGGGCATATGCGTTTTCTCCTGAATATATTCAGGAGAAAACGCATACGCCCTTTTTGGCCAAGTGCACCATTGTCCAAGTTGTGCCCCTCTTCCTGTGCTTTACAGGCGATTCCAACGTACCTCTTGAAATCTGTTTCCTGCTATTTTGCCTCACTTTCAAGTCCGCCTCGTTGACTTCCCTCACCAGATTTTTGGACGATAGTTGTCCTTTATCACTCTGCCAGTTTGTGAATTGCTGTGCCCCTGAGCTCCATTTCTCAACTCGTTTTTTGTGAGCTGAACGCAAGTCCAAAATTTTGGATCATGTCCTATACTGGTTCCCGGTGGGTGGCTGAGACTTTGGTTAATTCTTCTTCCTGCCGGGAAATTAGAGTGACATGTGCCCATCCAAATGCCTAACAGCTACTCTCTCATGGGTTCTCCCTCGTCCCTTCCATCCTCTGCCAAATTGGGAACCTGTGCAAACCAGGAGGTTAAAGGGCCTGTCTGTCCAAATTGGGAGATTGATAGTAAGGCAGTTGGAAAGTCAAACTGGAGCACCAGGAGAGGGACTATTCGTTGAGTTTTAGAAACCTTTCGTATTCACAGTGTGTCCATTCTGTAGGTTTCCTGTACATGTTATAGCTGTAGTAATATTCCCTTGAACCTGGAGAGTTGGGACCCATGGAATGGGGGCCATGCATTATTGCTTGAAAGGGTCTGCATTTGCTCACCCAATCTCACCAATCCTCTCAGTCCCAAGTGTCCAGCCTTATGCCACATCCAGCTGTCATTGTAGATAGGGTCTTTCCAGGTTTCCTCAGACACCCTGAAGGAATTGTAAAGAATTTCCCTGTTTTTTGGTTTTGCTTTTGAAATTCCTTTTTATAGTGGGTTTGAGCTGATTCTCGCTGCCATGTTTATGCCACTCTAGACACACTTGATTCCCTTATGGAGACATATCAATACATAGGTTTTAAGATTCTTACTAGTCAGATATATTCCTCTGTGGGAAATATGGGGTTTTGAGTCTCTTTCACTGAGGAAGGTGTAGGTCTTGTATATTCCAAAGTTGGTTTTTGAAACGGTCCCTGTGCTTATATCAAACTCTGGTTTTATGCATCACCCCACCTCTCCTTCCCCTTTATGCAGGCATAAGAGTGTTTTCTAAATGTGAGACTCTGTTCTCTTTCCTAACTCAGTTCACGTGTAGCCATGTTTACAGGATCTTCATAAGTGATATCTTATGATAAGTTTCTTTTTCTGTGTGACTTATTTCACTTAGAATCATCGTACCCGAATCCACTCACTTTGCTGCTACTGGTCTTATGACATTGATTTCATGGCTGAGGGATATTCCATCGTACGTAAGTACCACAATGTTTTGAACCATCTTTATATTTCCTGGGATATTTCAGGTGTACCCAAGTTGAGGTTCTTGTAGTCAGTGCAGCCCTAAATTTGGAGGTGGCTCTTTCTTATTGATTTTCAGTTTTCCCAAGGTATATTCCCTAGACTGGAAATGGCCTTGGCTCTGTAGCTCTGTTGTTTACTTGTTTTAGGGAACACAATGCACTCCTCCTGTGAGGCAGTTGGCAGTTTACATCCCGCCCATCAGCATAACAAGGCTCCCAGTTCTCCAGGGCCTGTCTTGCCTTTCTGGTTTTTACACATTTTGTGGATGTCCCTTTTGACCGGTGGGAAGTGATACTTCTTTGTAGTGCAGATTTGCATTGCCCGCTTGCTTGCTTGGCCAAAAAGGGCGTATGCGTTTTCTCCTGAATATATTCAGGAGAAAACGCATACGCCCTTTTTGGCCAAGTGCACCATTGTCCAAGTTGTGCCCCTCTTCCTGTGCTTTACAGGCGATTCCAACGTACCTCTTGAAATCTGTTTCCTGCTATTTTGCCTCACTTTCAAGTCCGCCTCGTTGACTTCCCTCACCAGATTTTTGGACGATAGTTGTCCTTTATCACTCTGCCAGTTTGTGAATTGCTGTGCCCCTGAGCTCCATTTCTCAACTCGTTTTTTGTGAGCTGAACGCAAGTCCAAAATTTTGGATCATGTCCTATACTGGTTCCCGTTGGGTGGCTGAGACTTTGGTTAATTCTTCTTCCTGCCGGGAAATTAGAGTGACATGTGCCCATCCAAATGCCTAACAGCTACTCTCTCATGGGTTCTCCCTCGTCCCTTCCATCCTCTGCCAAATTGGGAACCTGTGCAAACCAGGAGGTTAAAGGGCCTGTCTCTCCAAGTTGGGAGATTGATAGTAAGGCAGTTGGAAAGTCAAACTGGAGCACCAGGAGAGGGACTATTCGTTGAGTTTTAGAAACCTTTCGTATTCACAGTGTGTCCATTCTCTAGGTTTCCTGTACATGTTATAGCTGTAGTAATATTCCCTTGAACCTGGAGAGTTGGGACCCATGGAATGGGGGCCATGCATTATTGCTTGAAAGGGTCTGCATTTGCTCACCCAATCTCACCAATCCTCTCAGTCCCAAGTGTCCAGCCTTATGCCACATCCAGCTGTCATTGTAGATAGGGTCTTTCCAGGTTTCCTCAGACACCCTGAAGGAATTGTAAAGAATTTCCCTGTTTTTTGGTTTTGCTTTTGAAATTCCTTTTTATAGTGGGTTTGAGCTGATTCTCGCTGCCATGTTTATGCCACTCTAGACACACTTGATTCCCTTATGGAGACATATCAATACATAGGTTTTAAGATTCTTACTGGTCAGATATATTCCTCTGTGGGAAATATGGGGTTTTGAGTCTCTTTCACTGAGGAAGGTGTAGGTCTTGTATATTCCAAAGTTGGTTTTTGGAACGGTCCCTGTGCTTATATCAAACTCTGGTTTTATGCATCACCCCACCTCTCCTTCCCCTTTATGCAGGCATAAGAGTGTTTTCTAAATGTGAGACTCTGTTCTCTTTCCTAACTCAGTTCACGTGTAGCCATGTTTACAGGATCTTCATAAGTGATATCTTATGATAAGTTTCTTTTTCTGTGTGACTTATTTCACTTAGAATCATCGTACATGAATCCACTCACTTTGCTGCTACAGGTCTTATGACATTGATTTCATGGCTGAGGGCTATTCCATCGTACGTAAGTACCACAATGTTTTGAACCATTTTTATATTTCCTGGGATATTTAAGGTGTACCCAAGTTGAGGTTCTTGTAGTCAGTGCAGCCCTAAATTTGGAGGTGGCTCTTTCTTATTGATTTTCAGTTTTCCCAAGGTATATTCCCTAGACTGGAAGTGGCCTTGGCTCTGTAGCTCTGTTGTTTACTTGTTTTAGGGAACACAATGCACTCCTCCAGTGAGGCAGTTGGCAGTTTACATCCCGCCCATCAGCATAACAAAGTTCCCAGTTCTCCAGGGCCTGTCTTGCCTTTCTGGTTTTTACACATTTTGTGGATGTCCCTTTTGACCGGTGGGAAGTGATACTTCTTTGTAGTGCAGATTTGCATTGCCCGCTTGCTTGCTTGGCCAAAAAGGGCGTATGCGTTTTCTCCTGAATATATTCAGGAGAAAACGCATACGCCCTTTTTGGCCAAGTGCACCATTGTCCAAGTTGTGCCCCTCTTCCTGTGCTTTACAGGCGATTCCAACGTACCTCTTGAAATCTGTTTCCTGCTATTTTGCCTCACTTTCAAGTCCGCCTCGTTGACTTCCCTCACCATATTTTTGGACGATAGTTGTCCTTTATCACTCTGCCAGTTTGTGAATTGCTGTGCCCCTGAGCTCCATTTCTCAACTCGTTTTTTGTGAGCTGAACGCAAGTCCAAAATTTTGGATCATGTCCTATACTGGTTCCCGGTGGGTGGCTGAGACTTTGGTTAATTCTTCTTCCTGCCGGGAAATTAGAGTGACATGTGCCCATCCAAATGCCTAACAGCTACTCTCTCATGGGTTCTCCCTCGTCCCTTCCATCCTCTGCCAAATTGGGAACCTGTGCAAACCAGGAGGTTAAAGGGCCTGTCTCTCCAAGTTGGGAGATTGATAGTAAGGCAGTTGGAAAGTCAAACTGGAGCACCAGGAGAGGGACTATTCGTTGAGTTTTAGAAACCTTTCGTATTCACAGTGTGTCCATTCTCTAGGTTTCCTGTACATGTTATAGCTGTAGTAATATTCCCTTGAACCTGGAGAGTTGGGACCCATGGAATGGGGGCCATGCATTATTGCTTGAAAGGGTCTGCATTTGCTCACCCAATCTCACCAATCCTCTCAGTCCCAAGTGTCCAGCCTTATGCCACATCCAGCTGTCATTGTAGATAGGGTCTTTCCAGGTTTCCTCAGACACCCTGAAGGAATTGTAGAGAATTTCCCTGTTTTTTGGTTTTGCTTTTGAAATTCCTTTTTATAGTGGGTTTGAGCTGATTCTCGCTGCCATGTTTATGCCACTCTAGACACACTTGATTCCCTTATGGAGACATATCAATACATAGGTTTTAAGATTCTTACTGGTCAGATATATTCCTCTGTGGGAAATATGGGGTTTTGTGTCTCTTTCACTGAGGAAGGTGTAGGTCTTGTATATTCCAAAGTTGGTTTTTGAAACGGTCCCTGTGCTTATATCAAACTTTGGTTTTATGCATCACCCCACCTCTCCTTCCCCTTTATGCAGGCATAAGAGTGTTTTCTAAATGTGAGACTCTGTTCTCTTTCCTAACTCAGTTCACGTGTAGCCATGTTTACAGGATCTTCATAAGTGATATCTTATGATAAGTTTCTTTTTCTGTGTGACTTATTTCACTTAGAATCATCGTACATGAATCCACTCACTTTGCTGCTACAGGTCTTATGACATTGATTTCATGGCTGAGGGCTATTCCATCGTACGTAAGTACCACAATGTTTTGAACCATTTTTATATTTCCTGGGATATTTAAGGTGTACCCAAGTTGAGGTTCTTGTAGTCAGTGCAGCCCTAAATTTGGAGGTGGCTCTTTCTTATTGATTTTCAGTTTTCCCAAGGTATATTCCCTAGACTGGAAGTGGCCTTGGCTCTGTAGCTCTGTTGTTTACTTGTTTTAGGGAACACAATGCACTCCTCCAGTGAGGCAGTTGGCAGTTTACATCCCGCCCATCAGCATAACAAAGTTCCCAGTTCTCCAGGGCCTGTCTTGCCTTTCTGGTTTTTACACATTTTGTGGATGTCCCTTTTGACCGGTGGGAAGTGATACTTCTTTGTAGTGCAGATTTGCATTGCCCGCTTGCTTGCTTGGCCAAAAAGGGCGTATGCGTTTTCTCCTGAATATATTCAGGAGAAAACGCATACGCCCTTTTTGGCCAAGTGCACCATTGTCCAAGTTGTGCCCCTCTTCCTGTGCTTTACAGGCGATTCCAACGTACCTCTTGAAATCTGTTTCCTGCTATTTTGCCTCACTTTCAAGTCCGCCTCGTTGACTTCCCTCACCATATTTTTGGACGATAGTTGTCATTTATCACTCTGCCAGTTTGTGAATTGCTGTGCCCCTGAGCTCCATTTCTCAACTCGTTTTTTGTGAGCTGAACGCAAGTCCAAAATTTTGGATCATGTCCTATACTGGTTCCCGGTGGGTGGCTGAGACTTTGGTTAATTCTTCTTCCTGCCGGGAAATTAGAGTGACATGTGCCCATCCAAATGCCTAACAGCTACTCTCTCATGGGTTCTCCCTCGTCCCTTCCATCCTCTGCCAAATTGGGAACCTGTGCAAACCAGGAGGTTAAAGGGCCTGTCTCTCCAAGTTGGGAGATTGATAGTAAGGCAGTTGGAAAGTCAAACTGGAGCACCAGGAGAGGGACTATTCGTTGAGTTTTAGAAACCTTTCGTATTCACAGTGTGTCCATTCTCTAGGTTTCCTGTACATGTTATAGCTGTAGTAATATTCCCTTGAACCTGGAGAGTTGGGACCCATGGAATGGGGGCCATGCATTATTGCTTGAAAGGGTCTGCATTTGCTCACCCAATCTCACCAATCCTCTCAGTCCCAAGTGTCCAGCCTTATGCCACATCCAGCTGTCATTGTAGATAGGGTCTTTCCAGGTTTCCTCAGACACCCTGAAGGAATTGTAAAGAATTTCCCTGTTTTTTGGTTTTGCTTTTGAAATTCCTTTTTATAGTGGGTTTGAGCTGATTCTCGCTGCCATGTTTATGCCACTCTAGACACACTTGATTCCCTTATGGAGTCATATCAATACATAGGTTTTAAGATTCTTACTAGTCAGATATATTCCTCTGCGGGAAATATGGGGTTTTGAGTCTCTTTCACTGAGGAAGGTGTAGGTCTTGTCTATTCCAAAGTTGGTTTTTGGAACGGTCCCTGTGCTTATATCAAACTCTGGTTTTATGCATCACCCCACCTCTCCTTCCCCTTTATGCAGGCATAAGAGTGTTTTCTAAATGTGAGACTCTGTTCTCTTTCCTAACTCAGTTCACGTGTAGCCATGTTTACAGGATCTTCATAAGTGATATCTTATGATAAGTTTCTTTTTCTGTGTGACTTATTTCACTTAGAATCATCGTACCTGAATCCACTCACTTTGCTGCTACTGGTCTTATGACATTGATTTCATGGCTGAGGGATATTCCATCGTACGTAAGTACCACAATGTTTTGAACCATCTTTATATTTCCTGGGATATTTAAGGTGTACCCAAGTTGAGGTTCTTGTAGTCAGTGCAGCCCTAAATTTGGAGGTGGCTCTTTCTTATTGATTTTCAGTTTTCCCAAGGTATATTCCCTAGACTGGAAGTGGCCTTGGCTCTGTAGCTCTGTTGTTTACTTGTTTTAGGGAACACAATGCACTCCTCCAGTGAGGCAGTTGGCAATTTACATCCCGCCCATCAGCATAACAAGGCTCCCAGTTCTCCAGGGCCTGTCTTGCCTTTCTGTTTTTTACACATTTTGTGGATGTCCCTTTTGACCGGTGGGAAGTGATACTTCTTTGTAGTGCAGATTTGCATTGCCCGCTTGCTTGCTTGGCCAAAAAGGGCGTATGCGTTTTCTCCTGAATATATTCAGGAGAAAACGCATACGCCCTTTTTGGCCAAGTGCACCATTGTCCAAGTTGTGCCCCTCTTCCTGGGCTTTACAGGCGATTCCAAGGTACCTCTTGAAATCTGTTTCCTGCTATTTTGCCTCGCTTTCAAGTCCGCCTCGTTGACTTCCCTCAACAGATTTTTGGACGATAGTTGTCCTTTATCACTCTGCCAGTTTGTGAATTGCTGTGCCCCTGAGCTCCATTTCTCAACTCGTTTTTTGTGAGCTGAACGCAAGTCCAAAATTTTGGATCATGTCCTATACTGGTTCCCGGTGGGTGGCTGAGACTTTGGTTAATTCTTCTTCCTGCCGGGAAATTAGAGTGACATGTGCCCGTCCAAATGCCTAACAGCTACTCTCTCATGGGTTCTCCCTCGTCCCTTCCATCCTCTGCCAAATTGGGAACCTGTGCAAACCAGGAGGTTAAAGGGCCTGTCTGTCCAAGTTGGGAGATTGATAGTAAGGCAGTTGGAAAGTCAAACTGGAGCACCAGGAGAGGGACTATTCGTTGAGTTTTAGAAACCTTTCGTATTCACAGTGTGTCCATTCTCTAGGTTTCCTGTACATGTTATAGCTGTAGTAATATTCCCTTGAACCTGGAGAGTTGGGACCCATGGAATGGGGGCCATGCATTATTGCTTGAAAGGGTCTGCATTTGCTCACCCAATCTCACCAATCCTCTCAGTCCCAAGTGTCCAGCCTTATGCCACATCCAGGTGTCATTGTAGATAGGGTCTTTCCAGGTTTCCTCAGACACACTGAAGGAATTGTAAAGAATTTCCCTGTTTTTTGGTTTTGCTTTTGAAATTCCTTTTTATAGTGGGTTTGAGCTGATTCTCGCTGCCATGTTTATGCCACTCTAGACACACTTGATTCCCTTATGGAGTCATATCAATACATAGGTTTTAAGATTCTTACTAGTCAGATATATTCCTCTGCGGGAAATATGGGGTTTTGAGTCTCTTTCACTGAGGAAGGTGTAGGTCTTGTCTATTCCAAAGTTGGTTTTTGGAACGGTCCCTGTGCTTATATCAAACTGTGGTTTTATGCATCACCCCACCTCTCCTTCCCCTTTATGCAGGCATAAGAGTGTTTTCTAAATGTGAGACTCTGTTCTCTTTCCTAACTCAGTTCACGTGTAGCCATGTTTACAGGATCTTCCTAAGTGATATCTTATGATAAGTTTCTTTTTCTGTGTGACTTATTTCACTTAGAATCATCGTACCTGAATCCACTCACTTTGCTGCTACTGGTCTTATGACATTGATTTCATGGCTGAGGGTTATTCCATCGTACGTAAGTACCACAATGTTTTGAACCATTTTTATATTTCCTGGGATATTTAAGGTGTACCCAAGTTGAGGTTCTTGTAGCCAGTGCAGCCCTAAATTTGGAGGTGGATCTTTCTTATTGATTTTCAGTTTTCCCAAGGTATATTCCCTAGACTGGAAGTGGCCTTGGCTCTGTAGCTCTGTTGTTTACTTGTTTTAGGGAACACAATGCACTCCTCCAGTGAGGCAGTTGGCAATTTACATCCCGCCCATCAGCATAACAAGGCTCCCTGTTCTCCAGGGCCTGTCTTACCTTTCTGGTTTTTACACATTTTGTGGATGTCCCTTTTGACCGGTGGGAAGTGATACTTCTTTGTAGTGCAGATTTGCATTGCCCGCTTGCTTGCTTGGCCAAAAAGGGCGTATGCGTTTTCTCCTGAATATATTCAGGAGAAAACGCATACGCCCTTTTTGGCCAAGTGCACCATTGTCCAAGTTGTGCCCCTCTTCCTGGGCTTTACAGGCGATTCCAAGGTACCTCTTGAAATCTGTTTCCTGCTATTTTGCCTCACTTTCAAGTCCGCCTCGTTGACTTCCCTCAACAGATTTTTGGACGATAGTTGTCCTTTATCACTCTGCCAGTTTGTGAATTGCTGTGCCCCTGAGCTCCATTTCTCAACTCGTTTTTTGTGAGCTGAACGCAAGTCCAAAATTTTGGATCATGTCCTATACTGGTTCCCGGTGGGTGGCTGAGACTTTGGTTAATTCTTCTTCCGGCCGGGAAATTAGAGTGACATGTGCCCGTCCAAATGCCTAACAGCTACTCTCTCATGGGTTCTCCCTCGTCCCTTCCATCCTCTGCCAAATTGGGAACCTGTGCAAACCAGGAGGTTAAAGGGCCTGTCTCTCCAAGTTGGGAGATTGATAGTAAGGCAGTTGGAAAGTCAAACTGGAGCACCAGGAGAGGGACTATTCGTTGAGTTTTAGAAACCTTTCGTATTCACAGTGTTTCCATTCTCTAGGTTTCCTGTACATGTTATAGCTGTAGTAATATTCCCTTGAACATGGAGAGTTGGGACCCATGGAATGGGGGCCATGCATTATTGCTTGAAAGGGTCTGCATTTGCTCACCCAATCTCACCAATCCTCTCAGTCCCAAGTGTCCAGCCTTATGCCACATCCAGCTGTCATTGTAGACAGGGTCTTTCCAGGTTTCCTCAGACACCCTGAAGGAATTGTAAAGAATTTCCCTGTTTTTTGGTTTTGCTTTTGAAATTCCTTTTTATAGTGGGTTTGAGCTGATTCTCGCTGCCATGTTTATGCCACTCTAGACACACTTGATTCCCTTATGGAGACATATCAATACATAGGTTTTAAGATTCTTACTAGTCAGATATATTCCTCTGCGGGAAATATGGGGTTTTGAGTCTCTTTCACTGAGGAAGGTGTAGGTCTTGTCTATTCCAAAGTTGGTTTTTGGAACGGTCCCTGTGCTTATATCAAACTGTGGTTTTATGCATCACCCCACCTCTCCTTCCCCTTTATGCAGGCATAAGAGTGTTTTCTAAATGTGAGACTCTGTTCTCTTTCCTAACTCAGTTCACGTGTAGCCATGTTTACAGGATCTTCCTAAGTGATATCTTATGATAAGTTTCTTTTTCTGTGTGACTTATTTCACTTAGAATCATCGTACCTGAATCCACTCACTTTGCTGCTACTGGTCTTATGACATTGATTTCATGGCTGAGGGTTATTCCATCGTACGTAAGTACCACAATGTTTTGAACCATTTTTATATTTCCTGGGATATTTAAGGTGTACCCAAGTTGAGGTTCTTGTAGCCAGTGCAGCCCTAAATTTGGAGGTGGATCTTTCTTATTGATTTTCAGTTTTCCCAAGGTATATTCCCTAGACTGGAAGTGGCCTTGGCTCTGTAGCTCTGTTGTTTACTTGTTTTAGGGAACACAATGCACTCCTCCAGTGAGGCAGTTGGCAATTTACATCCCGCCCATCAGCATAACAAGGCTCCCTGTTCTCCAGGGCCTGTCTTGCCTTTCTGGTTTTTACACATTTTGTGGATGTCCCTTTTGACCGGTGGGAAGTGATACTTCTTTGTAGTGCAGATTTGCATTGCCCGCTTGCTTGCTTGGCCAAAAAGGGCGTATGCGTTTTCTCCTGAATATATTCAGGAGAAAACGCATACGCCCTTTTTGGCCAAGTGCACCATTGTCCAAGTTGTGCCCCTCTTCCTGTGCTTTACAGGCGATTCCAAGGTACCTCTTGAAATCTGTTTCCTGCTATTTTGCCTCACTTTCAAGTCCGCCTCGTTGACTTCCCTCAACAGATTTTTGGACGATAGTTGTCCTTTATCACTCTGCCAGTTTGTGAATTGCTGTGCCCCTGAGCTCCATTTCTCAACTCGTTTTTTGTGAGCTGAACGCAAGTCCAAAATTTTGGATCATGTCCTATACTGGTTCCCGGTGGGTGGCTGAGACTTTGGTTAATTCTTCTTCCGGCCGGGAAATTAGAGTGACATGTGCCCGTCCAAATGCCTAACAGCTACTCTCTCATGGGTTCTCCCTCGTCCCTTCCATCCTCTGCCAAATTGGGAACCTGTGCAAACCAGGAGGTTAAAGGGCCTGTCTCTCCAAGTTGGGAGATTGATAGTAAGGCAGTTGGAAAGTCAAACTGGAGCACCAGGAGAGGGACTATTCGTTGAGTTTTAGAAACCTTTCGTATTCACAGTGTTTCCATTCTCTAGGTTTCCTGTACATGTTATAGCTGTAGTAATATTCCCTTGAACATGGAGAGTTGGGACCCATGGAATGGGGGCCATGCATTATTGCTTGAAAGGGTCTGCATTTGCTCACCCAATCTCACCAATCCTCTCAGTCCCAAGTGTCCAGCCTTATGCCACAGCCAGCTGTCATTGTAGACAGGGTCTTTCCAGGTTTCCTCAGACACCCTGAAGGAATTGTAAAGAATTTCCCTGTTTTTTGGTTTTGCTTTTGAAATTCCTTTTTATAGTGGGTTTGAGCTGATTCTCGCTGCCATGTTTATGCCACTCTAGACACACTTGATTCCCTTATGGAGACATATCAATACATAGGTTTTAAGATTCTTACTAGTCAGATATATTCCTCTGTGGGAAATATGGGGTTTTGAGTCTCTTTCACTGAGGAAGGTGTCGGTTTTGTCAATTCCAAAGTTGGTTTTTGAAACGGTCCCTGTGCTTATATCAAACTCTGGTTTTATGCATCACCCCACCTCTCCTTCCCCTTTATGCAGGCATAAGAGTGTTTTCTAAATGTGGGACTCTGTTCTCTTTCCCAACTCAGTTCACGTGTAGCCATGTTTACAGGATCTTCCTAAGTGATATCTTATGATAAGTTTCTTTTTCTGTGTGACTTATTTCACTTAGAATCATCGTACCTGAATCCACTCACTTTGCTGCTACTGGTCTTATGACATTGATTTCATGGCTGAGGGATATTCCATCGTACGTAAGTACCACAATGTTTTGAACCATTTTTAAATTTCCTGGGATATTTAAGGTGTACCCAAGTTGAGGTTCTTGTAGCCAGTGCAGCCCTAAATTTGGAGGTGGCTCTTTCTTATTGATTTTCAGTTTTCCCAAGGTATATTCCCTAGACTGGAAGTGGCCTTGGCTCTGTAGCTCTGTTGTTTACTTGTTTTAGGGAACACAATGCACTCCTCCAGTGAGGCAGTTGGCAATTTACATCCCGCCCATCAGCATAACAAGGCTCCCTGTTCTCCAGGGCCTGTCTTGCCTTTCTAGTTTTTACACATTTTGTGGATGTCCCTTTTGACCGGTTGGAAGTGATACATCTTTGTAGTGCAGATTTGCATTGCCCGCTTGCTTGCTTGGCCAAAAAGGGCGTATGCGTTTTCTCCTGAATATATTCAGGAGAAAACGCATACGCCCTTTTTGCCAAGTGCACCATTGTCCAAGTTGTTACCCTCTTCCTGTGCTTTACAGACGATTCCAAGGTACCTCTTGAAATCTGTTTCCTGCTATTTTGCCTCACTTTCAAGTCCGCCTCGTTGTCTTCCCTCAACAGATTTTTGGACGATAGTTGTCCTTTATCACTCTGCCAGTTCGTGAATTGCTGTGCCCCTGAGCTCCATTTCTCAACTCGTTTTTTGTGAGCTGAACGCAAGTCCAAAATTTTGGATCATGTCCTATACTGGTTCCCGGTGGGTGGCTGAGACTTTGGTTAATTCTTCTTCCTGCCGGGAAATTAGATTGACATGTGCCCGTCCAAATGCCTAACAGCTACTCTCTCATGGGTTCTCCCTCGTCCCTTCCATTCTCTGCCAAATTGGGAACCTGTGCAAACCAGGAGGTTAAAGGGCCTGTCTCTCCAAGTTGGGAGATTGATAGTAAGGCAGTTGGAAAGTCAAACTGGAGCACCAGGAGAGGGACTATTCGTTGAGTTTTAGAAACCTTTCGTATTCACAGTGTGTCCATTCTCTAGGTTTCCTGTACATGTTATAGCTGTAGTAATATTCCCTTGAACATGGAGAGTTGGGACCCATGGAATGGGGGCCATGCATTATTGCTTGAAAGGGTCTGCATTTGCTCACCCAATCTCACCAATCCTCTCAGTCCCAAGTGTCCAGCCTTATGCCACATCCAGCTGTCATTGTAGATAGGGTCTTTCCAGGTTTTCTCAGACACCCTGAAGGAATTGTAAAGAATTTCCCTGTTTTTTGGTTTTGCTTTTGAAATTCCTTTTTATAGTGAGTTTGAGCTGATTCTCGCTGCCATGTTTATGCCACTCTAGACACACTTGATTCCCTTATGGAGACATATCAACACATAGGTTTTAAGATTCTTACTAGTCAGATATATTCCTCTGTGGGAAATATGGGGTTTTGAGTCTCTTTCACTGAGGAAGGTGTCGGTCTTGTCAATTCCAAAGTTGGTTTTTGAAACGGTCCCTGTGCTTATATCAAACTCTGGTTTTATGCATCACCCCACCTCTCCTTCCCCTTTATGCAGGCATAAGCGTGTTTTCTAAATGTGAGACTCTGTTCTCTTTCCTAACTCAGTTCACGTGTAGCCATGTTTACAGGATCTTCATAAGTGATATCTTATGATAAGTTTCTTTTTCTGTGTGACTTATTTCACTTAGAATCATCGTACCTGAATCCACTCACTTTGCTGCTACTGGTCTTATGACATTGATTTCATGGCTGAGGGATATTCCATCGTACGTAAGTACCACAATGTTTTGAACCATTTTTATATTTCCTGGGATATTTAAGGTGTACCCAAGTTGAGGTTCTTGTAGTCAGTGCAGCCCTAAATTTGGAGGTGGCTCTTTCTTATTGATTTTCAGTTTTCCCAAGGTATATTCCCTAGACTGGAAGTGGCCTTGGCTCTGTAGCTCTGTTGTTTACTTGTTTTAGGGAACACAATGCACTCCTCCAGTGAGGCAGTTGGCAATTTACATCCCGCCCATCAGCATAACAAGGCTCCCAGTTCTCCAGGGCCTGTCTTGCCTTTCTGGTTTTTACACATTTTGTGGATGTCCCTTTTGACCGGTGGGAAGTGATACTTCTTTGTAGTGCAGATTTGCATTGCCCGCTTGCTTGCTTGGCCAAAAAGGGCGTATGCGTTTTCTCCTGAATATATTCAGGAGAAAACGCATACGCCCTTTTTGGACAAGTGCACCATTGTCCAAGTTGTGCCCCTCTTCCTGTGCTTTACAGGCGATTCCAAGGTACCTCTTGAAATCTGTTTCCTGCTATTTTGCCTCGCTTTCAAGTCCGCCTCGTTGACTTCCCTCAACAGATTTTTGGACAATAGTTGTCCTTTATCACTCTGCCAGTTTGTGAATTGCTGTGCCCCTGAGCTCCATTTCTCAACTCGTTTTTTGTGAGCTGAACGCAAGTCCAAAATTTTGGATCATGTCCTATACTGGTTCCCGGTGGGTGGCTGAGACTTTGGTTAATTCTTCTTCCTGCCGGGAAATTAGAGTGACATGTGCCCGTCCAAATGCCTAACAGCTACTCTCTCATGGGTTCTCCCTCGTCCCTTCCATCCTCTGCCAAATTGGGAACCTGTGCAAAGCAGGAGGTTAAAGGGCCTGTCTCTCCAAGTTGGGAGATTGATAGTAAGGCAGTTGGAAAGTCAAACTGGAGCACCAGGAGAGGGACTATTCGTTGAGTTTTAGAAACCTTTCGTATTCACAGTGTGTCCATTCTCTAGGTTTCCTGTACATGTTATAGCTGTAGTAATATTCCCTTGAACCTGGAGAGTTGGGACCCATGGAATGGGGGCCATGCATTATTGCTTGAAAGGGTCTGCATTTGCTCACCCAATCTCACCAATCCTCTCAGTCCCAAGTGTCCAGCCTTATGCCACATCCAGGTGTCATTGTAGATAGGGTCTTTCCAGGTTTCCTCAGACACCCTGAAGGAATTGTAAAGAATTTCCCTGTTTTTTGGTTTTGCTTTTGAAATTCCTTTTTATAGTGGGTTTGAGCTGATTCTCGCTGCCATGTTTATGCCACTCTAGACACACTTGATTCCCTTATGGAGTCATATCAATACATAGGTTTTAAGATTCTTACTAGTCAGATATATTCCTCTGTGGGAAATATGGGGTTTTGAGTCTCTTTCACTGAGGAAGGTGTAGGTCTTGTCTATTCCAAAGTTGGTTTTTGGAACGGTCCCTGTGCTTATATCAAACTCTGGTTTTATGCATCACCCCACCTCTCCTTCCCCTTTATGCAGGCATAAGAGTGTTTTCTAAATGTGAGACTCTGTTCTCTTTCCTAACTCAGTTCACGTGTAGCCATGTTTACAGGATCTTCATAAGTGATATCTTATGATAAGTTTCTTTTTCTGTGTGACTTATTTCACTTAGAATTATCGTACCTGAATCCACTCACTTTGCTGCTACTGGTCTTATGACATTGATTTCATGGCTGAGGGATATTCCATCGTACGTAAGTACCACAATGTTTTGAACCAACTTTATATTTCCTGGGATATTTAAGGTGTACCCAAGTTGAGGTTCTTGTAGTCAGTGCAGCCCTAAATTTGGAGGTGGCTCTTTCTTATTGATTTTCAGTTTTCCCAAGGTATATTCCCTAGACTGGAAGTGGCCTTGGCTCTGTAGCTCTGTTGTTTACTTGTTTTAGGGAACACAATGCACTCCTCCAGTGAGGCAGTTGGCAATTTACATCCCGCCCATCAGCATAACAAGGCTCCCAGTTCTCCAGGGCCTGTCTTGCCTTTCTGGTTTTTACACATTTTGTGGATGTCCCTTTTGACCGGTGGGAAGTGATACTTCTTTGTAGTGCAGATTTGCATTGCCCGCTTGCTTGCTTGGCCAAAAAGGGCGTATGCGTTTTCTCCTGAATATATTCAGGAGAAAACGCATACGCCCTTTTTGGCCAAGTGCACCATTGTCCAAGTTGTGCCCCTCTTTCTGGGCTTTACAGGCGATTCCAAGGTACCTCTTGAAATCTGTTTCCTGCTATTTTGCCTCGCTTTCAAGTCCGCCTCGTTGACTTCCCTCAACAGATTTTTGGACGATAGTTGTCCTTTATCACTCTGCCAGTTTGTGAATTGCTGTGCCCCTGAGCTCCATTTCTCAACTCGTTTTTTGTGAGCTGAACGCAAGTCCAAAATTTTGGATCATGTCCTATACTGGTTCCCGGTGGGTGGCTGAGACTTTGGTTAATTCTTCTTCCTGCCGGGAAATTAGAGTGACATGTGCCCGTCCAAATGCCTAACAGCTACTCTCTCATGGGTTCTCCCTCGTCCCTTCCATCCTCTGCCAAATTGGGAACCTGTGCAAACCAGGAGGTTAAAGGGCCTGTCTGTCCAAGTTGGGAGATTGATAGTAAGGCAGTTGGAAAGTCAAACTGGAGCACCAGGAGAGGGACTATTCGTTGAGTTTTAGAAACCTTTCGTATTCACAGTGTGTCCATTCTCTAGGTTTCCTGTACATGTTATAGCTGTAGTAATATTCCATTGAACCTGGAGAGTTGGGACCCATGGAATGGGGGCCATGCATTATTGCTTGAAAGGGTCTGCATTTGCTCACCCAATCTCACCAATCCTCTCAGTCCCAAGTGTCCAGCCTTATGCCACATCCAGGTGTCATTGTAGATAGGGTCTTTCCAGGTTTCCTCAGACACCCTGAAGGAATTGTAAAGAATTTCCCTGTTTTTTGGTTTTGCTTTTGAAATTCCTTTTTATAGTGGGTTTGAGCTGATTCTCGCTGCCATGTTTATGCCACTCTAGACACACTTGATTCCCTTATGGAGTCATATCAATACATAGGTTTTAAGATTCTTACTAGTCAGATATATTCCTCTGTGGGAAATATGGGGTTTTGAGTCTCTTTCACTGAGGAAGGTGTAGGTCTTGTCTATTCCAAAGTTGGTTTTTGGAACGGTCCCTGTGCTTATATCAAACTCTGGTTTTATGCATCACCCCACCTCTCCTTCCCCTTTATGCAGGCATAAGAGTGTTTTCTAAATGTGAGACTCTGTTCTCTTTCCTAACTCAGTTCACGTGTAGCCATGTTTACAGGATCTTCATAAGTGATATCTTATTATAAGTTTCTTTTTCTGTGTGACTTATTTCACTTAGAATCATCGTACCTGAATCCACTCACTTTGCTGCTACTGGTCTTATGACATTGATTTCATGGCTGAGGGATATTCCATCGTACGTAAGTACCACAATGTTTTGAACCATTTTTATATTTCCTGGGATATTTAAGGTGTACCCAAGTTGAGGTTCTTGTAGCCAGTGCAGCCCTAAATTTGGAGGTGGATCTTTCTTATTGATTTTCAGTTTTCCCAAGGTATATTCCCTAGACTGGAAGTGGCCTTGGCTCTGTAGCTCTGTTGTTTACTTGTTTTAGGGAACACAATGCACTCCTCCAGTGAGGCAGTTGGCAATTTACATCCCGCCCATCAGCATAACAAGGCTCCCTGTTCTCCAGGGCCTGTCTTGCCTTTCTGGTTTTTACACATTTTGTGGATGTCCCTTTTGACCGGTGGGAAGTGATACTTCTTTGTAGTGCAGATTTGCATTGCCCGCTTGCTTGCTTGGCCAAAAAGGGCGTATGCGTTTTCTCCTGAATATATTCAGGAGAAAACGCATACGCCCTTTTTGGCCAAGTGCACCATTGTCCAAGTTGTGCCCCTCTTCCTGTGCTTTACAGGCGATTCCAACGTACCTCTTGAAATCTGTTTCCTGCTATTTTGCCTCACTTTCAAGTCCGCCTCGTTGACTTCCCTCAACAGATTTTTGGACGATAGTTGTCCTTTATCACTCTGCCAGTTTGTGAATTGCTGTGCCCCTGAGCTCCATTTCTCAACTCGTTTTTTGTGAGCTGAACGCAAGTCCAAAATTTTGGATCATGTCCTATACTGGTTCCCGGTGGGTGGCTGAGACTTTGGTTAATTCTTCTTCCTGCCGGGAAATTAGATTGACATGTGCCCGTCCAAATGCCTAACAGCTACTCTCTCATGGGTTCTCCCTCGTCCCTTCCATCCTCTGCCAAATTGGGAACCTGTGCAAACCAGGAGGTTAAAGGGCCTGTCTCTCCAAGTTGGGAGATTGATAGTAAGGCAGTTGGAAAGTCAAACTGGAGCACCAGGAGAGGGACTATTCGTTGAGTTTTAGAAACCTTTCGTATTCACAGTGTGTCCATTCTCTAGGTTTCCTGTACATGTTATAGCTGTAGTAATATTCCCTTGAACATGGAGAGTTGGGACCCATGGAATGGGGGCCATGCATTATTGCTTGAAAGGGTCTGCATTTGCTCACCCAATCTCACCAATCCTCTCAGTCCCAAGTGTCCAGCCTTATGCCACATCCAGCTGTCATTGTAGACAGGGTCTTTCCAGGTTTCCTCAGACACCCTGAAGGAATTGTAAAGAATTTCCCTGTTTTTTGGTTTTGCTTTTGAAATTCCTTTTTATAGTGGGTTTGAGCTGATTCTCGCTGCCATGTTTATGCCACTCTAGACACACTTGATTCCCTTATGGAGACATATCAATACATAGGTTTTAAGATTCTTACTAGTCAGATATATTCCTCTGTGGGAAATATGGGGTTTTGAGTCTCTTTCACTGAGGAAGGTGTCGGTTTTGTCAATTCCAAAGTTGGTTTTTGAAACGGTCCCTGTGCTTATATCAAACTCTGGTTTTATGCATCACCCCACCTCTCCTTCCCCTTTATGCAGGCATAAGAGTGTTTTCTAAATGTGAGACTCTGTTCTCTTTCCCAACTCAGTTCACGTGTAGCCATGTTTACAGGATCTTCCTAAGTGATATCTTATGATAAGTTTCTTTTTCTGTGTGACTTATTTCACTTAGAATCATCGTACCTGAATCCACTCACTTTGCTGCTACTGGTCTTATGACATTGATTTCATGGCTGAGGGATATTCCATCGTACGTAAGTACCACAATGTTTTGAACCATTTTTATATTTCCTGGGATATTTAAGGTGTACCCAAGTTGAGTTTCTTGTAGCCAGTGCAGCCCTAAATTTGGAGGTGGCTCTTTCTTATTGATTTTCAGTTTTCCCAAGGTATATTCCCTAGACTGGAAGTGGCCTTGGCTCTGTAGCTCTGTTGTTTACTTGTTTTAGGGAACACAATGCACTCCTCCAGTGAGGCAGTTGGCAATTTACATCCCGCCCATCAGCATAACAAGGCTCCCTGTTCTCCAGGGCCTGTCTTGCCTTTCTGGTTTTTACACATTTTGTGGATGTCCCTTTTGACCGGTGGTAAGTGATACATCTTTGTAGTGCAGATTTGCATTGCCCGCTTGCTTGCTTGGCCAAAAAGGGCGTATGCGTTTTCTCCTGAATATATTCAGGAGAAAACGCATACGCCCTTTTTTGCCAAGTGAACCATTGTCCAAGTTGTGCCCCTCTTCCTGTGCTTTACAGGCGATTCCAACGTACCTCTTGAAATCTGTTTCCTGCTATTTTGCCTCACATTCAAGTCCGCCTCGTTGCCTTCCCTCAACAGATTTTTGGACGATAGTTGTCCTTTATCACTCTGCCAGTTCGTGAATTGCTGTGCCCCTGAGCTCCATTTCTCAACTCGTTTTTTGTGAGCTGAACGCAAGTCCAAAATTTTGGATCATGTCCTATACTGGTTCCCGGTGGGTGGCTGAGACTTTGGTTAATTCTTCTTCCTGCCGGGAAATTAGATTGACATGTGCCCGTCCAAATGCCTAACAGCTACTCTCTCATGGGTTCTCCCTCGTCCCTTCCATCCTCTGCCAAATTGGGAACCTGTGCAAACCAGGAGGTTAAAGGGCCTGTCTCTCCAAGTTGGGAGATTGATAGTAAGGCAGTTGGAAAGTCAAACTGGAGCACCAGGAGAGGGACTATTCGTTGAGTTTTAGAAACCTTTCGTATTCACAGTGTGTCCATTCTCTAGGTTTCCTGTACATGTTATAGCTGTAGTAATATTCCCTTGAACATGGAGAGTTGGGACCCATGGAATGGGGGCCATGCATTATTGCTTGAAAGGGTCTGCATTTGCTCACCCAATCTCACCAATCCTCTCAGTCCCAAGTGTCCAGCCGTATGCCACATCCAGCTGTCATTGTAGACAGGGTCTTTCCAGGTTTCCTCAGACACCCTGAAGGAATTGTAAAGAATTTCCCTGTTTTTTGGTTTTGCTTTTGAAATTCCTTTTTATAGTGAGTTTGAGCTGATTCTCGCTGCCATGTTTATGCCACTCTAGACACACTTGATTCCCTTATGGAGACATATCAATACATAGGTTTTAAGATTCTTACTAGTCAGATATATTCCTCTGTGGGAAATATGGGGTTTTGAGTCTCTTTCACTGAGGAAGGTGTCGGTCTTGTCAATTCCAAAGTTGGTTTTTGAAACGGTCCCTGTGCTTATATCAAACTCTGGTTTTATGCATCACCCCACCTCTCCTTCCCCTTTATGCAGGCATAAGCGTGTTTTCTAAATGTGAGACTCTGTTCTCTTTCCTAACTCAGTTCACGTGTAGCCATGTTTACAGGATCTTCATAAGTGATATCTTATGATAAGTTTCTTTTTCTGTGTGACTTATTTCACTTAGAATCATCGTACCTGAATCCACTCACTTTGCTGCTACTGGTCTTATGACATTGATTTCATGGCTGAGGGATATTCCATCGTACGTAAGTACCACAATGTTTTGAACCATTTTTATATTTCCTGGGATATTTAAGGTGTACCCAAGTTGAGGTTCTTGTAGTCAGTGCAGCCCTAAATTTGGAGGTGGCTCTTTCTTATTGATTTTCAGTTTTCCCAAGGTATATTCCCTAGACTGGAAGTGGCCTTGGCTCTGTAGCTCTGTTGTTTACTTGTTTTGGGGAACACAATGCACTCCTCCAGTGAGGCAGTTGGCAATTTACATCCCGCCCATCAGCATAACAAGGCTCCCAGTTCTCCAGGGCCTGTCTTGCCTTTCTGGTTTTTACACATTTTGTGGATGTCCCTTTTGACCGGTGGGAAGTGATACTTCTTTGTAGTGCAGATTTGCATTGCCCGCTTGCTTGCTTGGCCAAAAAGGGCGTATGCGTTTTCTCCTGAATATATTCAGGAGAAAACGCATACGCCCTTTTTGGCCAAGTGCACCATTGTCCAAGTTGTGCCCCTCTTCCTGTGCTTTACAGGCGATTCCAACGTACCTCTTGAAATCTGTTTCCTGCTATTTTGCCTCGCTTTCAAGTCCGCCTCGTTGACTTCCCTCAACAGATTTTTGGACAATAGTTGTCCTTTATCACTCTGCCAGTTTGTGAATTGCTGTGCCCCTGAGCTCCATTTCTCAACTCGTTTTTTGTGAGCTGAACGCAAGTCCAAAATTTTGGATCATGTCCTATACTGGTTCCCGGTGGGTGGCTGAGACTTTGGTTAATTCTTCTTCCTGCCGGGAAATTAGAGTGACATGTGCCCGTCCAAATGCCTAACAGCTACTCTCTCATGGGTTCTCCCTCGTCCCTTCCATCCTCTGCCAAATTGGGAACCTGTGCAAACCAGGAGGTTAAAGGGCCTGTCTGTCCAAGTTGGGAGATTGATAGTAAGGCAGTTGGAAAGTCAAACTGGAGCACCAGGAGAGGGACTATTCGTTGAGTTTTGGAAACCTTTCGTATTCACAGTGTGTCCATTCTCTAGGTTTCCTGTACATGTTATAGCTGTAGTAATATTCCCTTGAACCTGGAGAGTTGGGACCCATGGAATGGGGGCCATGCATTATTGCTTGAAAGGGTCTGCATTTGCTCACCCAATCTCACCAATCCTCTCAGTCCCAAGTGTCCAGCCTTATGCCACATCCAGCTGTCATTGTAGATAGGGTCTTTCCAGGTTTCCTCAGACACCCTGAAGGAATTGTAAAGAATTTCTCTGTTTTTTGGTTTTGCTTTTGAAATTCCTTTTTATAGTGGGTTTGAGCTGATTCTCGCTGCCATGTTTATGCCACTCTAGACACACTTGATTCCCTTATGGAGACATATCAATACATAGGTTTTAAGATTCTTACTAGTCAGATATATTCCTCTGTGGGAAATATGGGGTTTTGAGTCTCTTTCACTGAGGAAGGTGTCGGTTTTGTCAATTCCAAAGTTGGTTTTTGAAACGGTCCCTGTGCTTATATCAAACTCTGGTTTTATGCATCACCCCACCTCTCCTTCCCCTTTATGCAGGCATAAGAGTGTTTTCTAAATGTGAGACTCTGTTCTCTTTCCCAACTCAGTTCACGTGTAGCCATGTTTACAGGATCTTCCTAAGTGATATCTTATGGTAAGTTTCTTTTTCTGTGTGACTTATTTCACTTAGAATCATCGTACCTGAATCCACTCACTTTGCTGCTACTGGTCTTATGACATTGATTTCATGGCTGAGGGATATTCCATCGTACGTAAGTACCACAATGTTTTGAACCATTTTTATATTTCCTGGGATATTTAAGGTGTACCCAAGTTGAGGTTCTTGTAGCCAGTGAAGCCCTAAATTTGGAGGTGGCTCTTTCTTATTGATTTTCAGTTTTCCCAAGGTATATTCCCTAGACTGGAAGTGGCCTTGGCTCTGTAGCTCTGTTGTTTACTTGTTTTAGGGAACACAATGCACTCCTCCAGTGAGGCAGTTGGCAATTTACATCCCGCCCATCAGCATAACAAGGCTCCCTGTTCTCCAGGGCCTGTCTTGCCTTTCTGGTTTTTACACATTTTGTGGATGTCCCTTTTGACCGGTGGGAAGTGATACTTCTTTGTAGTGCAGATTTGCATTGCCCGCTTGCTTGCTTGGCCAAAAAGGGCGTATGCCTTTTCTCCTGAATATATTCAGGAGAAAACGCATACGCCCTTTTTGGCCAAGTGCACCATTGTCCAAGTTGTGCCCCTCTTCCTGTGCTTTACAGGCGATTCCAACGTACCTCTTGAAATCTGTTTCCTGCTATTTTGCCTCACTTTCAAGTCCGCCTCGTTGACTTCCCTCAACAGATTTTTGGACGATAGTTGTCCTTTATCACTCTGCCAGTATGTGAATTGCTGTGCCCCTGAGCTCCATTTCTCAACTCGTTTTTTGGGAGCTGAACGCAAGTCCAAAATTTTGGATCATGTCCTATACTGGTTCCCGGTGGGTGGCTGAGACTTTGGTTAATTCTTCTTCCTGCCGGGAAATTAGAGTGACATGTGCCCGTCCAAATGCCTAACAGCTACTCTCTCATGGGTTCTCCCTCGTCCATTCCATCCTCTGCCAAATTGGGAACCTGTGCAAACCAGGAGGTTAAAGGGCCTGTCTGTCCAAGTTGGGAGATTGATAGTAAGGCAGTTGGAAAGTCAAACTGGAGCACCAGGAGAGGGACTATTCGTTGAGTTTTGGAAACCTTTCGTATTCACAGTGTGTCCATTCTCTAGGTTTCCTGTACATGTTATAGCTGTAGTAATATTCCCTTGAACCTGGAGAGTTGGGACCCATGGAATGGGGGCCATGCATTATTGCTTGAAAGGGTCTGCATTTGCTCACCCAATCTCACCAATCCTCTCAGTCCCAAGTGTCCAGCCTTATGCCACATCCAGCTGTCATTGTAGATAGGGTCTTTCCAGGTTTCCTCAGACACCCTGAAGGAATTGTAAAGAATTTCTCTGTTTTTTGGTTTTGCTTTTGAAATTCCTTTTTATAGTGGGTTTGAGCTGATTCTCGCTGCCATGTTTATGCCACTCTAGACACACTTGATTCCCTTATGGAGACATATCAATACATAGGTTTTAAGATTCTTACTAGTCAGATATATTCCTCTGTGGGAAATATGGGGTTTTGAGTCTCTTTCACTGAGGAAGGTGTCGGTTTTGTCAATTCCAAAGTTGGTTTTTGAAACGGTCCCTGTGCTTATATCAAACTCTGGTTTTATGCATCACCCCACCTCTCCTTCCCCTTTATGCAGGCATAAGAGTGTTTTCTAAATGTGAGACTCTGTTCTCTTTCCCAACTCAGTTCACGTGTAGCCATGTTTACAGGATCTTCCTAAGTGATATCTTATGGTAAGTTTCTTTTTCTGTGTGACTTATTTCACTTAGAATCATCGTACCTGAATCCACTCACTTTGCTGCTACTGGTCTTATGACATTGATTTCATGGCTGAGGGATATTCCATCGTACGTAAGTACCACAATGTTTTGAACCATTTTTATATTTCCTGGGATATTTAAGGTGTACCCAAGTTGAGGTTCTTGTAGCCAGTGAAGCCCTAAATTTGGAGGTGGCTCTTTCTTATTGATTTTCAGTTTTCCCAAGGTATATTCCCTAGACTGGAAGTGGCCTTGGCTCTGTAGCTCTGTTGTTTACTTGTTTTAGGGAACACAATGCACTCCTCCAGTGAGGCAGTTGGCAATTTACATCCCGCCCATCAGCATAACAAGGCTCCCTGTTCTCCAGGGCCTGTCTTGCCTTTCTGGTTTTTACACATTTTGTGGATGTCCCTTTTGACCGGTGGGAAGTGATACTTCTTTGTAGTGCAGATTTGCATTGCCCGCTTGCTTGCTTGGCCAAAAAGGGCGTATGCCTTTTCTCCTGAATATATTCAGGAGAAAACGCATACGCCCTTTTTGGCCAAGTGCACCATTGTCCAAGTTGTGCCCCTCTTCCTGTGCTTTACAGGCGATTCCAACGTACCTCTTGAAATCTGTTTCCTGCTATTTTGCCTCACTTTCAAGTCCGCCTCGTTGACTTCCCTCAACAGATTTTTGGACGATAGTTGTCCTTTATCACTCTGCCAGTATGTGAATTGCTGTGCCCCTGAGCTCCATTTCTCAACTCGTTTTTTGGGAGCTGAACGCAAGTCCAAAATTTTGGATCATGTCCTATACTGGTTCCCGGTGGGTGGCTGAGACTTTGGTTAATTCTTCTTCCTGCCGGGAAATTAGAGTGACATGTGCCCGTCCAAATGCCTAACAGCTACTCTCTCATGGGTTCTCCCTCGTCCATTCCATCCTCTGCCAAATTGGGAACCTGTGCAAACCAGGAGGTTAAAGGGCCTGTCTCTCCAAGTTGGGAGATTGATAGTAAGGCAGTTGGAAAGTCAAACTGGAGCACCAGGAGAGGGACTATTCGTTGAGTTTTGGAAACCTTTCGTATTCACAGTGTGTCCATTCTCTAGGTTTCCTGTACATGTTATAGCTGTAGTAATATTCCCTTGAACCTGGAGAGTTGGGACCCATGGAATGGGGGCCATGCATTATTGCTTGAAAGGGTCTGCATTTGCTCACCCAATCTCACCAATCCTCTCAGTCCCAAGTGTCCAGCCTTATGCCACATCCAGCTGTCATTGTAGATAGGGTCTTTCCAGGTTTCCTCAGACACCCTGAAGGAATTGTAAAGAATTTACCTGTTTTTTGATTTTGCTTTTGAAATTCCTTTTTATAGTGGGTTTGAGCTGATTCTCGCTGCCATGTTTATGCCACTCTAGACACACTTGATTCCCTTATGGAGTCATATCAATACATAGGTTTTAAGATTCTTACTAGTCAGATATATTCCTCTGCGGGAAATATGTGGTTTTGAGCCTCTTTCACTGAGGAAGGTGTATGTCTTGTCTATTCCAAAGTTGGTTTTTGGAACGGTCCCTGTGCTTATATCAAACTCTGCTTTTATGCATCACCCCACCTCTCCATCCCCTTTATGCAGGCATAAGAGTGTTTTCTAAATGTGAGACTCTGTTATATTTCCTAACTCTGTTCACGTGTAGCCATGTTTACAGGATCTTCCTAAGTGATATCTTATGATAAGTTCCCTTTTCTTTGTGACTTATTTCACTTAGAATCATCGTACCTGAATCCACTCACTTTGCTGCTACTGGTCTTATGACATTGATTTCATGGCTGAGGGATATTCCATCGTACGTAAGTACCACAATGTTTTGAACCATTTTTATATTTCCTGGGATATTTAAGGTGTACCCAAGTTGAGGTTCTTGTAGCCAGTGAAGCCCTAAATTTGGAGGTGGCTCTTTCTTATTGATTTTCAGTTTTCCCAAGGTATATTCCTTAGACTGGAAGTGGCCTTGGCTCTGTAGCTCTGTTGTTTACTTGTTTTAGGGAACACAATGCACTCCTCCAGTGAGGCAGTTGGCAATTTACATCCCGCCCATCAGCATAACAAGGCTCCCTGTTCTCCAGGGCCTGTCTTGCCTTTCTGGTTTTTACACATTTTGTGGATGTCCCTTTTGACCGGTGGGAAGTGATACTTCTTTGTAGTGCAGATTTGCATTGCCCGCTTGCTTGCTTGGCCAAAAAGGGCGTATGCGTTTTCTCCTGAATATATTCAGGAGAAAACGCATACGCCCTTTTTGGCCAAGTGCACCATTGTCCAAGTTGTGCCCCTCTTCCTGTGCTTTACAGGCGATTCCAACGTACCTCTTGAAATCTGTTTCCTGCTATTTTGCCTCACTTTCAAGTCCGCCTCGTTGACTTCCCTCAACAGATTTTTGGACGATAGTTGTCCTTTATCACTCTGCCAGTTTGTGAATTGCTGTGCCCCTGAGCTCCATTTCTCAACTCGTTTTTTGTGAGCTGAACGCAAGTCCAAAATTTTGGATCATGTCCTATACTGGTTCCCGGTGGGTGGCTGAGACTTTGGTTAATTCTTCTTCCTGCCGGGAAATTAGAGTGACATGTGCCCGTCCAAATGCCTAACAGCTACTCTCTCATGGGTTCTCCCTCGTCCCTTCCATCCTCTGCCAAATTGGGAACCTGTGCAAACCAGGAGGTTAAAGGGCCTGTCTCTCCAAGTTGGGAGATTGATAGTAAGGCAGTTGGAAAGTCAAACTGGAGCACCAGGAGAGGGACTATTCGTTGAGTTTTAGAAACCTTTCGTATTCACAGTGTGTCCATTCTCTAGGTTTCCTGTACATGTTATAGCTGTAGTAATATTCCCTTGAACATGGAGAGTTGGGACCCATGGAATGGGGGCCATGCATTATTGCTTGAAAGGGTCTGCATTTGCTCACCCAATCTCACCAATCCTCTCAGTCCCAAGTGTCCAGCCTTATGCCACATCCAGCTGTCATTGTAGATAGGGTCTTTCCAGGTTTCCTCAGACACCCTGAAGGAATTGTAAAGAATTTCCCTGTTTTTTGGTTTTGCTTTTGAAATTCCTTTTTATAGTGGGTTTGAGCTGATTCTCGCTGCTATGTTTATGCCACTCTAGACACACTTGATTCCCTTATGGAGACATATCAATACATAGGTTTTAAGATTCTTACTAGTCAGATATATTCCTCTGTGGGAAATATGGGGTTTTGAGTCTCTTTCACTGAGGAAGGTGTCGGTCTTGTCAATTCCAAAGTTGGTTTTTGAAACGGTCCCTGTGCTTATATCAAACTCGGGTTTTATGCATCACCCCACCTCTCCTTCCCCTTTATGCAGGCATAAGCGTGTTTTCTAAATGTGAGACTCTGTTCTCTTTCCTAACTCAGTTCACGTGTAGCCATGTTTACAGGATCTTCATAAGTGATATCTTATGATAAGTTTCTTTTTCTGTGTGACTTATTTCACTTAGAATCATCGTACCTGAATCCACTCACTTTGCTGCTACTGGTCTTATGACATTGATTTCATGGCTGAGGGATATTCCATCGTACGTAAGTACCACAATGTTTTGAACCATTTTTATATTTCCTGGGATATTTAAGGTGTACCCAAGTTGAGGTTCTTGTAGTCAGTGCAGCCCTAAATTTGGAGGTGGCTCTTTCTTATTGATTTTCAGTTTTCCCAAGGTATATTCCCTAGACTGGAAGTGGCCTTGGCTCTGTAGCTCTGTTGTTTACTTGTTTTAGGGAACACAATGCACTCCTCCAGTGAGGCAGCTGGCAATTTACATCCCGCCCATCAGCATAACAAGGCTCCCAGTTCTCCAGGGCCTGTCTTGCCTTTCTGGTTTTTACACATTTTGTGGATGTCCCTTTTGACCGGTGGGAAGTGATACTTCTTTGTAGTGCAGATTTGCATTGCCCGCTTGCTTGCTTGGCCAAAAAGGGCGTATGCGTTTTCTCCTGAATATATTCAGGAGAAAACGCATACGCCCTTTTTGGCCAAGTGCACCATTGTCCAAGTTGTGCCCCTCTTCCTGTGCTTTACAGGCGATTCCAAGGTACCTCTTGAAATCTGTTTCCTGCTATTTTGCCTCGCTTTCAAGTCCGCCTCGTTGACTTCCCTCAACAGATTTTTGGACGATAGTTGTCCTTTATCACTCTGCCAGTTTGTGAATTGCTGTGCCCCTGAGCTCCATTTCTCAACTCGTTTTTTTGTGAGCTGAACGCAAGTCCAAAATTTTGGATCATGTCCTATACTGGTTCCCGGTGGGTGGCTGAGAATTTGGTTAATTCTTCTTCCTGCCGGGAAATTAGAGTGACATGTGCCCGTCCAAATGCCTAACAGCTACTCTCTAATGGGTTCTCCCTCGTCCCTTCCATCCTCTGCCAAATTGGGAACCTGTGCAAACCAGGAGGTTAAAGGGCCTGTCTGTCCAAGTTGGGAGATTGATAGTAAGGCAGTTGGAAAGTCAAACTGGAGCACCAGGAGAGGGACTATTCGTTGAGTTTTAGAAACCTTTCGTATTCACAGTGTGTCCATTCTCTAGGTTTCCTGTACATGTTATAGCTGTAGTAATATTCCCTTGAACCTGGAGAGTTGGGACCCATGGAATGGGGGCCATGCATTATTGCTTGAAAGGGTCTGCATTTGCTCACCCAATCTCACCAATCCTCTCAGTCCCAAGTGTCCAGCCTTATGCCACATCCAGCTGTCATTGTAGATAGGGTCTTTCCAGGTTTCCTCAGACACCCTGAAGGAATTGTAAAGAATTTCTCTGTTTTTTGGTTTTGCTTTTGAAATTCCTTTTTATAGTGGGTTTGAGCTGATTCTCGCTGCCATGTTTATGCCACTCTAGACACACTTGATTCCCTTATGGAGACATATCAATACATAGGTTTTAAGATTCTTACTAGTCAGATATATTCCTCTGTGGGAAATATGGGGTTTTGAGTCTCTTTCACTGAGGAAGGTGTCGGTTTTGTCAATTCCAAAGTTGGTTTTTGAAACGGTCCCTGTGCTTATATCAAACTCTGGTTTTATGCATCACCCCACCTCTCCTTCCCCTTTATGCAGGCATAAGAGTGTTTTCTAAATGTGAGACTCTGTTCTCTTTCCCAACTCAGTTCACGTGTAGCCATGTTTACAGGATCTTCCTAAGTGATATCTTATGATAAGTTTCTTTTTCTGTGTGACTTATTTCACTTAGAATCATCGTACCTGAATCCACTCACTTTGCTGCTACTGGTCTTATGACATTGATTTCATGGCTGAGGGATATTCCATCGTACGTAAGTACCACAATGTTTTGAACCATTTTTATATTTCCTGGGATATTTAAGGTGTACCCAAGTTGAGGTTCTTGTAGCCAGTGCAGCCCTAAATTTGGAGGTGGCTCTTTCTTATTGATTTTCAGTTTTCCCAAGGTATATTCCCTAGACTGGAAGTGGCCTTGGCTCTGTAGCTCTGTTGTTTACTTGTTTTAGGGAACACAATGCACTCCTCCAGTGAGGCAGTTGGCAATTTACATCCCACCCATCAGCATAACAAGGCTCCCTGTTCTCCAGGGCCTGTCTTGCCTTTCTGGTTTTTACACATTTTGTGGATGTCCCTTTTGACCGGTGGGAAGTGATACTTCTTTGTAGTGCAGATTTGCATTGCCCGCTTGCTTGCTTGGCCAAAAAGGGCGTATGCGTTTTCTCCTGAATATATTCAGGAGAAAACGCATACGCCCTTTTTGGCCAAGTGCACCATTGTCCAAGTTGTGCCCCTCTTCCTGTGCTTTATAGGCGATTCCAACGTACCTCTTGAAATCTGTTTCCTGCTATTTTGCCTCACTTTCAAGTCCGCCTCGTTGACTTCCCTCAACAGATTTTTGGGCGATAGTTGTCCTTTATCACTCTGCCAGTATGTGAATTGCTGTGCCCCTGAGCTCCATTTCTCAACTCGTTTTTTGGGAGCTGAACGCAAGTCCAAAATTTTGGATCATGTCCTATACTGGTTCCCGGTGGGTGGCTGAGACTTTGGTTAATTCTTCTTCCTGCCGGGAAATTAGAGTGACATGTGCCCGTCCAAATGCCTAACAGCTACTCTCTCATGGGTTCTCCCTCGTCCCTTCCAACCTCTGCCAAATTGGGAACCTGTGCAAACCAGGAGGTTAAAGGGCCTGTCTGTCCAAGTTGGGAGATTGATAGTAAGGCAGTTGGAAAGTCAAACTGGAGCACCAGGAGAGGGACTATTCGTTGAGTTTTAGAAACCTTTCGTATTCACAGTGTGTCCATTCTCTAGGTTTCCTGTACATGTTATAGCTGTAGTAATATTCCCTTGAACCTGGAGAGTTGGGACCCATGGAATGGGGGCCATGCATTATTGCTTGAAAGGGTCTGCATTTGCTCACCCAATCTCACCAATCCTCTCAGTCCCAAGTGTCCAGCCTTATGCCACATCCAGCTGTCATTGTAGATAGGGTCTTTCCAGGTTTCCTCAGACACCCTGAAGGAATTGTAAAGAATTTCCCTGTTTTTTGGTTTTGCTTTTGAAATTCCTTTTTATAGTGGGTTTGAGCTGATTCTCGCTGCCATGTTTATGCCACTCTAGACACACTTGATTCCCTTATGGAGTCATATCAATACATAGGTTTTAAGATTCTTACTAGTCAGATATATTCCTCTGCGGGAAATATGGGGTTTTGAGTCTCTTTCACTGAGGAAGGTGTAGGTCTTGTCTATTCCAAAGTTGGTTTTTGGAACGGTCCCTGTGCTTATATCAAACTCTGGTTTTATGCATCACCCCACCTCTCCTTCCCCTTTATGCAGGCATAAGAGTGTTTTCTAAATGTGAGACTCTGTTCTCTTTCCTAACTCAGTTCACGTGTAGCCATGTTTACAGGATCTTCATAAGTGATATCTTATGATAAGTTTCTTTTTCTGTGTGACTTATTTCACTTAGAATCATCGTACCTGAATCCACTCACTTTGCTGCTACTGGTCTTATGACATTGATTTCATGGCTGAGGGATATTCCATCGTACGTAAGTACCACAATGTTTTGAACCATTTTTATATTTCCTGGGATATTTAAGGTGTACCCAAGTTGAGGTTCTTGTAGCCAGTGCAGCCCTAAATTTGGAGGTGGATCTTTCTTATTGATTTTCAGTTTTCCCAAGGTATATTCCCTAGACTGGAAGTGGCCTTGGCTCTGTAGCTCTGTTGTTTACTTGTTTTAGGGAACACAATGCACTCCTCCAGTGAGGCAGTTGGCAATTTACATCCCGCCCATCAGCATAACAAGGCTCCCTGTTCTCCAGGGCCTGTCTTGCCTTTCTGGTTTTTACACATTTTGTGGATGTCCCTTTTGACCGGTGGGAAGTGATACTTCTTTGTAGTGCAGATTTGCATTGCCCGCTTGCTTGCTTGGCCAAAAAGGGCGTATGCGTTTTCTCCTGAATATATTCAGGAGAAAACGCATACGCCCTTTTTGGCCAAGTGCACCATTGTCCAAGTTGTGCCCCTCTTCCTGTGCTTTACAGGCGATTCCAACGTACCTCTTGAAATCTGTTTCCTGCTATTTTGCCTCACTTTCAAGTCCGCCTCGTTGACTTCCCTCAACAGATTTTTGGACGATAGTTGTCCTTTATCACTCTGCCAGTTTGTGAATTGCTGTGCCCCTGAGCTCCATTTCTCAACTCGTTTTTTGTGAGCTGAACGCAAGTCCAAAATTTTGGATCATGTCCTATACTGGTTCCCGGTGGGTGGCTGAGACTTTGGTTAATTCTTCTTCCTGCCGGGAAATTAGAGTGACATGTGCCCGTCCAAATGCCTAACAGCTACTCTCTCATGGGTTCTCCCTCGTCCCTTCCATCCTCTGCCAAATTGGGAACCTGTGCAAACCAGGAGGTTAAAGGGCCTGTCTCTCCAAGTTGGGAGATTGATAGTAAGGCAGTTGGAAAGTCAAACTGGAGCACCAGGAGAGGGACTATTCGTTGAGTTTTAGAAACCTTTCGTATTCACAGTGTGTCCATTCTCTAGGTTTCCTGTACATGTTATAGCTGTAGTAATATTCCCTTGAACATGGAGAGTTGGGACCCATGGAATGGGGGCCATGCATTATTGCTTGAAAGGGTCTGCATTTGCTCACCCAATCTCACCAATCCTCTCAGTCCCAAGTGTCCAGCCTTATGCCACATCCAGCTGTCATTGTAGACAGGGTCTTTCCAGGTTTCCTCAGACACCCTGAAGGAATTGTAAAGAATTTCCCTGTTTTTTGGTTTTGCTTTTGAAATTCCTTTTTATAGTGAGTTTGAGCTGATTCTCGCTGCCATGTTTATGCCACTCTAGACACACTTGATTCCCTTATGGAGACATATCAATACATAGGTTTTAAGATTCTTACTAGTCAGATATATTCCTCTGTGGGAAATATGGGGTTTTGAGTCTCTTTCACTGAGGAAGGTGTCGGTCTTGTCAATTCCAAAGTTGGTTTTTGAAACGGTCCCTGTGCTTATATCAAACTCTGGTTTTATGCATCACCCCACCTCTCCTTCCCCTTTATGCAGGCATAAGCGTGTTTTCTAAATGTGAGACTCTGTTCTCTTTCCTAACTCAGTTCACGTGTAGCCATGTTTACAGGATCTTCATAAGTGATATCTTATGATAAGTTTCTTTTTCTGTGTGACTTATTTCACTTAGAATCATCGTACCTGAATCCACTCACTTTGCTGCTACTGGTCTTATGACATTGATTTCATGGCTGAGGGATATTCCATCGTACGTAAGTACCACAATGTTTTGAACCATTTTTATATTTCCTGGGATATTTAAGGTGTACCCAAGTTGAGGTTCTTGTAGTCAGTGCAGCCCTAAATTTGGAGGTGGCTCTTTCTTATTGATTTTCAGTTTTCCCAAGGTATATTCCCTAGACTGGATGTGGCCTTGGCTCTGTAGCTCTGTTGTTTACTTGTTTTAGGGAACACAATGCACTCCTCCAGTGAGGCAGTTGGCAATTTACATCCCGCCCATCAGCATAACAAGGCTCCCAGTTCTCCAGGGACTGTCTTGCCTTTCTGGTTTTTACACATTTTGTGGATGTCCCTTTTGACCGGTGGGAAGTGATACTTCTTTGTAGTGCAGATTTGCATTGCCCGCTTGCTTGCTTGGCCAAAAAGGGCGTATGCGTTTTCTCCTGAATATATTCAGGAGAAAACGCATACGCCCTTTTTGGCCAAGTGCACCATTGTCCAAGTTGTGCCCCTCTTCCTGTGCTTTACAGGCGATTCCAACGTACCTCTTGAAATCTGTTTCCTGCTATTTTGCCTCACTTTCAAGTCCGCCTCGTTGACTTCCCTAAACAGATTTTTGGGCGATAGTTGTCCTTTATCACTCTGCCAGTATGTGAATTGCTGTGCCCCTGAGCTCCATTTCTCAACTCGTTTTTTGGGAGCTGAACGCAAGTCCAAAATTTTGGATCATGTCCTATACTGGTTCCCGGTGGGTGGCTGAGACTTTGGTTAATTCTTCTTCCTGCCGGGAAATTAGAGTGACATGTGCCCGTCCAAATGCCTAACAGCTACTCGCTCATGGGTTCTCCCTCGTCCCTTCCATCCTCTGCCAAATTGGGAACCTGTGCAAACCAGGAGGTTAAAGGGCCTGTCTGTCCAAGTTGGGAGATTGATAGTAAGGCAGTTGGAAAGTCAAACTGGAGCACCAGGAGAGGGACTATTCGTTGAGTTTTACAAACCTTTCGTATTCACAGTGTGTCCATTCTCTAGGTTTCCTGTACATGTTATAGCTGTAGTAATATTCCCTTGAACCTGGAGAGTTGGGACCCATGGAATGGGGGCCATGCATTATTGCTTGAAAGGGTCTGCATTTGCTCACCCAATCTCACCAATCCTCTCAGTCCCAAGTGTCCAGCCTTATGCCACATCCAGCTGTCATTGTAGATAGGGTCTTTCCAGGTTTCCTCAGACACCCTGAAGGAATTGTAAAGAATTTCTCTGTTTTTTGGTTTTGCTTTTGAAATTCCTTTTTATAGTGGGTTTGAGCTGATTCTCGCTGCCATGTTTATGCCACTCTAGACACACTTGATTCCCTTATGGAGACATATCAATACATAGGTTTTAAGATTCTTACTAGTCAGATATATTCCTCTGTGGGAAATATGGGGTTTTGAGTCTCTTTCACTGAGGAAGGTGTCGGTTTTGTCAATTCCAAAGTTGGTTTTTGAAACGGTCCCTGTGCTTATATCAAACTCTGGTTTTATGCATCACCCCACCTCTCCTTCCCCTTTATGCAGGCATAAGAGTGTTTTCTAAATGTGAGACTCTGTTCTCTTTCCCAACTCAGTTCACGTGCAGCCATGTTTACAGGATCTTCCTAAGTCATATCTTATGATAAGTTTCTTTTTCTGTGTGACTTATTTCACTTAGAATCATCGTACCTGAATCCACTCACTTTGCTGCTACTGGTCTTATGACATTGATTTCATGGCTGAGGGATATTCCATCGTACGTAAGTACCACAATGTTTTGAACCATTTTTATATTTCCTGGGATATTTAAGGTGTACCCAAGTTGAGGTTCTTGTAGCCAGTGAAGCCCTAAATTTGGAGGTGGCTCTTTCTTATTGATTTTCAGTTTTCCCAAGGTATATTCCCTAGACTGGAAGTGGCCTTGGCTCTGTAGCTCTGTTGTTTACTTGTTTTAGGGAACACAATGCACTCCTCCAGTGAGGCAGTTGGCAATTTACATCCCGCCCATCAGCATAACAAGGCTCCCTGTTCTCCAGGGCCTGTCTTGCCTTTCTGGTTTTTACACATTTTGTGGATGTCCCTTTTGACCGGTGGGAAGTGATACTTCTTTGTAGTGCAGATTTGCATTGCCCGCTTGCTTGCTTGGCCAAAAAGGGCGTATGCGTTTTCTCCTGAATATATTCAGGAGAAAACGCATACGCCCTTTTTGGCCAAGTGCACCATTGTCCAAGTTGTGCCCCTCTTCCTGTGCTTTACAGGCGATTCCAACGTACCTCTTGAAATCTGTTTCCTGCTATTTTGCCTCACTTTCAAGTCCGCCTCGTTGACTTCCCTCAACAGATTTTTGGACGATAGTTGTCCTTTATCACTCTGCCAGTTTGTGAATTGCTGTGCCCCTGAGCTCCATTTCTCAACTCGTTTTTTGTGAGCTGAACGCAAGTCCAAAATTTTGGATCATGTCCTATACTGGTTCCCGGTGGGTGGCTGAGACTTTGGTTAATTCTTCTTCCTGCCAGGAAATTAGAGTGACATGTGCCCGTCCAAATGCCTAACAGCTACTCTCTCATGGGTTCTCCCTCGTCCCTTCCATCCTCTGCCAAATTGGGAACCTGTGCAAACCAGGAGGTTAAAGGGCCTGTCTCTCCAAGTTGGGAGATTGATAGTAAGGCAGTTGGAAAGTAAAACTGGAGCACCAGGAGAGGGACTATTCGTTGAGTTTTAGAAACCTTTCGTATTCACAGTGTGTCCATTCTCTAGGTTTCCTGTACATGTTATAGCTGTAGTAATATTCCCTTGAACATGGACAGTTGGGACCCATGGAATGGGGGCCATGCATTATTGCTTGAAAGGGTCTGCATTTGCTCACCCAATCTCACCAATCCTCTCAGTCCCAAGTGTCCAGCCTTATGCCACATCCAGCTATCATTGTAGATAGGGTCTTTCCAGGTTTCCTCAGACACCCTGAATGAATTGTAAAGAATTTCCCTGTTTTTTGGTTTTGCTTTTGAAATTCCTTTTTATAGTGGGTTTGAGCTGATTCTCGCTGCCATGTTTATGCCACTCTAGACACACTTGATTCCCTTATGGAGACATATCAATACATAGGTTTTAAGATTCTTACTAGTCAGATATATTCCTCTGTGGGAAATATGGGGTTTTGAGTCTCTTTCACTGAGGAAGGTGTCGGTCTTGTCAATTCCAAAGTTGGTTTTTGAAACGGTCCATGTGCTTATATCAAACTCTGGTTTTATGCATCACCCCACCTCTCCTTCCCCTTTATGCAGGCATAAGCGTGTTTTCTAAATGTGAGACTCTGTTCTCTTTCCTAACTCAGTTCACGTGTAGCCATGTTTACAGGATCTTCATAAGTGATATCTTATGATAAGTTTCTTTTTCTGTGTGACTTATTTCACTTAGAATCATCGTAGCTGAATCCACTCACTTTGCTGCTACTGGTCTTATGACATTGATTTCATGGCTGAGGGATATTCCATCGTACGTAAGTACCACAATGTTTTGAACCATTTTTATATTTCCTGGGATATTTAAGGTGTACCCAAGTTGAGGTTCTTGTAGTCAGTGAAGCCCTAAATTTGGAGGTGGCTCTTTCTTATTGATTTTCAGTTTTCCCAAGGTATATTCCCTAGACTGGAAGTGGCCTTGGCTCTATAGCTCTGTTGTTTACTTGTTTTAGGGAACACAATGCACTCCTCCAGTGAGGCAGTTGGCAATTTACATCCCGCCCATCAGCATAACAAGGCTCCCAGTTCTCCAGGGCCTGTCTTGCCTTTCTGGTTTTTACACATTTTGTGGATGTCCCTTTTGACCGGTGGGAAGTGATACTTCTTTGTAGTGCAGATTTGCATTGCCCGCTTGCTTGCTTGGCCAAAAAGGGCGTATGCGTTTTCTCCTGAATATATTCAGGAGAAAACGCATACGCCCTTTTTGGCCAAGTGCACCATTGTCCAAGTTGTGCCCCTCTTCCTGTGCTTTACAGGCGATTCCAACGTACCTCTTGAAATCTGTTTCCTGCTATTTTGCCTCGCTTTCATGTCCGCCTCGTTGACTTCCCTCAACAGATTTTTGGACGATAGTTGTCCTTTATCACTCTGCCAGTTTGTGAATTGCTGTGCCCCTGAGCTCCATTTCTCAACTCGTTTTTTGTGAGCTGAACGCAAGTCCAAAATTTTGGATCATGTCCTATACTGGTTCCTGGTGGGTGGCTGAGACTTTGGTTAATTCTTCTTCCTGCCGGGAAATTAGAGTGACATGTGCCCGTCCAAATGCCTAACAGCTACTCTCTCATGGGTTCTCCCTCGTCCCTTCCATCCTCTGCCAAATTGGGAACCTGTGCAAACCAGGAGGTTAAAGGGCCTGTCTGTCCAAGTTGGGAGATTGATAGTAAGGCAGTTGGAAAGTCAAACTGGAGCACCAGGAGAGGGACTATTCGTTGAGTTTTAGAAACCTTTCGTATTCACAGTGTGTCCATTCTCTAGGTTTCCTGTACATGTTATAGCTGTAGTAATATTCCCTTGAACCTGGAGAGTTGGGACCCATGGAATGGGGGCCATGCATTATTGCTTGAAAGGGTCTGCATTTGCTCACCCAATCTCACCAATCCTCTCAGTCCCAAGTGTCCAGCCTTATGCCACATCCAGCTGTCATTGTAGAGAGGGTCTTTCCAGGTTTCCTCAGACACCCTGAAGGAATTGTAAAGAATTTCTCTGTTTTTTGGTTTTGCTTTTGAAATTCCTTTTTATAGTGGGTTTGAGCTGATTCTGGCTGCCATGTTTATGCCACTCTAGACACACTTGATTCCCTTATGGAGACATATCAATACATAGGTTTTAAGATTCTTACTAGTCAGATATATTCCTCTGTGGGAAATATGGGGTTTTGAGTCTCTTTCACTGAGGAAGATGTCGGTTTTGTCAATTCCAAAGTTGGTTTTTGAAACGGTCCCTGTGCTTATATCAAACTCTGGTTTTAAGCATCACCCCACCTCTCCTTCCCCTTTATGCAGGCATAAGAGTGTTTTCTAAATGTGAGACTCTGTTCTCTTTCCCAACTCAGTTCACGTGTAGCCATGTTTACAGGATCTTCCTAAGTCATATCTTATGATAAGTTTCTTTTTCTGTGTGACTTATTTCACTTAGAATCATCGTACCTGAATCCACTCACTTTGCTGCTACTGGTCTTATGACATTGATTTCATGGCTGAGGGATATTCCATCGTACGTAAGTACCACAATGTTTTCAACCATTTTTATATTTCCTGGGATATTTAAGGTGTACCCAAGTTGAGGTTCTTGTAGCCAGTGAAGCCCTAAATTTGGAGGTGGCTCTTTCTTATTGATTTTCAGTTTTCCCAAGGTATATTCCCTAGACTGGAAGTGGCCTTGGCTCTGTAGCTCTGTTGTTTACTTGTTTTAGGGAACACAATGCACTCCTCCAGTGAGGCAGTTGGCAATCTACATCCCGCCCATCAGCATAACAAGGCTCCCTGTTCTCCAGGGCCTGTCTTGCCTTTCTGGTTTTTACACATTTTGTGGATGTCCCTTTTGACCGGTGGGAAGTGATACTTCTTTGTAGTGCAGATTTGCATTGCCCGCTTGCTTGCTTGGCCAAAAAGGGCGTATGCCTTTTCTCCTGAATATATTCAGGAGAAAACGCATACGCCCTTTTTGGCCAAGTTCACCATTGTCCAAGTTGTGCCCCTCTTCCTGTGCTTTACAGGCGATTCCAACGTACCTCTTGAAATCTGTTTCCTGCTATTTTGCCTCACTTTCAAGTCCGCCTCGTTGACTTCCCTCAACAGATTTTTGGACGATAGTTGTCCTTTATCACTCTGCCAGTATGTGAATTGCTGTGCCCCTGAGCTCCATTTCTCAACTCGTTTTTTGTGAGCTGAACGCAAGTCCAAAATTTTGGATCATGTCCTATACTGGTTCCCGGTGGGTGGCTGAGACTTTGGTTAATTCTTCTTCCTGCCAGGAAATTAGAGTGACATGTGCCCGTCCAAATGCCTAACAGCTACTCTCTCATGGGTTCTCCCTCGTCCCTTCCATCCTCTGCCAAATTGGGAACCTGTGCAAACCAGGAGGTTAAAGGGCCTGTCTCTCCAAGTTGGGAGATTGATAGTAAGGCAGTTGGAAAGTCAAACTGGAGCACCAGGAGAGGGACTATTCGTTGAGTTTTAGAAACCTTTCGTATTCACAGTGTGTCCATTCTCTAGGTTTCCTGTACATGTTATAGCTGTAGTAATATTCCCTTGAACCTGGAGAGTTGGGACCCATGGAATGGGGGCCATGCATTATTGCTTGAAAGGGTCTGCATTTGCTCACCCAATCTCACCAATCCTCTCAGTCCCAAGTGTCCAGCCTTATGCCACATCCAGCTGTCATTGTAGATAGGGTCTTTCCAGGTTTCCTCAGACACCCTGAAGGAATTGTAAAGAATTTCCCTGTTTTTTGGTTTTGCTTTTGAAATTCCTTTTTATAGTGGGTTTGAGCTGATTCTGGCTGCCATGTTTATGCCACTCTAGACACACTTGATTCCCTTATGGAGACATATCAATACATAGGTTTTAAGATTCTTACTAGTCAGATATATTCCTCTGTGGGAAATATGGGGTTTTGAGTCTCTTTCACTGAGGAAGGTGTCGGTTTTGTCAATTCCAAAGTTGGTTTTTGAAACGGTCCCTGTGCTTATATCAAACTCTGGTTTTATGCATCACCCCACCTCTCCTTCCCCTTTATGCAGGCATAAGAGTGTTTTCTAAAAGTGAGACTCTGTTCTCTTTCCCAACTCAGTTCACGTGCAGCCATGTTTACAGGATCTTCCTAAGTCATATCTTATGATAAGTTTCTTTTTCTGTGTGACTTATTTCACTTAGAATCATCGTACCTGAATCCACTCACTTTGCTGCTACTGGTCTTATGACATTGATTTCATGGCTGAGGGATATTCCATCGTACGTAAGTACCACAATGTTTTGAACCATTTTTATATTTCCTGGGATATTTAAGGTGTACCCAAGTTGAGGTTCTTGTAGCCAGTGAAGCCCTAAATTTGGAGGTGGCTCTTTCTTATTGATTTTCAGTTTTCCCAAGGTATATTCCCTAGACTGGAAGTGGCCTTGGCTCTGTAGCTCTGTTGTTTACTTGTTTTAGGGAACACAATGCACTCCTCCAGTGAGGCAGTTGGCAATTTACATCCCGCCCATCAGCATAACAAGGCTCCCTGTTCTCCAGGGCCTGTCTTGCCTTTCTGGTTTTTACACATTTTGTGGATGTCCCTTTTGACCGGTGGGAAGTGATACTTCTTTGTAGTGCAGATTTGCATTGCCCGCTTTCTTGCTTGGCCAAAAAGGGCGTATGCGTTTTCTTCTGAATATATTCAGGAGAAAACGCATACGCCCTTTTTGGCCAAGTGCACCATTGTCCAAGTTGTGCCCCTCTTCCTGTGCTTTACAGGCGATTCCAACGTACCTCTTGAAATCTGTTTCCTGCTATTTTGCCTCACTTTCAAGTCCGCCTCGTTGACTTCCCTCAACAGATTTTTGGACGATAGTTGTCCTTTATCACTCTGCCAGTTTGTGAATTGCTGTGCCCCTGAGCTCCATTTCTCAACTCGTTTTTTGTGAGCTGAACGCAAGTCCAAAATTTTGGATCATGTCCTATACTGGTTCCCGGTGGGTGGCTGAGACTTTGGTTAATTCTTCTTCCTGCCAGGAAATTAGAGTGACATGTGCCCGTCCAAATGCCTAACAGCTACTCTCTCATGGGTTCTCCCTCGTCCCTTCCATCCTCTGCCAAATTGGGAACCTGTGCAAACCAGGAGGTTAAAGGGCCTGTCTCTCCAAGTTGGGAGATTGATAGTAAGGCAGTTGGAAAGTCAAACTGGAGCACCAGGAGAGGGACTATTCGTTGAGTTTTAGAAACCTTTCGTATTCACAGTGTGTCCATTCTCTAGGTTTCCTGTACATGTTATAGCTGTAGTAATATTCCCTTGAACATGGAGAGTTGGGACCCATGGAATGGGGGCCATGCATTATTGCTTGAAAGGGTCTGCATTTGCTCACCCAATCTCACCAATCCTCTCAGTCCCAAGTGTCCAGCCTTATGCCACATCCAGCTGTCATTGTAGATAGGGTCTTTCCAGGTTTCCTCAGACACCCTGAATGAATTGTAAAGAATTTCCCTGTTTTTTGGTTTTGCTTTTGAAATTCCTTTTTATAGTGGGTTTGAGCTGATTCTCGCTGCTATGTTTATGCCACTCTAGACACACTTGATTCCCTTATGGAGACATATCAATACATAGGTTTTAAGATTCTTACTAGTCAGATATATTCCTCTGTGGGAAATATGGGGTTTTGAGTCTCTTTCACTGAGGAAGGTGTCGGTCTTGTCAATTCCAAAGTTGGTTTTTGAAACGGTCCCTGTGCTTATATCAAACTCTGGTTTTATGCATCACCCCACCTCTCCTTCCCCTTTATGCAGGCATAAGCGTGTTTTCTAAATGTGAGACTCTGTTCTCTTTCCTAACTCAGTTCACGTGTAGCCATGTTTACAGGATCTTCATAAGTGATATCTTATGATAAGTTTCTTTTTCTGTGTGACTTATTTCACTTAGAATCATCGTACCTGAATCCACTCACTTTGCTGCTACTGGTCTTATGACATTGATTTCATGGCTGAGGGATATTCCATCGTACGTAAGTACCACAATGTTTTGAACCATTTTTATATTTCCTGGGATATTTAAGGTGTACCCAAGTTGAGGTTCTTGTAGTCAGTGCAGCCCTAAATTTGGAGGTGGCTCTTTCTTATTGATTTTCAGTTTTCCCAAGGTATATTCCCTAGACTGGAAGTGGCCTTGGCTCTATAGCTCTGTTGTTTACTTGTTTTAGGGAACACAATGCACTCCTCCAGTGAGGCAGTTGGCAATTTACATCCCGCCCATCAGCATAACAAGGCTCCCAGTTCTCCAGGGCCTGTCTTGCCTTTCTGGTTTTTACACATTTTGTGGATGTCCCTTTTGACCGGTGGGAAGTGATACTTCTTTGTAGTGCAGATTTGCATTGCCCGCTTGCTTGCTTGGCCAAAAAGGGCGTATGCGTTTTCTCCTGAATATATTCAGTAGAAAACGCATACGCCCTTTTTGGCAAGTGCACCATTGTCCAAGTTGTGCCCCTCTTCCTGTGCTTTACAGGCGATTCCAACGTACCTCTTGAAATCTGTTTCCTGCTATTTTGCCTCGCTTTCAAGTCCGCCTCGTTGACTTCCCTCAACAGATTTTTGGACGATAGTTGTCCTTTATCACTCTGCCAGTTTGTGAATTGCTGTGCCCCTGAGGTCCATTTCTCATCTCGTTTTTTGTGAGCTGAACGCAAGTCCAAAATTTTGGATCATGTCCTATACTGGTTCCCGGTGGGTGGCTGAGACTTTGGTTAATTCTTCTTCCTGCCGGGAAATTAGAGTGACATGTGCCCGTCCAAATGCCTAACAGCTACTCTCTCATGGGTTCTCCCTCGTCCCTTCCATCCTCTGCCAAATTGGGAACCTGTGCAAACCAGGAGGTTAAAGGGCCTGTCTGTCCAAGTTGGGAGATTGATAGTAAGGCAGTTGGAAAGTCAAACTGGAGCACCAGGAGAGGGACTATTCGTTGAGTTTTAGAAACCTTTCGTATTCACAGTGTGTCCATTCTCTAGGTTTCCTGTACATGTTATAGCTGTAGTAATATTCCCTTGAACCTGGAGAGTTGGGACCCATGGAATGGGGGCCATGCATTATTGCTTGAAAGGGTCTGCATTTGCTCACCCAATCTCACCAATCCTCTCAGTCCCAAGTGTCCAGCCTTATGCCACATCCAGCTGTCATTGTAGATAGGGTCTTTCCAGGTTTCCTCAGACACCCTGAAGGAATTGTAAAGAATTTCTCTGTTTTTTGGTTTTGCTTTTGAAATTCCTTTTTATAGTGGGTTTGAGCTGATTCTGGCTGCCATGTTTATGCCACTCTAGACACACTTGATTCCCTTATGGAGACATATCAATACATAGGTTTTAAGATTCTTACTAGTCAGATATATTCCTCTGTGGGAAATATGGGGTTTTGAGTCTCTTTCACTGAGGAAGATGTCGGTTTTGTCAATTCCAAAGTTGGTTTTTGAAACGGTCCTTGTGCTTATATCAAACTCTGGTTTTATGCATCACCCCACCTCTCCTTCCCCTTTATGCAGGCATAAGAGTGTTTTCTAAATGTGAGACTCTGTTCTCTTTCCCAACTCAGTTCACGTGTAGCCATGTTTACAGGATCTTCCTAAGTCATATCTTATGATAAGTTTCTTTTTCTGTGTGACTTATTTCACTTAGAATCATCGTACCTGAATCCACTCACTTTGCTGCTACTGGTCTTATGACATTGATTTCATGGCTGAGGGATATTCCATCGTACGTAAGTACCACAATGTTTTGAACCATTTTTATATTTCCTGGGATATTTAAGGTGTACCCAAGTTGAGGTTCTTGTAGCCAGTGAAGCCCTAAATTTGGAGGTGGCTCTTTCTTATTGATTTTCAGTTTTCCCAAGGTATATTCCCTAGACTGGAAGTGGCCTTGGCTCTGTAGCTCTGTTGTTTACTTGTTTTAGGGAACACAATGCACTCCTCCAGTGAGGCAGTTGGCAATTTACATCCCGCCCATCAGCATAACAAGGCTCCCTGTTCTCCAGGGCCTGTCTTGCCTTTCTGGTTTTTACACATTTTGTGGATGTCCCTTTTGACCGGTGGGAAGTGATACTTCTTTGTAGTGCAGATTTGCATTGCCCGCTTGCTTGCTTGGCCAAAAAGGGCGTATGCGTTTTCTCCTGAATATATTCAGGAGAAAACGCATACGCCCTTTTTGGCCAAGTGCACAATTGTCCAAGTTGTGCCCCTCTTCCTGTGCTTTACAGGCGATTCCAACGTACCTCTTGAAATCTGTTTCCTGCTATTTTGCCTCACTTTCAAGTCCGCCTCGTTGACTTCCCTCAACAGATTTTTGGACGATAGTTGTCCTTTATCACTCTGCCAGTATGTGAATTGCTGTGCCCCTGAGCTCCATTTCTCAACTCGTTTTTTGGGCGCTGAACGCAAGTCCAAAATTTTGGATCATGTCCTATACTGGTTCCCGGTGGGTGGCTGAGACTTTGGTTAATTCTTCTTCCTGCCGGGAAATTAGAGTGACATGTGCCCGTCCAAATGCCTAACAGCTACTCTCTCATGGGTTCTCCCTCGTCCATTCCATCCTCTGCCAAATTGGGAACCTGTGCAAACCAGGAGGTTAAAGGGCCTGTCTCTCCAAGTTGGGAGATTGATAGTAAGGCAGTTGGAAAGTCAAACTGGAGCACCAGGAGAGGGACTATTCCTTGAGTTTTGGAAACCTTTCGTATTCACATTGTGTCCATTCTCTAGGTTTACTGTACATGTTATAGCTGTAGTAATATTCCCTTGAACCTGGAGAGTTGGGACCCATGGAATGGGGGCCATGCATTATTGCTTTAAAGGGTCTGCATTTGCTCACCCAATCTCACCAATCCTCTCAGTCCCAAGTGTCCAGCCTTATGCCACATCCAGCTGTCATTGTAGATAGGGTCTTTCCAGGTTTCCTCAGACACCCTGAAGGAATTGTAAAGAATTTCCCTGTTTTTTGGTTTTGCTTTTGAAATTCCTTTTTATAGTGGGTTTGAGCTGATTCTCGCTGCCATGTTTATGCCACTCTAGACACACTTGATTCCCTTATGGAGACATATCAATACATAGGTTTTAAGATTCTTACTAGTCAGATATATTCCTCTGTGGGAAATATGGGGTTTTGAGTCTCTTTCACTGAGGAAGGTGTAGGTCTTGTCTATTCCAAAGTTGGTTTTTGAAAAGGTCCCTGTGCTTATATCAAACTCTGGTTTTATGCATCACCCCACCTCTCCTTCCCCTTTATGCAGGCATAAGAGTGTTTTCTAAATGTGAGACTCTGTTCTCTTTCCCAACTCAGTTCACGTGCAGCCATGTTTACAGGATCTTCCTAAGTGATATCTTATGATAAGTTTCTTTTTCTGTGTGACTTATTTCACTTAGAATCATCGTACCTGAATCCACTCACTTTGCTGCTACTGGTCTTATGACATTGATTTCATGGCTGAGGGATATTCCATCGTACGTAAGTACCACAATGTTTTGAACCATTTTTATATTTCCTGGGATATTTAAGGTGTACCCAAGTTGAGGTTCTTGTAGCCAGTGCAGCCCTAAATTTGGAGGTGGCACTTTCTTATTGATTTTCAGTTTTCCCAAGGTATATTCCCTAGACTGGATGTGGACTTGGCTCTATAGCTCTGTTGTTTACTTGTTTTAGGGAACACAATGCACTCCTCCAGTGAGGCAGTTGGCAATTTACATCCCGCCCATCAGCATAACAAGGCTCCCTGTTCTCCAGGGCCTGTCTTGCCTTTCTGGTTTTTACACATTTTGTGGATGTCCCTTTTGACCGGTGGGAAGTGATACTTCTTTGTAGTGCAGATTTGCATTGCCCGCTTGCTTGCTTGGCCAAAAAGGGCGTATGCGTTTTCTCCTGAATATATTCAGGAGAAAACGCATACGCCCTTTTTGGCCAAGTGCACCATTGTCCAAGTTGTGCCCCTCTTCCTGTGCTTTACAGGCGATTCCAACGTACCTCTTGAAATCTGTTTCCTGCTATTTTGCCTCACTTTCAAGTCCGCCTCGTTGACTTCTCTCAACAGATTTTTGGACGATAGTTGTCCTTTATCACTCTGCCAGTATGTGAATTGCTGTGCCCCTGAGCTCCATTTCTCAACTCGTTTTTTGTGAGCTGAACGCAAGTCCAAAATTTTGGATCATGTCCTATACTGGTTCCCGGTGGGTGGCTGAGACTTTGGTTAATTCTTCTTCCTGCCGGGAAATTAGAGTGACATGTGCCCGTCCAAATGCCTAACAGCTACTCTCTCATGGGTTCTCCCTCGTCCCTTCCATCCTCTGCCAAATTGGGAACCTGTGCAAACCAGGAGGTTAAAGGGCCTGTCTGTCCATGTTGGGAGATTGATAGTAAGGCAGTTGGAAAGTCAAACTGGAGCACCAGGAGAGGGACTATTCGTTGAGTTTTAGAAACCTTTCGTATTCACAGTGTGTCCATTCTCTAGGTTTCCTGTACATGTTATAGCTGTAGTAATATTCCCTTGAACCTGGAGAGTTGGGACCCATGGAATGGGGGCCATGCATTATTGCTTGAAAGGGTCTGCATTTGCTCACCCAATCTCACCAATCCTCTCAGTCCCAAGTGTCCAGCCTTATGCCACATCCAGCTGTCATTGTAGATAGGGTCTTTCCAGGTTTCCTCAGACACCCTGAAGGAATTGTAAAGAATTTCCCTGTTTTTTGGTTTTGCTTTTGAAATTCCTTTTTATAGTGGGTTTGAGCTGATTCTGGCTGCCATGTTTATGCCACTCTAGACACACTTGATTCCCTTATGGAGTCATATCAATACATAGGTTTTAAGATTCTTACTAGTCAGATATATTCCTCTGCGGGAAATATGGGGTTTTGAGTCTCTTTCACTGAGGAAGGTGTAGGTCTTGTCTATTCCAAAGTTGGTTTTTGGAACGGTCCCTGTGCTTATATCAAACTCTGGTTTTATGCATCACCCCACCTCTCCTTCCCCTTTATGCAGGCATAAGAGTGTTTTCTAAATGTGAGACTCTGTTCTCTTTCCTAACTCAGTTCACGTGTAGCCATGTTTACAGGATCTTCATAAGTGATATCTTATGATAAGTTTCTTTTTCTGTGTGACTTATTTCACTTAGAATCATCGTACCTGAATCCACTCACTTTGCTGCTACTGGTCTTATGACATTGATTTCATGGCTGAGGGATATTCCATCGTACATAAGTACCAAAATGTTTTGAACCATTTTTATATTTCCTGGGATATTTAAGGTGGACCCAAGTTGAGGTTCTTGTAGCCAGTGCAGCCCTAAATTTGGAGGTGGATCTTTCTTATTGATTTTCAGTTTTCCCAAGGTATATTCCCTAGACTGGAAGTGGCCTTGGCACTGTAGCTCTGTTGTTTACTTGTTTTAGGGAACACAATGCACTCCTCCAGTGAGGCAGTTGGCAATTTACATCCCGCCCATCAGCATAACAAGGCTCCCTGTTCTCCAGGGCCTGTCTTGCCTTTCTGGTTTTTACACATTTTGTGGATGTCCCTTTTGACCGGTGGGAAGTGATACTTCTTTGTAGTGCAGATTTGCATTGCCCGCTTGCTTGCTTGGCCAAAAAGGGCGTATGCGTTTTCTCCTGAATATATTCAGGAGAAAACGCATACGCCCTTTTAGGCCAAGTGCACCATTGTCCAAGTTGTGCCCCTCTTCCTGTGCTTTACAGGCGATTCCAACGTACCTCTTGAAATCTGTTTCCTGCTATTTTGCCTCACTTTCAAGTCCGCCTCGTTGACTTCCCTCAACAGATTTTTGGACGATAGTTGTCCTTTATCACTCTGCCAGTTTGTGAATTGCTGTGCCCCTGAGCTCCATTTCTCAACTCGTTTTTTGTGAGCTGAACGCAAGTCCAAAATTTTGGATCATGTCCTATACTGGTTCCCGGTGGGTGGCTGAGACTTTGGTTAATTCTTCTTCCTGCCGGGAAATTAGATTGACATGTGCCCGTCCAAATGCCTAACAGCTACTCTCTCATGGGTTCTCCCTCGTCCCTTCCATCCTCTGCCAAATTGGGAACCTGTGCAAACCAGGAGGTTAAAGGGCCTGTCTCTCCAAGTTGGGAGATTGATAGTAAGGCAGTTGGAAAGTCAAACTGGAGCACCAGGAGAGGGACTATTCGTTGAGTTTTAGAAACCTTTCGTATTCACAGTGTTTCCATTCTCTAGGTTTCCTGTACATGTTATAGCTGTAGTAATATTCCCTTGAACCTGGAGAGTTGGGACCCATGGAATGGGGGCCATGCATTATTGCTTTAAAGGGTCTGCATTCGCTCACCCAATCTCACCAATCCTCTCAGTCCCAAGTGTCCAGCCTTATGCCACATCCAGCTGTCATTGTAGACAGGGTCTTTCCAGGTTTCCTCAGACACCCTGAAGGAATTGTAAAGAATTTCCCTGTTTTTTGGTTTTGCTTTTGAAATTCCTTTTTATAGTGGGTTTGAGCTGATTCTCGCTGCCATGTTTATGCCACTCTAGACACACTTGATTCCCTTATGGAGACATATAAATACATAGGTTTTAAGATTCTTACTAGTCAGATATATTCCTCTGTGGGAAATATGGGGTTTTGAGTCTCTTTCACTGAGGAAGGTGTCGGTCTTGTCAATTCCAAAGTTGGTTTTTGAAACGGTCCCTGTGCTTATATCAAACTCTGGTTTTATGCATCACCCCACCTCTCCTTCCCCTTTATGCAGGCCTAAGCGTGTTTTCTAAATGTGAGACTCTGTTCTCTTTCCTAACTCAGTTCACGTGTAGCCATGTTTACAGGATCTTCATAAGTGATATCTTATGATAAGTTTCTTTTTCTGTGTGACTTATTTCACTTAGAATCATCGTACCTGAATCCACTCACTTTGCTGCTACTGGTCTTATGACATTGATTTCATGGCTGAGGGATATTCCATCGTACGTAAGTACCACAATGTTTTGAACCATTTTTATATTTCCTGGGATATTTAAGGTGTACCCAAGTTGAGGTTCTTGTAGTCAGTGCAGCCCTAAATTTGGAGGTGGCTCTTTCTTATTGATTTTCAGTTTTCCCCAGGTATATTCCCTAGACGGGAAGTGGCCTTGGCTCTGTAGCTCTGTTGTTTACTTGTTTTAGGGAACACAATGCACTCCTCCAGTGAGGCAGTTGGCAATTTACATCCCGCCCATCAGCATAACAAGGCTCCCAGTTCTCCAGGGCCTGTCTTGCCTTTCTGGTTTTTACACATTTTGTGGATGTCCCTTTTGACCGGTGGGAAGTGATACTTCTTTGTAGTGCAGATTTGCATTGCCCGCTTGCTTGCTTGGCCAAAAAGGGCGTATGCGTTTTCTCCTGAATATATTCAGGAGAAAACGCATACGCACTTTTTGGCCAAGTGCACCATTGTCCAAGTTGTGCCCCTCTTCCTGTGCTTTACAGGCGATTCCAAGGTACCTCTTGAAATCTGTTTCCTGCTATTTTGCCTCGCTTTCAAGTCCGCCTCGTTGACTTCCCTCAACAGATTTTTGGACGATAGTTGTCCTTTATCACTCTGCCAGTTTGTGAATTGCTGTGTCCCTGAGCTCCATTTCTCAACTCGTTTTTTGTGAGCTGAACGCAAGTCCAAAATTTTGGATCATGTCCTATACTGGTTCCCGGTGGGTGGCTGAGACTTTGGTTAATTCTTCTTCCTGCCGGGAAATTAGAGTGACATGTGCCCGTCCAAATGCCTAACAGCTACTCTCTCATGGGTTCTCCCTCGTCCCTTCCATCCTCTGCCAAATTGGGAACCTGTGCAAACCAGGAGGTTAAAGGGCCTGTCTGTCCAAGTTTGGAGATTGATAGTAAGGCAGTTGGAAAGTCAAAGTGGAGCACCAGGAGAGGGACTATTCGTTGAGTTTTAGAAACCTTTCGTATTCACAGTGTGTCCATTCTCTAGGTTTCCTGTACATTTTATAGCTGTAGTAATATTCCCTTGAACCTGGAGATTTGGGACCCATGGAATGGGGGCCATGCATTATTGCTTGAAAGGGTCTGCATTTGCTCACCCAATCTCACCAATCCTCTCAGTCCCAAGTGTCCAGCCTTATGCCACATACAGCTGTCATTGTAGATAGGGTCTTTCCAGGTTTCCTCAGACACCCTGAAGGAATTGTAAAGAATTTCCCTGTTTTTTGGTTTTGCTTTTGAAATTCCTTTTTATAGTGGGTTTGAGCTGATTCTCGCTGCCATGTTTATGCCACTCTAGACACACTTGATTCCCTTATGGAGACATATCAATACATAGGTTTTAAGATTCTTACTAGTCAGATATATTCCTCTGTGGGAAATATGGGGTTTTGAGTCTCTTTCACTGAGGAAGGTGTCAGTTTTGTCAATTCCAAAGTTGGTTTTTGGAACGGTCCCTGTGCTTATATCAAACTCTGGTTTTATGCATCACCCCACCTCTCCTTCCCCTTTATGCAGGCATAAGAGTGTTTTCTAAATGTGAGACTCTGTTCTCTTTCCCAACTCAGTTCACGTGTAGCCATGTTTACAGGATCTTCCTAAGTCATATCTTATGATAAGTTTCTTTTTCTGTGTGACTTATTTCACTTAGAATCATCGTACCTGAATCCACTCACTTTGCTGCTACTGGTCTTATGACATTGATTTCATGGCTGAGGGATATTCCATCGTACGTAAGTACCACAATGTTTTCAACCATTTTTATATTTCCTGGGATATTTAAGGTGTACCCAAGTTGAGGTTCTTGTAGCCAGTGCAGCCCTAAATTTGGAGGTGGCTCTTTCTTATTGATTTTCAGTTTTCCCCAGGTATATTCCCTAGACTGGAAGTGGCCTTGGCTCTGTAGCTCTGTTGTTTACTTGTTTTAGGGAACACAATGCACTCCTCCAGTGAGGCAGTTGGCCAATTTACATCCCGCCCATCAGCATAACAAGGCTCCCAGTTCTCCAGGGACTGTCTTGCCTTTCTGGTTTTTACACATTTTGTGGATGTCCCTTTTGACCGGTGGGAAGTGATACTTCTTTGTAGTGCAGATTTGCATTGCCCGCTTGCTTGCTTGGCCAAAAAGGGCGTATGCGTTTTCTCCTGAATATATTCAGGAGAAAACGCATACGCACTTTTTGGCCAAGTGCACCATTGTCCAAGTTGTGCCCCTCTTCCTGTGCTTTACAGGCGATTCCAAGGTACCTCTTGAAATCTGTTTCCTGCTCTTTTGCCTCGCTTTCAAGTCCGCCTCGTTGACTTCCCTCAACAGATTTTTGGACGATAGTTGTCCTTTATCACTCTGCCAGTTTGTGAATTGCTGTGCCCCTGAGCTCCATTTCTCAACTCGTTTTTTGTGAGCTGAACGCAAGTCCAAAATTTTGGATCATGTCCTATACTGGTTCCCGGTGGGTGGCTGAGACTTTGGTTAATTCTTCTTCCTGCCGGGAAATTAGAGTGACATGTGCCCGTCCAAATGCCTAACAGCTACTCTCTCATGGGTTCTCCCTCGTCCCTTCCATCCTCTGCCAAATTGGGAACCTGTGCAAACCAGGAGGTTAAAGGGCCTGTCTGTTCAAGTTTGGAGATTGATAGTAAGGCAGTTGGAAAGTCAAACTGGAGCACCAGGAGAGGGACTATTCGTTGAGTTTTAGAAACCTTTCGTATTCACAGTGTGTCCATTCTCTAGGTTTCCTGTACATTTTATAGCTGTAGTAATATTCCCTTGAACCTGGAGATTTGGGACCCATGGAATGGGGGCCATGCATTATTGCTTGAAAGGGTCTGCATTTGCTCACCCAATCTCACCAATCCTCTCAGTCCCAAGTGTCCAGCCTTATGCCACATACAGCTGTCATTGTAGATAGGGTCTTTCCAGGTTTCCTCAGACACCCTGAAGGAATTGTAAAGAATTTCCCTGTTTTTTGGTTTTGCTTTTGAAATTCCTTTTTATAGTGGGTTTGAGCTGATTCTCGCTGCCATGTTTATGCCACTCTAGACACACTTGATTCCCTTATGGAGACATATCAATACATAGGTTTTAAGATTCTTACTAGTCAGATATATTCCTCTGTGGGAAATATGGGGTTTTGAGTCTCTTTCACTGAGGAAGGTGTCAGTTTTGTCAATTCCAAAGTTGGTTTTTGGAACGGTCCCTGTGCTTATATCAAACTCTGGTTTTATGCATCACCCCACCTCTCCTTCCCCTTTATGCAGGCATAAGAGTGTTTTCTAAATGTGAGACTCTGTTCTCTTTCCCAACTCAGTTCACGTGTAGCCATGTTTACAGGATCTTCCTAAGTCATATCTTATGATAAGTTTCTTTTTCTGTGTGACTTATTTCACTTAGAATCATCGTACCTGAATCCACTCACTTTGCTGCTACTGGTCTTATGACATTGATTTCATGGCTGAGGGATATTCCATCGTACGTAAGTACCACAATGTTTTCAACCATTATTATATTTCCTGGGATATTTAAGGTGTACCCAAGTTGAGGTTCTTGTAGCCAGTGCAGCCCTAAATTTGGAGGTGGCTCTTTCTTATTGATTTTCAGTTTTCCCAAGGTATATTCCCTAGACTGGAAGTGGCCTTGGCTCTGTAGCTCTGTTGTTTACTTGTTTTAGGGAACACAATGCACTCCTCCAGTGAGGCAGTTGGCAATTTACATCCCGCCCATCAGCATAACAAGGCTCCCTGTTCTCCAGGGCCTGTCTTGCCTTTCTGGTTTTTACACATTTTGTGGATGTCCCTTTTGACCGGTGGGAAGTGATACTTCTTTGTAGTGCAGATTTGCAATGCCCGCTTGCTTGCTTGGCCAAAAAGGGCGTATGCGTTTTCTCCTGAATATATTCAGGAGAAAACGCATACGCCCTTTTTTGCCAAGTGCACCATTGTCAAAGTTGTGCCCCTCTTCCTGTGCTTTACAGGCGATTCCAACGTACCTCTTGAAATCTGTTTCCTGCTATTTTGCCTCGCTTTCAAGTCCGCCTCGTTGACTTCCCTCAACAGATTTTTGGACGATAGTTGTCCTTTATCACTCTGCCAGTTTGTGAATTGTTGTGCCCCTGAGCTCCATTTCTCAACTCGTTTCTTGTGAGCTGAACGCAAGTCCAAAATTTTGGATCATGTCCTATACTGGTTCCCGGTGGGTGGCTGAGACTTTGGTTAATTCTTCTTCCTGCCGGGAAATTAGAGTGACATGTGCCCGTCCAAATGCCTAACAGCTACTCTCTCATGGGTTCTCCCTCGTCCCTTCCATCCTCTGGCAAATTGGGAACCTGTGCAAACCAGGAGGTTAAAGGGCCTGTCTGTCCAAGTTGGGAGATTGATAGTAAGGCAGTTGGAAAGTCAAACTGGAGCACCAGGAGAGGGACTATTCGTTGAGTTTTAGAAACCTTTCGTATTCACAGTGTGTCCATTCTCTAGGTTTCCTGTACATGTTATAGCTGTAGTAATATTCCCTTGAACCTGGAGAGTTGGGACCCATGGAATGGGGGCCATGCATTATTGCTTGAAAGGGTCTGCATTTGCTCACCCAATCTCACCAATCCTCTCAGTCCCAAGTGTCCAGCCTTATGCCACATCCAGCTGTCATTGTAGATAGGGTCTTTCCAGGTTTCCTCAGACACCCTGAAGGAATTGTAAAGAATTTCTCTGTTTTTTGGTTTTGCTTTTGAAATTCCTTTTTATAGTGGGTTTGAGCTGATTCTCGCTGCCATGTTTATGCCACTCTAGACACACTTGATTCCCTTATGGAGTCATATCAATACATAGGTTTTAAGATTCTTACTAGTCAGATATATTCCTCTGTGGGAAATATGGGGTTTTGAGTCTCTTTCACTGAGGAAGGTGTCGGTTTTGTCAATTCCAAAGTTGGTTTTTGAAACGGTCCCTGTGCTTATATCAAACTCTGGTTTTATGCATCACCCCACCTCTCCTTCCCCTTTATGCAGGCATAAGAGTGTTTTCTAAATGTGAGACTCTGTTCTCTTTCCCAACTCAGTTCACGTGTAGCCATGTTTACAGGATCTTCCTAAGTCATATCTTATGATAAGTTTCTTTTTCTGTGTGACTTATTTCACTTAGAATCATCGTACCTGAATCCACTCACTTTGCTGCTACTGGTCTTATGACATTGATTTCATGGCTGAGGGATATTCCATCGTACGTAAGTACCACAATGTTTTGAACCATTTTTATATTTCCTGGGATATTTAAGGTGTACCCAAGTTGAGGTTCTTGTAGCCAGTGAAGCCCTAAATTTGGAGGTGGCTCTTTCTTATTGATTTTCAGTTTTCCCAAGGTATATTCCCTAGACTGGAAGTGGCCTTGGCTCTGTAGCTCTGTTGTTTACTTGTTTTAGGGAACACAATGCACTCCTCCAGTGAGGCAGTTGGCAATTTACATCCCGCCCATCAGCATAACAAGGCTCCCTGTTCTCCAGGGCCTGTCTTGCCTTTCTGGTTTTTACACATTTTGTGGATGTCCCTTTTGACCGGTGGGAAGTGATACTTCTTTGTAGTGCAGATTTGCATTGCCCGCTTGCTTGCTTGGCCAAAAAGGGCGTATGCGTTTTCTCCTGAATATATTCAGGAGAAAACGCATACGCCCTTTTTGGCCAAGTGCACCATTGTCCAAGTTGTGCCCCTCTTCCTGTGCTTTACAGGCGATTCCAAGGTACCTCTTGAAATCTGTTTCCTGCTATTTTGCCTCGCTTTCAAGTCCGCCTCGTTGACTTCCCTCAACAGATTTTTGGACGATAGTTGTCCTTTATCACTCTGCCAGTATGTGAATTGCTGTGCCCCTGAGCTCCATTTCTCAACTCGTTTTTTGGGAGCTGAACGCAAGTCCAAAATTTTGGATCATGTCCTATACTGGTTCCCGGTGGGTGGCTGAGACTTTGGTTAATTCTTCTTCCTGCCGGGAAATTAGAGTGACATGTGCCCGTCCAAATGCCTAACAGCTACTCTCTCATGGGTTCTCCCTCGTCCCTTCCATCCTCTGCCAAATTGGGAACCTGTGCAAACCAGGAGGTTAAAGGGCCTGTCTCTCCAAGTTGGGAGATTGATAGTAAGGCAGTTGGAAAGTCAAACTGGAGCACCAGGAGAGGGACTATTCGTTGAGTTTTAGAAACCTTTCGTATTCACAGTGTGTCCATTCTCTAGGTTTCCTGTACATGTTATAGCTGTAGTAATATTCCCTTGAACCTGGAGAGTTGGGACCCATGGAATGGGGGCCATGCATTATTGCTTGAAAGGGTCTGCATTTGCTCACCCAATCTCACCAATCCTCTCAGTCCCAAGTGTCCAGCCTTATGCCACATCCAGCTGTCATTGTAGATAGGGTCTTTCCAGGTTTCCTCAGACACCCTGAAGGAATTGTAAAGAATTTCTCTGTTTTTTGGTTTTGCTTTTGAAATTCCTTTTTATAGTGGGTTTGAGCTGATTCTCGCTGCCATGTTTATGCCACTCTAGACACACTTGATTCCCTTATGGAGACATATCAATACATAGGTTTTAAGATTCTTACTAGTCAGATATATTCCTCTGTGGGAAATATGGGGTTTTGAGTCTCTTTCACTGAGGAAGGTGTCGGTTTTGTCAATTCCAAAGTTGGTTTTTGAAACGGTCCCTGTGCTTATATCAAACTCTGGTTTTATGCATCACCCCACCTCTCCTTCCCCTTTATGCAGGCATAAGAGTGTTTTCTAAATGTGAGACTCTGTTCTCTTTCCCAACTCAGTTCACGTGTAGCCATGTTTACAGGATCTTCCTAAGTCATATCTTATGATAAGTTTCTTTTTCTGTGTGACTTATTTCACTTAGAATCATCGTACCTGAATCCACTCACTTTGCTGCTACTGGTCTTATGACATTGATTTCATGGCTGAGGGATATTCCATCGTACGTAAGTACCACAATGTTTTGAACCATTTTTATATTTCCTGGGATATTTAAGGTGTACCCAAGTTGAGGTTCTTGTAGCCAGTGCAGCCCTAAATTTGGGGGTGGCTCTTTCTTATTGATTTTCAGTTTTCCCAAGGTATATTCCCTAGACTGGAAGTGGCCTTGGCTCTGTAGCTCTGTTGTTTACTTGTTTTAGGGAACACAATGCACTCCTCCAGTGAGGCAGTTGGCAATTTACATCCCGCCCATCAGCATAACAAGGCTCCCTGTTCTCCAGGGCCTGTCTTGCCTTTCTGGTTTTTACACATTTTGTGGATGTCCCTTTTGACCGGTGGGAAGTGATACTTCTTTGTAGTGCAGATTTGCATTGCCCGCTTGCTTGCTTGGCCAAAAAGGGCGTATGCGTTTTCTCCTGAATATATTCAGGAGAAAACGCATACGCCCTTTTTTGCCAAGTGCACCATTGTCCAAGTTGTGCCCCTCTTCCTGTGCTTTACAGGCGATTCCAACGTACCTCTTGAAATCTGTTTCCTGCTATTTTGCCTCGCTTTCAAGTCCGCCTCGTTGACTTCCCTCAACAGATTTTTGGACGATAGTTGTCCTTTATCACTCTGCCAGTTTGTGAATTGCTGTGCCCCTGAGCTCCATTTCTCAACTCGTTTCTTGTGAGCTGAACGCAAGTCCAAAATTTTGGATCATGTCCTATACTGGTTCCCGGTGGGTGGCTGAGACTTTGGTTAATTCTTCTTCCTGCCGGGAAATTAGAGTGACATGTGCCCGTCCAAATGCCTAACAGCTACTCTCTCATGGGTTCTCCCTCGTCCCTTCCATCCTCTGGCAAATTGGGAACCTGTGCAAACCAGGAGGTTAAAGGGCCTGTCTGTCCAAGTTGGGAGATTGATAGTAAGGCAGTTGGAAAGTCAAACTGGAGCACCAGGAGAGGGACTATTCGTTGAGTTTTAGAAACCTTTCGTATTCACAGTGTGTCCATTCTCTAGGTTTCCTGTACATGTTATAGCTGTAGTAATATTCCCTTGAACCTGGAGAGTTGGGACCCATGGAATGGGGGCCATGCATTATTGCTTGAAAGGGTCTGCATTTGCTCACCCAATCTCACCAATCCTCTCAGTCCCAAGTGTCCAGCCTTATGCCACATCCAGCTGTCATTGTAGATAGGGTCTTTCCAGGTTTCCTCAGACACCCTGAAGGAATTGTAAAGAATTTCTCTGTTTTTTGGTTTTGCTTTTGAAATTCCTTTTTATAGTGGGTTTGAGCTGATTCTCGCTGCCATGTTTATGCCACTCTAGACACACTTGATTCCCTTATGGAGTCATATCAATACATAGGTTTTAAGATTCTTACTAGTCAGATATATTCCTCTGTGGGAAATATGGGGTTTTGAGTCTCTTTCACTGAGGAAGGTGTCGGTTTTGTCAATTCCAAAGTTGGTTTTTGAAACGGTCCCTGTGCTTATATCAAACTCTGGTTTTATGCATCACCCCACCTCTCCTTCCCCTTTATGCAGGCATAAGAGTGTTTTCTAAATGTGAGACTCTGTTCTCTTTCCCAACTCAGTTCACGTGTAGCCATGTTTACAGGATCTTCCTAAGTCATATCTTATGATAAGTTTCTTTTTCTGTGTGACTTATTTCACTTAGAATCATCGTACCTGAATCCACTCACTTTGCTGCTACTGGTCTTATGACATTGATTTCATGGCTGAGGGATATTCCATCGTACGTAAGTACCACAATGTTTTGAACCATTTTTATATTTCCTGGGATATTTAAGGTGTACCCAAGTTGAGGTTCTTGTAGCCAGTGAAGCCCTAAATTTGGAGGTGGCTCTTTCTTATTGATTTTCAGTTTTCCCAAGGTATATTCCCTAGACTGGAAGTGGCCTTGGCTCTGTAGCTCTGTTGTTTACTTGTTTTAGGGAACACAATGCACTCCTCCAGTGAGGCAGTTGGCAATTTACATCCCGCCCATCAGCATAACAAGGCTCCCTGTTCTCCAGGGCCTGTCTTGCCTTTCTGGTTTTTACACATTTTGTGGATGTCCCTTTTGACCGGTGGGAAGTGATACTTCTTTGTAGTGCAGATTTGCATTGCCCGCTTGCTTGCTTGGCCAAAAAGGGCGTATGCGTTTTCTCCTGAATATATTCAGGAGAAAACGCATATGCCCTTTTTGGCCAAGTGCACCATTGTCCAAGTTGTGCCCCTCTTCCTGTGCTTTACAGGCGATTCCAAGGTACCTCTTGACATCTGTTTCCTGCTATTTTGCCTCGCTTTCAAGTCCGCCTCGTTGACTTCCCTCAACAGATTTTTGGACGATAGTTGTCCTTTATCACTCTGCCAGTATGTGAATTGCTGTGCCCCTGAGCTCCATTTCTCAACTCGTTTTTTGGGAGCTGAACGCAAGTCCAAAATTTTGGATCATGTCCTATACTGGTTCCCGGTGGGTGGCTGAGACTTTGGTTAATTCTTCTTCCTGCCGGGAAATTAGAGTGACATGTGCCCGTCCAAATGCCTAACAGCTACTCTCTCATGGGTTCTCCCTCGTCCCTTCCATCCTCTGCCAAATTGGGAACCTGTGCAAACCAGGAGGTTAAAGGGCCTGTCTCTCCAAGTTGGGAGATTGATAGTAAGGCAGTTGGAAAGTCAAACTGGAGCACCAGGAGAGGGACTATTCGTTGAGTTTTAGAAACCTTTTGTATTCACAGTGTGTCCATTCTCTAGGTTTCCTGTACATGTTATAGCTGTAGTAATATTCCCTTGAACCTGGAGAGTTGGGACCCATGGAATGGGGGCCATGCATTATTGCTTGAAAGGGTCTGCATTTGCTCACCCAATCTCACCAATCCTCTCAGTACCAAGTGTCCAGCCTTATGCCACATCCAGCTGTCATTGTAGATAGGGTCTTTCCAGGTTTCCTCAGACACCCTGAAGGAATTGTAAAGAATTTCTCTGTTTTTTGGTTTTGCTTTTGAAATTCCTTTTTATAGTGGGTTTGAGCTGATTCTCGCTGCCATGTTTATGCCACTCTAGACACACTTGATTCCCTTATGGAGACATATCAATACATAGGTTTTAAGATTCTTACTAGTCAGATATATTCCTCTGTGGGAAATATGGGGTTTTGAGTCTCTTTCACTGAGGAAGGTGTCGGTTTTGTCAATTCCAAAGTTGGTTTTTGAAACGGTCCCTGTGCTTATATCAAACTCTGGGTTTATGCATCACCCCACCTCTCCTTCCCCTTTATGCAGGCATAAGAGTGTTTTCTAAATGTGAGACTCTGTTCTCTTTCCCAACTCAGTCCACGTGTAGCCATGTTTACAGGATCTTCCTAAGTGATATCTTATGATAAGTTTCTTTTTCTGTGTGACTTATTTCACTTAGAATCATCGTACCTGAATCCACTCACTTTGCTGCTACTGGTCTTATGACATTGATTTCATGGCTGAGGGATATTCCATCGTACGTAAGTACCACAATGTTTTGAACCAATTTTATATTTCCTGGGATATTTAAGGTGTACCCAAGTTGAGGTTCTTGTAGCCAGTGAAACCCTAAATTTGGAGGTGGCTCTTTCTTATTGATTTTCAGTTTTCCCAAGGTATATTCCCTAGACTGGAAGTGGCCTTGGCTCTGTAACTCTGTTGTTTACTTGTTTTAGGGAACACAATGCACTTCTCCAGTGAGGCAGTTGGCAATTTACATCCCGCCCATCAGCATAACAAGGCTCCCACTTCTCCAGGGCCTGTCTTGCCTTTCTGGTTTTTACACATTTTGTGGATGTCCCTTTTGACCGGTGGGAAGTGATACTTCTTTGTAGTGCAGATTTGCATTGCCCGCTTGCTTGCTTGGCCAAAAAGGGCGTATGCGTTTTCTCCTGAATATATTCAGGAGAAAACGCATACGCCCTTTTTGGCCAAGTGCACCATTGTCCAAGTTGTGCCCCTCTTCCTGTGCTTTACAGGCGATTCCAAGGTACCTCTTGAAATCTGTTTCCTGCTATTTTGCCTCGCTTTCAAGTCCGCCTCGTTGACTTCCCTCAACAGATTTTTGGACGATAGTTGTCCTTTATCACTCTGCCAGTTTGTGAATTGCTGTGCCCCTGAGCTCCATTTCTCAACTCGTTTCTTGTGAGCTGAACGCAAGTCCAAAATTTTGGATCATGTCCTATACTGGTTCCCGGTGGGTGGCTGAGACTTTGGTTAATTCTTCTTCCTGCCGGGAAATTAGAGTGACATGTGCCCGTCCAAATGCCTAACAGCTACTCTCTCATGGGTTCTCCCTCGTCCCTTCCATCCTCTGCCAAATTGGGAACCTGTGCAAACCAGGAGGTTAAAGGGCCTGTCTCTCCAAGTTAGGAGATTGATAGTAAGGCAGTTGGAAAGTCAAACTGGAGCACCAGGAGAGGGACTATTCGTTGAGTTTTAGAAACCTTTCGTATTCACAGTGTGTCCATTCTCTAGGTTTCCTGTACATGTTATAGCTGTAGTAATATTCCCTTGAAACTGGAGAGTTGGGACCCATGGAATGGGGGCCATGCATTATTGCTTTAAAGGGTCTGCATTTGCTCACCCAATCTCACCAATCCTCTCAGTCCCAAGTGTCCAGCCTTATGCCACATCCAGCTGTCATTGTAGATAGGGTCTTTCCAGGTTTCCTCAGACACCCTGAAGGAATTGTAAAGAATTTCCCTGTTTTTTGGTTTTGCTTTTGAAATTCCTTTTTATAGTGGGTTTGAGCTGATTCTCGCTGCCATGTTTATGCCACTCTAGACACACTTGATTCCCTTATGGAGACATATCAATACATAGGTTTTAAGATTCTTACTAGTCAGATATATTCCTCTGTGGGAAATATGGGGTTTTGAGTCTCTTTCACTGAGGAAGGTGTAGGTCTTGTCAATTCCAAAGTTGGTTTTTGAAACGGTCCCTGTGCTTATATCAAACTCTGGTTTTATGCATCACCCCACCTCTCCTTCCCCTTTATGCAGGCATAAGCGTGTTTTCTAAATGTGAGACTCTGTTCTCTTTCCTAACTCAGTTCACGTGTAGCCATGTTTACAGGATCTTCATATGTGATATCTTATGATAAGTTTCTTTTTCTGTGGGACTTATTTCACTTAGAATCATCGTACCTGAATCCACTCACTTTGCTGCTACTGGTCTTATGACATTGATTTCATGGCCGAGGGATATTCCATCGTACGTAAGTACCACAATGTTTTGAACCATTTTTATATTTCCTGGGATATTTAAGGTGTACCCAAGTTGAGGTTCTTGTAGTCAGTGCAGCCCTAAATTTGGAGGTGGCTCTTTCTTATTGATTTTCAGTTTTCCCAAGGTATATTCCCTAGACTGGAAGTGGCCTTGGCTCTGTAACTCTGTTGTTTACTTGTTTTAGGGAACACAATGCACTCCTCCAGTGAGGCAGTTGGCAATTTACATCCCGCCCATCATCATAACAAGGCTCCCACTTCTCCAGGGCCTGTCTTGCCTTTCTGGTTTTTACACATTTTGTGGATGTCCCTTTTGACCGGTGGGAAGTGATACTTCTTTGTAGTGCAGATTTGCATTGCCCGCTTGCTTGCTTGGCCAAAAAGGGCGTATGCGTTTTCTCCTGAATATATTCAGGAGAAAACGCATACGCCCTTTTTGGCCAAGTGCACCATTGTCCAAGTTGTGCCCCTCTTCCTGTGCTTTACAGGCGATTCCAAGGTACCTCTTGAAATCTGTTTCCTGCTATTTTGCCTCGCTTTCAAGTCCGCCTCGTTGACTTCCCTCAACAGATTTTTGGACGATAGTTGTCCTTTATCACTCTGCCAGTTTGTGAATTGCTGTGCCCCTGAGCTCCATTTCTCAACTCGTTTCTTGTGAGCTGAACGCAAGTCCTAAATTTTGGATCATGTCCTATACTGGTTCCCGGTGGGTGGCTGAGACTTTGGTTAATTCTTCTTCCTGCCGGGAAATTAGAGTGACATGTGCCCGTCCAAATGCCTAACAGCTACTCTCTCATGGGTTCTCCCTCGTCCCTTCCATCCTCTGGCAAATTGGGAACCTGTGCAAACCAGGAGGTTAAAGGGCCTGTCTCTCCAAGTTGGGAGATTGATAGTAAGGCAGTTGGAAAGTCAAACTGGAGCACCAGGAGAGGGACTATTCGTTGAGTTTTAGAAACCTTTCGTATTCACAGTGTGTCCATTCTCTAGGTTTCCTGTACATGTTATAGCTGTAGTAATATTCCCTTGAACCTGGAGAGTTGGGACCCATGGAATGGGGGCCATGCATTATTGCTTGAAAGGGTCTGCATTTGCTCACCCAATCTCACCAATCCTCTCAGTCCCAAGTGTCCAGCCTTATGCCACATCCAGCTGTCATTGTAGATAGGGTCTTTCCAGGTTTCCTCAGACACCCTGAAGGAATTGTAAAGAATTTCTCTGTTTTTTGGTTTTGCTTTTGAAATTCCTTTTTATAGTGGGTTTGAGCTGATTCTCGCTGCCATGTTTATGCCACTCTAGACACACTTGATTCCCTTATGGAGACATATCAATACATAGGTTTTAAGATTCTTACTAGTCAGATATATTCCTCTGTGGGAAATATGGGGTTTTGAGTCTCGTTCACTGAGGAAGGTGTCGGTTTTGTCAATTCCAAAGTTGGTTTTTGAAACGGTCCCTGTGCTTATATCAAACTCTGGTTTTATGCATCACCCCACCTCTCCTTCCCCTTTATGCAGGCATAAGAGTGTTTTCTAAATGTGAGACTCTGTTCTCTTTCCCAACTCAGTTCACGTGTAGCCATGTTTACAGGATCTTCCTAAGTGATATCTTATGATAAGTTTCTTTTTCTGTGTGACTTATTTCACTTAGAATCATCGTACCTGAATCCACTCACTTTGCTGCTACTGGTCTTATGACATTGATTTCATGGCTGAGGGATATTCCATCGTACGTAAGTACCACAATGTTTTGAACCATTTTTATATTTCCTGGGATATTTAAGGTGTACCCAAGTTGAGGTTCTTGTAGCCAGTGAAGCCCTAAATTTGGAGGTGGCTCTTTCTTATTGATTTTCAGTTTTCCCAAGGTATATTCCCTAGACTGGAAGTGGCCTTGGCTCTGTAGCTCTGTTGTTTACTTGTTTTAGGGAACACAATGCACTCCTCCAGTGAGGCAGTTGGCAATTTACATCCCGCCCATCAGCATAACAAGGCTCCCTGTTCTCCAGGGCCTGTCTTGCCTTTCTGGTTTTTACACATTTTGTGGATGTCCCTTTTGACCGGTGGGAAGTGATACTTCTTTGTAGTGCAGATTTGCATTGCCCGCTTGCTTGCTTGGCCAAAAAGGGCGTATTCGTTTTCTCCTGAATATATTCAGGAGAAAACGCATACGCCCTTTTTGGCCAAGTGCACCATTGTCCAAGTTGTGCCCCTCTTCCTGTGCTTTACAGGCGATTCCAACGTACCTCTTGAAATCTGTTTCCTGCTATTTTGCCTCACTTTCAAGTCCGCCTCGTTGACTTCCCTCAACAGATTTTTGGACGATAGTTGTCCTTTATCACTCTGCCAGTATGTGAATTGCTGTGCCCCTGAGCTCCATTTCTCAACTCGTTTTTTGGGAGCTGAACGCAAGTCCAAAATTTTGGATCATGTCCTATTCTGGTTCCCGGTGGGTGGCTGAGACTTTGGTTAATTCTTCTTCCTGCCGGGAAATTAGAGTGACATGTGCCCGTCCAAATGCCTAACAGCTACTCTCTCATGGGTTCTCCCTCGTCCCTTCCATCCTCTGCCAAATTGGGAACCTGTGCAAACCAGGAGGTTAAAGGGCCTGTCTCTCCAAGTTGGGAGATTGATAGTAAGGCAGTTGGAAAGTCAAACTGGAGCACCAGGAGAGGGACTATTCGTTGAGTTTTAGAAACCTTTCGTATTCACAGTGTGTCCATTCTCTAGGTTTCCTGTACATGTTATAGCTGTAGTGATATTCCCTTGAACCTGGAGAGTTGGGACCCATGGAATGGGGGCCATGCATTATTGCTTGAAAGGGTCTGCATTTGCTCACCCAATCTCACCAATCCTCTCAGTCCCAAGTGTCCAGCCTTATGCCACATCCAGCTGTCATGGTAGATAGGGTCTTTCCAGGTTTCCTCAGACACCCTGAAGGAATTGTAAAGAATTTCCCTGTTTTTTGGTTTTGCTTTTGAAATTCCTTTTTATAGTGGGTTTGAGCTGATTCTCGCTGCCATGTTTATGCCACTCTAGACACACTTGATTCCCTTATGGAGTCATATCAATACATAGGTTTTAAGATTCTTACTAGTCAGATATATTCCTCTGCGGGAAATATGGGGTTTTGAGCCTCTTTCACTGAGGAAGGTGTAGGTCTTGTCTATTCCAAAGTTGGTTTTTGGAACGGTCCATGTGCTTATATCAAACTCTGGTTTTATGCATCACCCCACCTCTCCATCCCCTTTATGCAGGCATAAGAGTGTTTTCTAAATGTGTGACTCTGTTCTATTTCCTAACTCAGTTCACGTGTAGCCATGTTTACAGGATCTTCATAAGTGATATCTTATGATAAGTTCCTTTTTCTGTGTGACTTATTTCACTTAGAATCATCGTACCTGAATCCACTCAGTTTGCTGCTACTGGTTTTATGACATTGATTTCATCGCTGAGGGATATTCCATCGTACGTAAGTACCACAATGTTTTGAACCATTTTTATATTTCCTGGGATATTTAAGGTGTACCCAAGTTGAGGTTCTTGTAGCCAGTGCAGCCCTAAATTTGGAGGTGGCTCTTTCTTATTGATTTTCAGTTTTCCCAAGGTATATTCCCTAGACTGGATGTGGCCTTGGCTCTATAGCTCTGTTGTTTACTTGTTTTAGGGAACACAATGCACTCCTCCAGTGAGGCAGTTGGCAATTTACATCCCGCCCATCAGCATAACAAGGCTCCCTGTTCTCCAGGGCCTGTCTTGCCTTTCTGGTTTTTACACATTTTGTGGATGTCCCTTTTGACCGGTGGGAAGTGATACTTCTTTGTAGTGCAGATTTGCATTGCCCGCTTGCTTGCTTGGCCAAAAAGGGCGTATGCGTTTTCTCCTGAATATATTCAGGAGAAAACGCATACGCCCTTTTTGGCCAAGTGCACCATTGTCCAAGTTGTGCCCCTCTTCCTGTGCTTTACAGGCGATTCCAACGTACCTCTTGAAATCTGTTTCCTGCTATTTTGCCTCACTTTCAAGTCCGCCTCGTTGACTTCCCTCAACAGATTTTTGGACGATAGTTGTCCTTTATCACTCTGCCAGTATGTGAATTGCTGTGCCCCTGAGCTCCATTTCTCAACTCGTTTTTTGGGAGCTGAACGCAAGTCCAAAATTTTGGATCATGTCCTATACTGGTTCCCGGTGGGTGGCTGAGACTTTGGTTAATTCTTCTTCCTGCCGGGAAATTAGAGTGACATGTGCCCGTCCAAATGCCTAACAGCTACTCTCTCATGGGTTCTCCCTCGTCCCTTCCATCCTCTGCCAAATTGGGAACCTGTGCAAACCAGGAGGTTAAAGGGCCTGTCTCTCCAAGTTGGGAGATTGATAGTAAGGCAGTTGGAAAGTCAAACTGGAGCACCAGGAGAGGGACTATTCGTTGAGTTTTAGAAACCTTTCGTATTCACAGTGTGTCCATTCTCTAGGTTTCCTGTACATGTTATAGCTGTAGTAATATTCCCTTGAACCTGGAGAGTTGGGACCCATGGAATGGGGGCCATGCATTATTGCTTGAAAGGGTCTGCATTTGCTCACCCAATCTCACCAATCCTCTCAGTCCCAAGTGTCCAGCCTTATGCCACATCCAGCTGTCATGGTAGATAGGGTCTTTCCAGGTTTCCTCAGACACCCTGAAGGAATTGTAAAGAATTTCCCTGTTTTTTGGTTTTCCTTTTGAAATTCCTTTTTATAGTGGGTTTGAGCTGATTCTCGCTGCCATGTTTATGCCACTCTAGACACACTTGATTCCCTTATGGAGACATATCAATACATAGGTTTTAAGATTCTTACTAGTCAGATATATTCCTCTGTGGGAAATATGGGGTTTTGAGTCTCTTTCACTGAGGAAGGTGTCGGTCTTGTCAATTCCAAAGTTGGTTTTTGAAACGGTCCCTGTGCTTATATCAAACTCTGGTTTTATGCATCACCCCACCTCTCCTTCCCCTTTATGCAGGCATAAGCGTGTTTTCTAAATGTGAGACTCTGTTCTCTTTCCTAACTCAGTTCACGTGTAGCCATGTTTACAGGATCTTCATAAGTGATATCTTATGATAAGTTTCTTTTTCTGTGTGACTTATTTCACTTAGAATCATCGTACCTGAATCCACTCACTTTGCTGCTACTGGTCTTATGACATTGATTTCATGGCTGAGGGATATTCCATCGTACGTAAGTACCACAATGTTTTGAACCACTTTTATATTTCCTGGGATATTTAAGGTGTACCCAAGTTGAGGTTCTTGTAGTCATTGCAGCCCTAAATTTGGAGGTGGCTCTTTCTTATTGATTTTCAGTTTTCCCAAGGTATATTCCCTAGACTGGAAGTGGCCTTGGCTCTGTAGCTCTGTTGTTTACTTGTTTTAGGGAACACAATGCACTCCTCCAGTGAGGCAGTTGGCAATTTACATCCCGCCCATCAGCATAACAAGGCTCCCAGTTCTCCAAGGCCTGTCTTGCCTTTCTGGTTTTTACACATTTTGTGGATGTCCCTTTTGACCGGTTGGAAGTGATACTCCTTTGTAGTGAAGATTTGCATTGCCCGCTTGCTTGCTTGGCCAAAAAGGGCGTATGCGTTTTCTCCTGAATATATTCAGGAGAAAACGCATACGCCCTTTTTGGCCAAGTGCACCATTGTCCTAGTTGTGCCCCTCTTCCTGTGCTTTACAGGCGATTCCAAGGTACCTCTTGAAATCTGTTTCCTGCTATTTTGCCTCGCTTTCAAGTCCGCCTCGTTGACTTCCCTCAACAGATTTTTGGACGATAGTTGTCCTTTATCACTCTGCCAGTTTGTGAATTGCTGTGCCCCTGAGCTCCATTTCTCAACTCGTTTTTTGTGAGCTGAACGCAAGTCCAAAATTTTGGATCATGTCCTATACTGGTTCCCGGTGGGTGGCTGAGACTTTGGTTAATTCTTCTTCCTGCCGGGAAATTAGAGTGACATGTGCCCGTCCAAATGCCTAACAGCTACTCTCTCATGGGTTCTCCCTCGTCCCTTCCATCCTCTGCCAAATTGGGAACCTGTGCAAACCAGGAGGTTAAAGGGCCTGTCTCTCCAAGTTGGGAGATTGATAGTAAGGCAGTTGGAAAGTCAAACTGGAGCACCAGGAGAGGGACTATTCGTTGAGTTTTAGAAACCTTTTGTATTCACAGTGTGTCCATTCTCTAGGTCTCCTGTACATGTTATAGCTGTAGTAATATTCCCTTGAACCTGGAGAGTTGGGACCCATGGAATGGGGGCCATGCATTATTGCTTGAAAGGGTCTGCATTTGCTCACCCAATCTCACCAATCCTCTCAGTCCCAAGTGTCCAGCCTTATGCCACATCCAGCTGTCATTGTAGATAGGGTCTTTCCAGGTTTCCTCAGACACCCTGAAGGAATTGTAAAGAATTTCCCTGTTTTTTGGTTTGCTTTTGAAATTCCTTTTTATAGTGGGTTTGAGCTGATTCTTGCTGCCATGTTTATGCCACTCTAGACACACTTGATTCCCTTATGGAGTCATATCAATACATAGGTTTTAAGATTCTTACTAGTCAGATATATTCCTCTGCGGGAAATATGGGGTTTTGAGCCTCTTTCACTGAGGAAGGTGTAGGTCTTGTCTATTCCAAAGTTGGTTTTTGGAACGGTCCATGTGCTTATATCAAACTCTGGTTTTATGCATCACCCCACCGCTCCATCCCCTTTATGCAGGCATAAGAGTGTTTTCTAAATGTGAGACTCTGTTCTATTTCCTAACTCAGTTCACGTGTAGCCATGTTTACAGGATCTTCATAAGTGATATCTTATGATAAGTTCCTTTTTCTGTGTGACTTATTTCACTTAGAATCATCGTACCTGAATCCACTCACTTTGCTGCTACTGGTTATATGACATTGATTTCATCGCTGAGGGATATTCCATCGTACGTAAGTACCACAATGTTTTGAACCATTTTTATATTTCCTGGGATATTTAAGGTGTACCCAAGTTGAGGTTCTTGTAGCCAGTGAAGCCCTAAATTTGGAGGTGGCTCTTTCTTATTGATTTTCAGTTTTCCCAAGGTATATTCCCTAGACTGGAAGTGGCCTTGGCTCTGTAGCTCTGTTGTTTACTTGTTTTAGGGAACACAATGCACTCCTCCAGTGAGGCAGTTGGCAATTTACATCCCGCCCATCAGCATAACAAGGCTCCCTGTTCTCCAGGGCCTGTCTTGCCCTTCTGGTTTTTACACATTTTGTGGATGTCCCTTTTGACCGGTGGGAAGTGATACTTCTTTGTAGTGCAGATTTGCATTGCCCGCTTGCTTGCTTGGCCAAAAAGGGCGTATGCGTTTTCTCCTGAATATATTCAGGAGAAAACGCATACGCCCTTTTTGGCCAAGTGCACCATTGTCCAAGTTGTGCCCCTCTTCCTTTGCTTTACAGGCGATTCCAACGTACCTCTTGAAATCTGTTTCCTGCTATTTTGCCTCACTTTCAAGTCCGCCTCGTTGACTTCCCTCAACAGATTTTTGGACGATAGTTGTCCTTTATCACTCTGCCAGTTTGTGAATTGCTGTGCCCCTGAGCTCCATTTCTCAACTCGTTTTTTGTGAGCTGAACGCAAGTCCAAAATTTTGCATCATGTCCTATACTGGTTCCCGGTGGGTGGCTGAGACTTTGGTTAATTCTTCTTCCTGCCGGGAAATTAGAGTGACATGTGCCCGTCCAAATGCCTAACAGCAACTCTCTCATGGGTTCTCCCTCGTCCCTTCCATCCTCTGCCAAATTGGGAACCTGTGCAAACCAGGAGGTTAAAGGGTCTGTCTCTCCAAGTTGGGAGATTGACAGTAAGGCAGTTGGAAAGTCAAACTGGAGCACCAGGAGAGGGACTATTCGTTGAGTTTTAGAAACCTTTCGTATTCACAGTGTGTCCATTCTCTAGGTTTCCTGTACATGTTATAGCTGTAGTAATATTCCCTTGAACCTGGAGAGTTGGGACCCATGGAATGGGGGCCATGCATTATTGCTTGAAAGGGTCTGCATTTGCTCACCCAATCTCACCAATCCTCTCAGTCCCAAATGTCCAGCCTTATGCCACATACAGCTGTCATTGTAGATAGGGTCTTTCCAGGTTTCCTCAGACACCCTGAAGGAATTGTAAAGAATTTCCCTGTTTTTTGGTTTTGCTTTTGAAATTCCTTTTTATAGTGGGTTTGAGCTGATTCTCGCTGCCATGTTTATGCCACTCTAGACACACATGATTCCCTTATGGAGACATATCAATACATAGGTTTTAAGATTCTTACTAGTCAGATATATTCCTCTGTGGGAAATATGGGGTTTTGAGTCTCTTTCACTGAGGAAGGTGACGGTTTTGTCAATTCCAAAGTTGGTTTTTGAAACGGTCCCTGTGCTTATATCAAACTCTGCTTTTATGCATCACCCCACCTCTCCTTCCCCTTTATGCAGGCATAAGAGTGTTTTCTAAATGTGAGACTCTGTTCTATTTCCTAACTCAGTTCACGTGTAGCCATGTTTACAGGATCTTCATAAGTGATATCTTATGATACGTTCCTTTTTCTGTGTGACTTATTTCACTTAGAATCATCGTACCTGAATCCACTCACTTTGCTGCTACTGGTTATATGACATTGATTTCATCGCTGAGGGATATTCCATCGTACGTAAGTACCACAATGTTTTGAACCATTTTTATATTTCCTGGGATATTTAAGGTGTACCCAAGTTGAGGTTCTTGTAGCCAGTGCAGCCCTAAATTTGGAGGTGGCTCTTTCTTATTGATTTTCAGTTTTCCCAAGGTATATTCCCTAGACTGGATGTGGCCTTGGCTCTATAGCTCTGTAGTTTACTTGTTTTAGGGAACACAATGCACTCCTCCAGTGAGGCAGTTGGCAATTTACATCCCGCCCATCAGCATAACAAGGCTCCCTGTTCTCCAGGGCCTGTCTTGCCTTTCTGGTTTTTACACATTTTGTGGATGTCCCTTTTGACCGGTGGGAAGTGATACTTCTTTGTAGTGCAGATTTGCATTGCCCGCTTGCTTGCTTGGCCAAAAAGGGCGTATGCGTTTTCTCCTGAATATATTCAGGAGAAAACGCATACGCCCTTTTTGGCCAAGTGCACCATTGTCCAAGTTGTGCCCCTCTTCCTGTGCTTTACAGGCGATTCCAACGTACCTCTTGAAATCTGTTTCCTGCTATTTTGCCTCACTTTCAAGTCCGCCTCGTTGACTTCCCTCAACAGATTTTTGGACGATAGTTGTCCTTTATCACTCTGCCAGTTTGTGAATTGCTGTGCCCCTGAGCTCCATTTCTCAACTCGTTTTTTGTGAGCTGAACGCAAGTCCAAAATTTTGGATCATGTCCTATACTGGTTCCCGGTGGGTGGCTGAGACTTTGGTTAATTCTTCTTCCTGCCGGGAAATTAGAGTGACATGTGCCCGTCCAAATGCCTAACAGCTACTCTCTCATGGGTTCTCCCTCGTCCCTTCCATCCTCTGCCAAATTGGGAACCTGTGCAAACCAGGAGGTTAAAGGGCCTGTCTCTCCAAGTTGGGAGATTGATAGTAAGGCAGTTGGAAAGTCAAACTGGAGCACCAGGAGAGGGACTATTCGTTGAGTTTTAGAAACCTTTCGTATTCACAGTGTGTCCATTCTCTAGGTTTCCTGTACATGTTATAGCTGTAGTAATATTCCCTTGAACCTGGACAGTTGGGACCCATGGAATGGGGGCCATGCATTATTGCTTGAAAGGGTCTACATTTGCTCACCCAATCTCACCAATCCTCTCAGTCCCAAGTGTCCAGCCTTATGCCACATCCAGCTGTCATGGTAGATAGGGTCTTTCCAGGTTTCCTCAGACACCCTGAAGGAATTGTAAAGAATTTCCCTATTTTTTGGTTTTGCTTTTGAAATTCCTTTTTATAGTGGGTTTGAGCTGATTCTCGCTGCCATGTTTATGCCACTCTAGACACACTTGATTCCCTTATGGAGACATATCAATACATAGGTTTTAAGATTCTTACTAGTCAGATATATTCCTCTGTGGGAAATATGGGGTTTTGAGTCTCTTTCACTGAGGAAGGTGTCGGTCTTGTCAATTCCAAAGTTGTTTTTTGAAACGGTCCCTGTGCTTATATCAAACTCTGGTTTTATGCATCACCCCACCTCTCCTTCCCCTTTATGCAGGCATAAGCGTGTTTTCTAAATGTGAGACTCTGTTCTCTTTCCTAACTCAGTTCACGTGTAGCCATGTTTACAGGATCTTCATAAGTGATATCTTATGATAAGTTTCTTTTTCTGTGTGACTTATTTCACTTAGAATCATCGTACCTGAATCCACTCACTTTGCTGCTACTGGTCTTATGACATTGATTTCATGGCTGAGGGATATTCCATCGTACGTAAGTACCACAATGTTTTGAACCATTTTTATATTTCCTGGGATATTTAAGGTGTACCCAAGTTGAGGTTCTTGTAGTCAGTGCAGCCCTAAATTTGGAGGTGGCTCTTTCTTATTGATTTTCAGTTTTCCCAAGGTATATTCCCTAGACTGGAAGTGGCCTTGGCTCTGTAGCTCTGTTGTTTACTTGTTTTAGGGAACACAATGCACTCCTCCAGTGAGGCAGTTGGCAATTTACATCCCGCCCATCAGCATAACAAGGCTCCCTGTTCTCCAGGGCCTGTCTTGCCCTTCTGGTTTTTACACATTTTGTGGATGTCCCTTTTGACCGGTGGGAAGTGATACTTCTTTGTAGTGCAGATTTGCATTGCCCGCTTGCTTGCTTGGCCAAAAAGGGCGTATGCGTTTTCTCCTGAATATATTCAGGAGAAAACGCATACGCCCTTTTTGGCCAAGTGCACCATTGTCCAAGTTGTGCCCCTCTTCCTGTGCTTTACAGGCGATTCCAACGTACCTCTTGAAATCTGTTTCCTGCTATTTTGCCTCACTTTCAAGTCCGCCTCGTTGACTTCCCTCAACAGATTTTTGGACGATAGTTGTCCTTTATCACTCTGCCAGTTTGTGAATTGCTGTGCCCCTGAGCTCCATTTCTCAACTCGTTTTTTGTGAGCTGAACGCAAGTCCAAAATTTTGCATCATGTCCTATACTGGTTCCCGGTGGGTGGCTGAGACTTTGGTTAATTCTTCTTCCTGCCGGGAAATTAGAGTGACATGTGCCCGTCCAAATGCCTAACAGCAACTCTCTCATGGGTTCTCCCTCGTCCCTTCCATCCTCTGCCAAATTGGGAACCTGTGCAAACCAGGAGGTTAAAGGGTCTGTCTCTCCAAGTTGGGAGATTGACAGTAAGGCAGTTGGAAAGTCAAACTGGAGCACCAGGAGAGGGACTATTCGTTGAGTTTTAGAAACCTTTCGTATTCACAGTGTGTCCATTCTCTAGGTTTCCTGTACATGTTATAGCTGTAGTAATATTCCCTTGAACCTGGAGAGTTGGGACCCATGGAATGGGGGCCATGCATTATTGCTTGAAAGGGTCTGCATTTGCTCACCCAATCTCACCAATCCTCTCAGTCCCAAATGTCCAGCCTTATGCCACATACAGCTGTCATTGTAGATAGGGTCTTTCCAGGTTTCCTCAGACACCCTGAAGGAATTGTAAAGAATTTCCCTGTTTTTTGGTTTTGCTTTTGAAATTCCTTTTTATAGTGGGTTTGAGCTGATTCTCGCTGCCATGTTTATGCCACTCTAGACACACATGATTCCCTTATGGAGACATATCAATACATAGGTTTTAAGATTCTTACTAGTCAGATATATTCCTCTGTGGGAAATATGGGGTTTTGAGTCTCTTTCACTGAGGAAGGTGTCGGTTTTGTCAATTCCAAAGTTGGTTTTTGAAACGGTCCCTGTGCTTATATCAAAGTCTGGTTTTATGCATCACCCCACCTCTCCTTCCCCTTTATGCAGGCATAAGAGTGTTTTCTAAATGTGAGACTCTGTTCTATTTCCTAACTCAGTTCACGTGTAGCCATGTTTACAGGATCTTCATAAGTGATATCTTATGATAAGTTCCTTTTTCTGTGTGACTTATTTCACTTAGAATCATCGTACCTGAATCCACGCACTTTGCTGCTACTGGTTATATGACATTGATTTCATCGCTGAGGGATATTCCATCGTACGTAAGTACCACAATGTTTTGAACCATTTTTATATTTCCTGGGATATTTAAGGTGTACCCAAGTTGAGGTTCTTGTAGCCAGTGCAGCCCTAAATTTGGAGGTGGCTCTTTCTTATTGATTTTCAGTTTTCCCAAGGTATATTCCCTAGACTGGATGTGGCCTTGGCTCTATAGCTCTGTAGTTTACTTGTTTTAGGGAACACAATGCACTCCTCCAGTGAGGCAGTTGGCAATTTACATCCCGCCCATCAGCATAACAAGGCTCCCTGTTCTCCAGGGCCTGTCTTGCCTTTCTGGTTTTTACACATTTTGTGGATGTCCCTTTTGACCGGTGGGAAGTGATACTTCTTTGTAGTGCAGATTTGCATTGCCCGCTTGCTTGCTTGGCCAAAAAGGGCGTATGCGTTTTCTCCTGAATATATTCAGGAGAAAACGCATACGCCCTTTTTGGCCAAGTGCACCATTGTCCAAGTTGTGCCCCTCTTCCTGTGCTTTACAGGCGATTCCAACGTACCTCTTGAAATCTGTTTCCTGCTATTTTGCCTCACTTTCAAGTCCGCCTCGTTGACTTCCCTCAACAGATTTTTGGACGATAGTTGTCCTTTATCACTCTGCCAGTTTGTGAATTGCTGTGCCCCTGAGCTCCATTTCTCAACTCGTTTTTTGGGAGCTGAACGCAAGTCCAAAATTTTGGATCATGTCCTATACTGGTTCCCGGTGGGTGGCTGAGACTTTGGTTAATTCTTCTTCCTGCCGGGAAATTAGAGTGACATGTGCCCGTCCAAATGCCTAACAGCTACTCTCTCATGGGTTCTCCCTCGTCCCTTCCATCCTCTGCCAAATTGGGAACCTGTGCAAACCAGGAGGTTAAAGGGCCTGTCTCTCCAAGTTGGGAGATTGATAGTAAGGCAGTTGGAAAGTCAAACTGGAGCACCAGGAGAGGGACTATTCGTTGAGTTTTAGAAACCTTTCGTATTCACAGTGTGTCCATTCTCTAGGTTTCCTGTACATGTTATAGCTGTAGTAATATTCCCTTGAACCTGGACAGTTGGGACCCATGGAATGGGGGCCATGCATTATTGCTTGAAAGGGTCTACATTTGCTTACCCAATCTCACCAATCCTCTCAGTCCCAAGTGTCCAGCCTTATGCCACATCCAGCTGTCATGGTAGATAGGGTCTTTCCAGGTTTCCTCAGACACCCTGAAGGAATTGTAAAGAATTTCCCTGTTTTTTGGTTTTGCTTTTGAAATTCCTTTTTATAGTGGGTTTGAGCTGATTCTCGCTGCCATGTTTATGCCACTCTAGACACACTTGATTCCCTTATGGAGACATATCAATACATAGGTTTTAAGATTCTTACTAGTCAGATATATTCCTCTGTGGGAAATATGGGGTTTTGAGTCTCTTTCACTGAGGAAGGTGTCGGTCTTGTCAATTCCAAAGTTGGTTTTTGAAACGGTCCCTGTGCTTATATCAAACTCTGGTTTTATGCATCACCCCACCTCTCCTTCCCCTTTATGCAGGCATAAGCGTGTTTTCTAAATGTGAGACTCTGTTCTCTTTCCTAACTCAGTTCACGTGTAGCCATGTTTACAGGATCTTCATAAGTGATATCTTATGATAAGTTTCTTTTTCTGTGTGACTTATTTCACTTAGAATCATCGTACCTGAATCCACTCACTTTGCTGCTACTGGTCTTATGACATTGATTTCATGGCTGAGGGATATTCCATCGTACGTAAGTACCACAATGTTTTGAACCATTTTTATATTTCCTGGGATATTTAAGGTGTACCCAAGTTGAGGTTCTTGTAGTCAGTGCAGCCCTAAATTTGGAGGTGGCTCTTTCTTATTGATTTTCAGTTTTCCCAAGGTATATTCCCTAGACTGGAAGTGGCCTTGGCTCTGTAGCTCTGTTGTTTACTTGTTTTAGGGAACACAATGCACTCCTCCAGTGAGGCAGTTGGCAATTTACATCCCGCCCATCAGCATAACAAGGCTCCCTGTTCTCCAGGGCCTGTCTTGCCCTTCTGGTTTTTACACATTTTGTGGATGTCCCTTTTGACCGGTGGGAAGTGATACTTCTTTGTAGTGCAGATTTGCATTGCCCGCTTGCTTGCTTGGCCAAAAAGGGCGTATGCGTTTTCTCCTGAATATATTCAGGAGAAAACGCATACGCCCTTTTTGGCCAAGTGCACCATTGTCCAAGTTGTGCCCCTCTTCCTGTGCTTTACAGGCGATTCCAACATACCTCTTGAAATCTGTTTCCTGCTATTTTGCCTCACTTTCAAGTCCGCCTCGTTGACTTCCCTCAACAGATTTTTGGACGATAGTTGTCCTTTATCACTCTGCCAGTTTGTGAATTGCTGTGCCCCTGAGCTCCATTTCTCAACTCGTTTTTTGTGAGCTGAACGCAAGTCCAAAATTTTGCATCATGTCCTATACTGGTTCCCGGTGGGTGGCTGAGACTTTGGTTAATTCTTCTTCCTGCCGGGAAATTAGAGTGACATGTGCCCGTCCAAATGCCTAACAGCAACTCTCTCATGGGTTCTCCCTCGTCCCTTCCATCCTCTGCCAAATTGGGAACCTGTGCAAACCAGGAGGTTAAAGGGTCTGTCTCTCCAAGTTGGGAGATTGACAGTAAGGCAGTTGGAAAGTCAAACTGGAGCACCAGGAGAGGGACTATTCGTTGAGTTTTAGAAACCTTTCGTATTCACAGTGTGTCCATTCTCTAGGTTTCCTGTACATGTTATAGCTGTAGTAATATTCCCTTGAACCTGGAGAGTTGGGACCCATGGAATGGGGGCCATGCATTATTGCTTGAAAGGGTCTGCATTTGCTCACCCAATCTCACCAATCCTCTCAGTCCCAAATGTCCAGCCTTATGCCACATACAGCTGTCATTGTAGATAGGGTCTTTCCAGGTTTCCTCAGACACCCTGAAGGAATTGTAAAGAATTTCCCTGTTTTTTGGTTTTGCTTTTGAAATTCCTTTTTATAGTGGGTTTGAGCTGATTCTCGCTGCCATGTTTATGCCACTCTAGACACACATGATTCCCTTATGGAGACATATCAATACATAGGTTTTAAGATTCTTACTAGTCAGATATATTCCTCTGTGGGAAATATGGGGTTTTGAGTCTCTTTCACTGAGGAAGGTGTCGGTTTTGTCAATTCCAAAGTTGGTTTTTGAAACGGTCCCTGTGCTTATATCAAAGTCTGGTTTTATGCATCACCCCACCTCTCCTTCCCCTTTATGCAGGCATAAGAGTGTTTTCAAATGTGAGACTCTGTTCTATTTCCTAACTCAGTTCACGTGTAGCCATGTTTACAGGATCTTCATAAGTGATATCTTATGATAAGTTCCTTTTTCTGTGTGACTTATTTCACTTAGAATCATCGTACCTGAATCCACTCACTTTGCTGCTACTGGTTATATGACATTGATTTCATCGCTGAGGGATATTCCATCGTACGTAAGTACCACAATGTTTTGAACCATTTTTATATTTCCTGGGATATTTAAGGTGTACCCAAGTTGAGGTTCTTGTAGCCAGTGCAGCCCTAAATTTGGAGGTGGCTCTTTCTTATTGATTTTCAGTTTTCCCAAGGTATATTCCCTAGACTGGATGTGGCCTTGGCTCTATAGCTCTGTAGTTTACTTGTTTTAGGGAACACAATGCACTCCTCCAGTGAGGCAGTTGGCAATTTACATCCCGCCCATCAGCATAACAAGGCTCCCTGTTCTCCAGGGCCTGTCTTGCCTTTCTGGTTTTTACACATTTTGTGGATGTCCCTTTTGACCGGTGGGAAGTGATACTTCTTTGTAGTGCAGATTTGCATTGCCCGCTTGCTTGCTTGGCCAAAAAGGGTGTATGCGTTTTCTCCTGAATATATTCAGGAGAAAACGCATACGCCCTTTTTGGCCAAGTGCACCATTGTCCAAGTTGTGCCCCTCTTCCTGTGCTTTACAGGCGATTCCAACGTACCTCTTGAAATCTGTTTCCTGCTATTTTGCCTCACTTTCAAGTCCGCCTCGTTGACTTCCCTCAACAGATTTTTGGACGATAGTTGTCCTTTATCACTCTGCCAGTTTGTGAATTGCTGTGCCCCTGAGCTCCATTTCTCAACTCGTTTTTTGGGAGCTGAACGCAAGTCCAAAATTTTGGATCATGTCCTATACTGGTTCCCGGTGGGTGGCTGAGACTTTGGTTAATTCTTCTTCCTGCCGGGAAATTAGAGTGACATGTGCCCGTCCAAATGCCTAACAGCTACTCTCTCATGGGTTCTCCCTCGTCCCTTCCATCCTCTGCCAAATTGGGAACCTGTGCAAACCAGGAGGTTAAAGGGCCTGTCTCTCCAAGTTGGGAGATTGATAGTAAGGCAGTTGGAAAGTCAAACTGGAGCACCAGGAGAGGGACTATTCGTTGAGTTTTAGAAACCTTTCGTATTCACAGTGTGTCCATTCTCTAGGTTTCCTGTACATGTTATAGCTGTAGTAATATTCCCTTGAACCTGGACAGTTGGGACCCATGGAATGGGGGCCATGCATTATTGCTTGAAAGGGTCTACATTTGCTCACCCAATCTCACCAATCCTCTCAGTCCCAAGTGTCCAGCCTTATGCCACATCCAGCTGTCATGGTAGATAGGGTCTTTCCAGGTTTCCTCAGACACCCTGAAGGAATTGTAAAGAATTTCCCTGTTTTTTGGTTTTGCTTTTGAAATTCCTTTTTATAGTGGGTTTGAGCTGATTCTCGCTGCCATGTTTATGTCACTCTAGACACACTTGATTCCCTTATGGAGACATATCAATACATAGGTTTTAAGATTCTTACTAGTCAGATATATTCCTCTGTGGGAAATATGGGGTTTTGAGTCTCTTTCACTGAGGAAGGTGTCGGTCTTGTCAATTCCAAAGTTGGTTTTTGAAACGGTCCCTGTGCTTATATCAAACTCTGGTTTTATGCATCACCCCACCTCTCCTTCCCCTTTATGCAGGCATAAGCGTGTTTTCTAAATGTGAGACTCTGTTCTCTTTCCTAACTCAGTTCACGTGTAGCCATGTTTACAGGATCTTCATAAGTGATATCTTATGATAAGTTTCTTTTTCTGTGTGACTTATTTCACTTAGAATCATCGTACCTGAATCCACTCACTTTGCTGCTACTGGTCTTATGACATTGATTTCATGGCTGAGGGATATTCCATCGTACGTAAGTACCACAATGTTTTGAACCATTTTTATATTTCCTGGGATATTTAAGGTGTACCCAAGTTGAGGTTCTTGTAGTCAGTGCAGCCCTAAATTTGGAGGTGGCTCTTTCTTATTGATTTTCAGTTTTCCCAAGGTATATTCCCTAGACTGGAAGTGGCCTTGGCTCTGTAGCTCTGTTGTTTACTTGTTTTAGGGAACACATTGCACTCCTCCAGTGAGGCAGTTGGCAATTACATCCCGCCCATCAGCATAACAAGGCTCCCAGTTCTCCAGGGCCTGTCTTGCCTTTCTGGTTTTTACACATTTTGTGGATGTCCCTTTTGACCGGTGGGAAGTGATACTTCTTTGTAGTGCAGATTTGCATTGCCCGCTTGCTTGCTTGGCCAAAAAGGGCGTATGCGTTTTCTCCTGAATATATTCGGGTGAAAACACATACGCCCTTTTTGGCCAAGTGCACCATTGTCCAAGTTGTGCCCCTCTTCCTGTGCTTTACAGGCGATTCCAACGTACCTCTTGAAATCTGTTTCCTGCTATTTTGCCTCGCTTTCAAGTCCGCCTCGTTGACTTCCCTCAACAGATTTTTGGACGATAGTTGTCCTTTATCACTCTGCCAGTTTGTGAATTGCTGTGCCCCTGAGCTCCATTTCTCAACTCGTTTTTTGTGAGCTGAACGCAAGTCCAAAATTTTGGATCCTGTCCTATACTGGTTCCCGGTGGGTGGCTGAGACTTTGGTTAATTCTTCTTCCTGCCGGGAAATTAGAGTGACATGTGCCCGTCCAAATGCCTAACAGCTACTCTCTCATGGGTTCTCCCTCGTCCCTTCCATCCTCTGCCAAATTGGGAACCTGTGCAAACCAGGAGGTTAAAGGGCCTGTCTCTCCAAGTTGGGAGATTGATAGTAAGGCAGTTGGAAAGTCAAACTGGAGCACCAGGAGAGGGACTATTCGTTGAGTTTTAGAAACCTTTCGTATTCACAGTGTGTCCATTCTCTAGGTTTCCTGTACATGTTATAGCTGTAGTAATATTCCCTTGAACCTGGACAGTTGGGACCCATGGAATGGGGGCCATGCATTATTGCTTGAAAGGGTCTGCATTTGCTCACCCAATCTCACCAATCCTCTCAGTCCCAAGTGTCCAGCCTTATGCCACATCCAGCTGTCATTGTAGATAGGGTCTTTCCAGGTTACCTCAGAAACCCTGAAGGAATTGTAAAGAATTTCCCTGTTTTTTGGTTTTGCTTTTGAAATTCCTTTTTATAGTGGGTTTGAGCTGATTCTCGCTGCCATGTTTATGCCACTCTAGACACACTTGATTCCCTTATGGAGTCATATCAATACATAGGTTTTAAGATTCTTACTAGTCAGATATATTCCTCTGCGGGAAATATTGGGTTTTGAGTCTCTTTCACTGAGGAAGGTGTAGGTCTTGTCTATTCCAAAGTTGGTTTTTGGATCGGTCCCTGTGCTTATATCAAACTCTGGTTTTATGCATCACCCCACCTCTCCTTCCCCTTTATGCAGGCATAAGAGTGTTTTCTAAATGTGAGACTCTGTTCTCTTTCCTAACTCAGTTCACGTGTAGCCATGTTTACAGGATCTTCATAAGTGATATCTTATGATAAGTTTCTTTTTCTGTGTGACTTATTTCACTTAGAATCATCGTACCTGAATCCACTCACTTTGCTGCTACTGGTCTTACGACATTGATTTCATGGCTGAGGGATATTCCATCGTACGTAAGTACCACAATGTTTTGAACCATTTTTATATTTCCTGGGATATTTAAGGTGTACCCAAGTTGAGGTTCTTGTAGCCAGTGCAGCCCTAAATTTGGAGGTGGCTCTTTCTTATTGATTTTCAGTTTTCCCCAGGTATTTTCCCTAGACTGGAAGTGGCCTTGGCTCTGTAGCTCTGTTGTTTACTTGTTTTAGGGAACACAATGCACTCCTCCAGTGAGGCAGTTGGCAATTTACATCCCGCCCATCAGCATAACAAGGCTCCCTGTTCTCCAGGGCCTGTCTTGCCTTTCTGGTTTTTACACATTTTGTGGATTTCCCTGTTGACCGGTGGGAAGTGATACTTCTTTGTAGTGCAGATTTGCATTGCCCGCTTGCTTTCTTGGCCAAAAAGGGCGTATGCGTTTTCTCCTGAATATATTCAGGAGAAAACGCATACGCCCTTTTTGGCCAAGTGCACCATTGTCCAAGTTGTGCCCCTCTTCCTGTGCTTTACAGGCGATTCCAACGTACCTCTTGAAATCTGTTTCCTGCTATTTTGCCTCACTTTCAAGTCCGCCTCGTTGACTTCCCTCAACAGATTTTTGGACGATAGTTGTCCTTTATCACTCTGCCAGTTTGTGAATTGCTGTGCCCCTGAGCTCCATTTCTCAACTCGTTTTTTGTGAGCTGAACGCAAGTCCAAAATTTTGGATCCTGTCCTATACTGGTTCCCGGTGGGTGGCTGAGACTTTGGTTAATTCTTCTTCCTGCCGGGAAATTAGAGTGACATGTGCCCGTCCAAATGCCTAACAGCTACTCTCTCATGGGTTCTCCCTCGTCCCTTCCATCCTCTGCCAAATTGGGAACCTGTGCAAACCAGGAGGTTAAAGGGCCTGTCTCTCCAAGTTGGGAGATTGATAGTAAGGCAGTTGGAAAGTCAAACTGGAGCACCAGGAGAGGGACTATTCGTTGAGTTTTAGAAACCTTTCGTATTCACAGTGTGTCCATTCTCTAGGTTTCCTGTACATGTTATAGCTGTAGTAATATTCCCTTGAACCTGGAGAGTTGGGACCCATGGAATGGGGGCCATGCATTATTGCTTGAAAGGGTCTGCATTTGCTCACCCAATCTCACCAATCCTCTCAGTCCCAAGTGTCCAGCCTTATGCCACATCCAGCTGTCATTGTAGATAGGGTCTTTCCAGGTTTCCTCAGACATCCTGAAGGAATTGTAAAGAATTTCCCTGTTTTTTGGTTTTGCTTTTGAAATTCCTTTTTATAGTGGGTTTGAGCTGATTCTCGATGCCATGTTTATGCCACTCTAGAAACACTTGATTCCCTTATGGAGACATATCAATACATAGGTTTTAAGATTCTTACTAGTCAGATATATTCCTCTGTGGGAAATATGGGGTTTTGAGTCTCTTTCACTGAGGAAGGTGTAGGTCTTGTCTATTCCTAAGTTGTTTTTTGAAACGGTCCCTGTGCTTATATCAAACTCTGGTTTTATGCATCACCCCACCTCTCATTCCCCTTTATGCAGGCATAAGAGTGTTTTCTAAATGTGAGACTCTGTTCTCTTTCCTAACTCAGTTCACGTGTAGTGATGTTTACAGGATCTTCATAAGTGATATCTTATGATATGTTTCTTTTTTCTGTGTGACTTATTTCACTTAGAATCATCGTACCTGAATCCACTCACTTTGCTGCTACTGGTCTTATGACATTGATTTCATGGCTGAGGGATATTCCATCGTACGTATGTATCACAATGTTTTGAACCATTTTTATATTTCCTGGGATATTTAAGGTGTACCCAAGTTGAGGTTCTTGTAGTCAGTGCAGCCCTAAATTTGGAGGTGGCTCTTTCTTATTGATTTTCAGTTTTCCCAAGGTATATTCCCTAGACTGGAAGTGGCCTTGGCTCTGTAGCTCTGTTGTTTACTTGTTTTAGGGAACACAATGCACTCCTCCAGTGAGGCAGTTGGCAATTTACATCCCGATCATCAGCATAACAAGGCTCCCTGTTCTCCAGGGCCTGTCTTGCCTTTTTGGTTTTTACACATTTTTTGGATGTCCCTTTTGACCGGTGGGAAGTGATACTTCTTTGTAGTGCAGATTTGCATTGCCCGCTTGCTTGCTTGGCCAAAAAGGGCGTATGCGTTTTCTCCTGAAAACGCATACGCCCTTTTTGGCCAAGTGCACCATTGTCCAAGTTGTGCCCCTCTTCCTGTGCTTTACAGGCGATTCCAACGTACCTCTTGAAATCTGTTTCCTGCAATTTTGCCTCGCTTTCAAGTCCGCCTCGTTGACTTCCCTCAACAGATTTTTGGACGATAGTTGTCCTTTATCACTCTGCCAGTTTGTGAATTGCTGTGCCCCTGAGCTCCATTTCTCAACTCGTTTTTTGTGAGCTGAACGCAAGTCCAAAATTTTGGATCCTGTCCTATACTGGTTCCCGGTGGGTGGCTGAGACTTTGGTTAATTCTTCTTCCTGCCGGGAAATTAGAGTGACATGTGCCCGTCCAAATGCCTAACAGCTACTCTCTCATGGGTTCTCCCTCGTCCCTTCCATCCTCTGCCAAATTGGGAACCTGTGCAAACCAGGAGGTTAAAGGGCCTGTCTCTCCAAGTTGGGAGATTGATAGTAAGGCAGTTGGAAAGTCAAACTGGAGCACCAGGAGAGGGACTATTCGTTGAGTTTTAGAAACCTTTCGTATTCACAGTGTGTCCATTCTCTAGGTTTCCTGTACATGTTATAGCTGTAGTAATATTCCCTTGAACCTGGAGAGTTGGGACCCATGGAATGGGGGCAATGCATTATTGCTTGAAAGGGTCTGCATTTGCTCACCCAATCTCACCAATCCTCTCAATCCCAAGTGTCCAGCCTTATGCCACATCCAGCTGTCATTGTAGACAGGGTCTTTCCAGGTTTCCTCAGACACCCTGAAGGAATTGCAAAGAATTTCCCTGTTTTTTGATTTTGCTTTTGAAATTCCTTTTTATAGTGGGTTTGAGCAGATTCGCGCTGCCATGTTTATGCCACTCTAGACACACTTGATTCCCTTATGGAGTCATATCAATACATAGGTTTTAAGATTCTTACTAGTCAGATATATTCCTCTGCGGGAAATATTGGGTTTTGAGTCTCTTTCACTGAGGAAGGTGTAGGTCTTGTCTATTCCAAAGTTGGTTTTTGGATCGGTCCCTGTGCTTATATCAAACTCTGGTTTTATGCATCACCCCACCTCTCCTTCCCCTTTATGCAGGCATAAGAGTGTTTTCTAAATGTGAGACTCTGTTCTCTTTCCTAACTCAGTTCACGTGTAGCCATGTTTACAGGATCTTCATAAGTGATATCTTATGATAAGTTTCTTTTTCTGTGTGACTTATTTCACTTAGAATCATCGTACCTGAATCCACTCACTTTGCTGCTACTGGTCTTACGACATTGATTTCATGGCTGAGGGATATTCCATCGTACGTAAGTACCACAATGTTTTGAACCATTTTTATATTTCCTGGGATATTTAAGGTGTACCCAAGTTGAGGTTCTTGTAGCCAGTGCAGCCCTAAATTTGGAGGTGGCTCTTTCTTATTGATTTTCAGTTTTCCCCAGGTATATTCCCTAGACTGGAAGTGGCCTTGGCTCTGTAGCTCTGTTGTTTACTTGTTTTAGGGAACACAATGCACTCCTCCAGTGAGGCAGTTGGCAATTTACATCCCGCCCATCAGCATAACAAGGCTCCCTGTTCTCCAGGGCCTGTCTTGCCTTTCTGGTTTTTACACATTTTGTGGATTTCCCTGTTGACCGGTGGGAAGTGATACTTCTTTGTAGTGCAGATTTGCATTGCCCGCTTGCTTTCTTGGCCAAAAAGGGCGTATGCGTTTTCTCCTGAATATATTCAGGAGAAAACGCATACGCCCTTTTTGGCCAAGTGCACCATTGTCCAAGTTGTGCCCCTCTTCCTGTGCTTTACAGGCGATTCCAACGTACCTCTTGAAATCTGTTTCCTGCTATTTTGCCTCACTTTCAAGTCCGCCTCGTTGACTTCCCTCAACAGATTTTTGGACGATAGTTGTCCTTTATCACTCTGCCAGTTTGTGAATTGCTGTGCCCCTGAGCTCCATTTCTCAACTCGTTTTTTGTGAGCTGAACGCAAGTCCAAAATTTTGGATCCTGTCCTATACTGGTTCCCGGTGGGTGGCTGAGACTTTGGTTAATCCTTCTTCCTGCCGGGAAATTAGAGTGACATGTGCCCGTCCAAATGCCTAACAGCTACTCTCTCATGGGTTCTCCCTCGTCCCTTCCATCCTCTGCCAAATTGGGAACCTGTGCAAACCAGGAGGTTAAAGGGCCTGTCTCTCCAAGTTGGGAGATTGATAGTAAGGCAGTTGGAAAGTCAAACTGGAGCACCAGGAGAGGGACTATTCGTTGAGTTTTAGAAACCTTTCGTATTCACAGTGTGTCCATTCTCTAGGTTTCCTGTACATGTTATAGCTGTAGTAATATTCCCTTGAACCTGGAGAGTTGGGACCCATGGAATGGGGGCCATGCATTATTGCTTGAAAGGGTCTGCATTTGCTCACCCAATCTCACCAATCCTCTCAGTCCCAAGTGTCCAGCCTTATGCCACATCCAGCTGTCATTGTAGATAGGGTCTTTCCAGGTTTCCTCAGACATCCTGAAGGAATTGTAAAGAATTTCCCTGTTTTTTGGTTTTGCTTTTGAAATTCCTTTTTATAGTGGGTTTGAGCTGATTCTCGATGCCATGTTTATGCCACTCTAGAAACACTTGATTCCCTTATGGAGACATATCAATACATAGGTTTTAAGATTCTTACTAGTCAGATATATTCCTCTGTGGGAAATATGGGGTTTTGAGTCTCTTTCACTGAGGAAGGTGTAGGTCTTGTCTATTCCAAAGTTGGTTTTTGAAACGGTCCCTGTGCTTATATCAAACTCTGGTTTTATGCATCACCCCACCTCTCATTCCCCTTTATGCAGGCATAAGAGTGTTTTCTAAATGTGAGACTCTGTTCTCTTTCCTAACTCAGTTCACGTGTAGTGATGTTTACAGAATCTTCATAAGTGATATCTTATGATATGTTTCTTTTTTCTGTGTGACTTATTTCACTTAGAATCATCGTACCTGAATCCACTCACTTTGCTGCTACTGGTCTTATGACATTGATTTCATGGCTGAGGGATATTCCATCGTACGTATGTACCACAATGTTTTGAACCATTTTTATATTTCCTGGGATATTTAAGGTGTACCCAAGTTGAGGTTCTTGTAGTCAGTGCAGCCCTAAATTTGGAGGTGGCTCTTTCTTATTGATTTTCAGTTTTCCCAAGGTATATTCCCTAGACTGGAAGTGGCCTTGGCTCTGTAGCTCTGTTGTTTACTTGTTTTAGGGAACACAATGCACTCCTCCAGTGAGGCAGTTGGCAATTTACATCCCGATCATCAGCATAACAAGGCTCCCTGTTCTCCAGGGCCTGTCTTGCCTTTCTGGTTTTTACACATTTTTTGGATGTCCCTTTTGACCGGTGGGAAGTGATACTTCTTTGTAGTGCAGATTTGCATTGCCCGCTTGCTTGCTTGGCCAAAAAGGGCGTATGCGTTTTCTCCTGAAAACGCATACGCCCTTTTTGGCCAAGTGCACCATTGTCCAAGTTGTGCCCCTCTTCCTGTGCTTTACAGGCGATTCCAACGTACCTCTTGAAATCTGTTTCCTGCAATTTTGCCTCGCTTTCAAGTCCGCCTCGTTGACTTCCCTCAACAGATTTTTGGACGATAGTTGTCCTTTATCACTCTGCCAGTTTGTGAATTGCTGTGCCCCTGAGCTCCATTTCTCAACTCGTTTTTTGTGAGCTGAACGCAAGTCCAAAATTTTGGATCATGTCCTATACTGGTTCCCGGTGGGTGGCTGAGACTTTGGTTAATTCTTCTTCGTGCCGGGAAATTAGAGTGACATGTGCCCGTCCAAATGCCTAACAGCTACTCTCTCATGGGTTCTCCCTCGTCCCTTCCATCCTCTGCCAAATTGGGAACCTGTGCAAACCAGGAGGTTAAAGGGTCTGTCTCTCCAAGTTGGGAGATTGATAGTAAGGCAGTTGGAAAGTCAAACTGGAGCACCAGGAGAGGGACTATTCGTTGAGTTTTAGAAACCTTTCGTATTCACAGTGTGTCCATTCTCTAGGTTTCCTGTACATGTTATAGCTGTAGTAATATTCCCTTGAACCTGGAGAGTTGGGACCCATGGAATGGGGGCCATGCATTATTGCTTGAAAGGGTCTGCATTTGCTCACCCAATCTCACCAATCCTCTCAGTCCCAAGTGTCCAGCCTTATGCCACATCCAGCTGTCATTGTAGATAGGGTCTTTCCAGGTTTCCTCAGACACCCTGAAGGAATTGTAAAGAATTTCCCTGTTTTTTGGTTTTGCTTTTGAAATTCCTTTTTATAGTGGGTTTGAGCTGATTCTCGCTGCCATGTTTATGCCACTCTAGACACACTTGATTCCCTTATGGAGACATATCAATACATAGGTTTTAAGATTCTTACTAGTCAGATATATTCCTTTGTGGGAAATATGGGGTTTTGAGTCTCTTTCACTGAGGAAGGTGTCGGTCTTGTCAATTCCAAAGTTGGTTTTTGAAACGGTCCCTGTGCTTATATCAAACTCTGGTTTTATGCATCACCCCACCTCTCCTTCCCCTTTATGCAGGCATAAGCGTGTTTTCTAAATGTGAGACTCTGTTCTCTTTCCTAACTCAGTTCACGTGTAGCCATGTTTACAGGATCTTCATAAGTGATATCTTATGATAAGTTTCTTTTTCTGTGTGACTTATTTCACTTAGAATCATCGTACCTGAATCCACTCACTTTGCTGCTACTGGTCTTATGACATTGATTTCATGGCTGAGGGATATTCCATCGTACGTAAGTACCACAATGTTTTGAACCATTTTTATATTTCCTGGGATATTTAAGGTGTACCCAAGTTGAGGTTCTTGTAGTCAGTGCAGCCCTAAATTTGGAGGTGGCTCTTTCTTATTGATTTTCAGTTTTCCCAAGGTATATTCCCTAGACTGGAAGTGGCCTTGGCTCTGTAGCTCTGTTGTTTACTTGTTTTAGGGAACACAATGCACTCCTCCAGTGAGGCAGTTGGCAATTGACATCCCACCCATCAGCATAACAAGGCTCCCAGTTTTCCAGGGCCTGTCTTGCCTTTCTGGTTTTTACACATTTTGTGGATGTCCCTTTTGACCGGTGGGAAGTGATACTTCTTTGTAGTGCAGATTTGCATTGCCCGCTTGCTTGCTTGGCCAAAAAGGGCGTATGCGTTTTCTCCTGAATATATTCAGGAGAAAACGCATACGCCCTTTTTGGCCAAGTGCACCATTGTCCAAGTTGTGCCCCTCTTCCTGTGCTTTACAGGCGATTCCAACGTACCTCTTGAAATCTGTTTCCTGCTATTTTGCCTCGCTTTCAAGTCCGCCTCGTTGACTTCCCTCAACAGATTTTTGGACGATAGTTGTCCTTTATCACTCTGCCAGTTTGTGAATTGCTGTGCCCCTGAGCTCCATTTCTCAACTCGTTTTTTGGGAGCTGAACGCAAGTCCAAAATTTTGGATCATGTCCTATACTGGTTCCCGGTGGGTGGCTGAGACTTTGGTTAATTCTTCTTCCTGCCGGGAAATTAGAGTGACATGTGCCCGTCCAAATGCCTAACAGCTACTCTCTCATGGGTTCTCCCTCGTCCCTTCCATCCTCTGCCAAATTGGGAACCTGTGCAAACCAGGAGGTTAAAGGGCCTGTCTCTCCAAGTTGGGAGATTGATAGTAAGGCAGTTGGAAAGTCAAACTGGAGCACCAGGAGAGGGACTATTCGTTGAGTTTTAGAAACCTTTCTTATTCACAGTGTGTCCATTCTCTAGGTTTCCTGTACATGTTATAGCTGTAATGATATTCCCTTGAACATGGAGAGTTGGGACCCATGGAATGGGGGCCATGCATTATTGCTTGAAAGGGTCTGCATTTGCTCACCCAATCTCACCAATCCTCTCAGTCCCAAGTGTCCAGCCTTATGCCACATCCAGCTGTCATTGTAGATAGGGTCTTTCCAGGTTTCCTCAGACACCCTGAAGGAATTGTAAAGAATTTCCCTGTTTTTTGGTTTTGCTTTTGAAATTCCTTTTTATAGTGGGTTTGAGCTGATTCTCGCTGCCATGTTTATGCCACTCTAGACACACTTGATTCCCTTAAGGAGTCATATCAATACATAGGTTTTAAGATTCTTACTAGTCAGATATATTCCTCTGCGGGAAATATGGGGTTTTGAGCCTCTTTCACTGAGGAAGGTGTAGGTCTTGTCTATTCCAAAGTTGGTTTTTGGAACGGTCCATGTGCTTATATCAAACTCTGGTTTTATGCATCACCCCACCTCTCCATCCCCTTTATGCAGGCATAAGAGTGTTTTCTAAATGTGAGACTCTGTTCTATTTCCTAACTCATTTCACGTGTAGCCATGTTTACAGGATCTTCATAAGTGATATCTTATGATAAGTTCCTTTTTCTGTGTGACTTATTTCACTTAGAATCATCGTACCTGAATCCACTCACTTTGCTGCTACTGGTTTTATGACATTGATTTCATCGCTGAGGGATATTCCATCGTACGTAAGTACCACAATGTTTTGAACCATTTTTATATTTCCTGGGATATTTAAGGTGTACCCAAGTTGAGGTTCTTGTAGCCAGTGCAGCCCTAAATTTGGAGGTGGCTCTTTCTTATTGATTTTCAGTTTTCCCAAGGTATATTCCCTAGACTGGATGTGGCCTTGGCTCTGTAGCTCTGTTGTTTACTTGTTTTAGGGAACACAATGCACTCCTCCAGTGAGGCAGTTGGCAATTTACATCCCGCCCATCAGCATAACAAGGCTCCCTGTTCTCCAGGGCCTGTCTTACCTTTCTGGTTTTTACACATTTTGTGGATGTCCCTTTTGACCGGTGGGAAGTGATACTTCTTTGTAGTGCAGATTTGCATTGCCCGCTTGCTTGCTTGGCCAAAAAGGGCGTATGCGTTTTCTCCTGAATATATTCAGGAGAAAACGCATACGCCCTTTTTGGCCAAGTGCACCATTGTCCAAGTTGTGCCCCTCTTCCTGTGCTTTACAGGCGATTCCAACGTACCTCTTGAAATCTGTTTCCTGCTATTTTGCCTCACTTTCAAGTCCGCCTCGTTGACTTTCCTCAACAGATTTTTGGACGATAGTTGTCCTTTATCACTCTGCCAGTTTGTGAATTGCTGTGCCCCTGAGCTCCATTTCTCAACTCGTTTTTTGTGAGCTGAACGCAAGTCCAAAATTTTGGATCCTGTTCTATACTGGTTCCCGGTGGGTGGCTGAGACTTCGGTTAATTCTTCTTCCTGCCGGGAAATTAGAGTGACATGTGCCCGTCCAAATGCCTAACAGCTACTCTCTCATGGGTTCTCCCTCGTCCCTTCCATCCTCTGCCAAATTGGGAACCTGTGCAAACCAGGAGGTTAAAGGGCCTGTCTCTCCAAGTTGGGAGATTGATAGTAAGGCAGTTGGAAAGTCAAACTGGAGCACCAGGAGAGGGACTATTCGTTGAGTTTTAGAAACCTTTCGTATTCACAGTGTGTCCATTCTCTAGGTTTCCTGTACATGTTATAGCTGTAGTAATATTCCCTTGAACCTGGAGAGTTGGGACCCATGGAATGGGGGCCATGCATTATTGCTTGAAAGGGTCTGCATTTGCTCACCCAATCTCACCAATCCTCTCAGTCCCAAGTGTCCAGCCTTATGCCACATCCAGCTGTCATTGTAGATAGGGTCTTTCCAGGTTTCCTCAGACACCCTGAAGGAATTGTAAAGAATTTCCCTGCTTTTTGGTTTTGCTTTTGAAATTCCTTTTTATAGTGGGTTTGAGCTGATTCTCGCTGCCATGTTTATGCCACTCTAGACACACTTGTTTCCCTTATGGAGACATATCAATACATAGGTTTTAAGATTCTTACTAGTCAGATATATTCCTTTGTGGGAAATATGGGGTTTTGAGTCTCTTTCACTGAGGAAGGTGTCGGTCTTGTCAATTCCAAAGTTGGTTTTTGAAACGGTCCCTGTGCTTATATCAAACTCTGGTTTTATGCATCACCCCACCTCTCCTTCCCCTTTATGCAGGCATAAGCGTGTTTTCTAAATGTGAGACTCTGTTCTCTTTCCTAACTCAGTTCACGTGTAGCCATGTTTACAGGATCTTCATAAGTGATATCTTATGATAAGTTTCTTTTTCTGTGTGACTTATTTCACTTAGAATCATCGTACCTGAATCCACTCACTTTGCTGCTACTGGTCTTATGACATTGATTTCATGGCTGAGGGATATTCCATCGTACGTAAGTACCACAATGTTTTGAACCATTTTTATATTTCCTGGGATATTTAAGGTGTACCCAAGTTGAGGTTCTTGTAGTCAGTGCAGCCCTAAATTTGGAGGTGGCTCTTTCTTATTGATTTTCAGTTTTCCCAAGGTATATTCCCTAGACTGGAAGTGGCCTTGGCTCTGTAGCTCTGTTGTTTACTTGTTTTAGGGAACACAATGCACTCCTCCAGTGAGGCAGTTGGCAATTGACATCCCACCCATCAGCATAACAAGGCTCCCAGTTCTCCAGGGCCTGTCTTGCCTTTCTGGTTTTTACACATTTTGTGGATGTCCCTTTTGACCGGTGGGAAGTGATACTTCTTTGTAGTGCAGATTTGCATTGCCCGCTTGCTTGCTTGGCCAAAAAGGGCGTATGCGTTTTCTCCTGAATATATTCAGGAGAAAACGCATACGCCCTTTTTGGCCAAGTGCACCATTGTCCAAGTTGTGCCCCTCTTCCTGTGCTTTACAGGCGATTCCAACGTACCTCTTGAAATCTGTTTCCTGCTATTTTGCCTCGCTTTCAAGTCCGCCTCGTTGACTTCCCTCAACAGATTTTTGGACGATAGTTGTCCTTTATCACTCTGCCAGTTTGTGAATTGCTGTGCCCCTGAGCTCCATTTCTCAACTCGTTTTTTGGGAGCTGAACGCAAGTCCAAAATTTTGGATCATGTCCTATACTGGTTCCCGGTGGGTGGCTGAGACTTTGGTTAATTCTTCTTCCTGCCGGGAAATTAGAGTGACATGTGCCCGTCCAAATGCCTAACAGCTACTCTCTCATGGGTTCTCCCTCGTCCCTTCCATCCTCTGCCAAATTGGGAACCTGTGCAAACCAGGAGGTTAAAGGGCCTGTCTCTCCAAGTTGGGAGATTGATAGTAAGGCAGTTGGAAAGTCAAACTGGAGCACCAGGAGAGGGACTATTCGTTGAGTTTTAGAAACCTTTCTTATTCACAGTGTGTCCATTCTCTAGGTTTCCTGTACATGTTATAGCTGTAATGATATTCCCTTGAACATGGAGAGTTGGGACCCATGGAATGGGGGCCATGCATTATTGCTTGAAAGGGTCTGCATTTGCTCACCCAATCTCACCAATCCTCTCAGTCCCAAGTGTCCAGCCTTATGCCACATCCAGCTGTCATTGTAGATAGGGTCTTTCCAGGTTTCCTCAGACACCCTGAAGGAATTGTAAAGAATTTCCCTGTTTTTTGGTTTTGCTTTTGAAATTCCTTTTTATAGTGGGTTTGAGCTGATTCTCGCTGCCATGTTTATGCCACTCTAGACACACTTGATTCCCTTATGGAGTCATATCAATACATAGGTTTTAAGATTCTTACTAGTCAGATATATTCCTCTGCGGGAAATATGGGGTTTTGAGCCTCTTTCACTGAGGAAGGTGTAGGTCTTGTCTATTCCAAAGTTGGTTTTTGGAACGGTCCATGTGCTTATATCAAACTCTGGTTTTATGCATCACCCCACCTCTCCATCCCCTTTATGCAGGCATAAGAGTGTTTTCTAAATGTGAGACTCTGTTCTATTTCCTAACTCAGTTCACGTGTAGCCATGTTTACAGGATCTTCATAAGTGATATCTTATGATAAGTTCCTTTTTCTGTGTGACTTATTTCACTTAGAATCATCGTACCTGAATCCACTCACTTTGCTGCTACTGGTTTTATGACATTGATTTCATCGCTGAGGGATATTCCATCGTACGTAAGTACCACAATGTTTTGAACCATTTTTATATTTCCTGGGATATTTAAGGTGTACCCAAGTTGAGGTTCTTGTAGCCAGTGCAGCCCTAAATTTGGAGGTGGCTCTTTCTTATTGATTTTCAGTTTTCCCAAGGTATATTCCCTAGACTGGATGTGGCCTTGGCTCTGTAGCTCTGTTGTTTACTTGTTTTAGGGAACACAATGCACTCCTCCAGTGAGGCAGTTGGCAATTTACATCCCGCCCATCAGCATAACAAGGCTCCCTGTTCTCCAGGGCCTGTCTTACCTTTCTGGTTTTTACACATTTTGTGGATGTCCCTTTTGACCGGTGGGAAGTGATACTTCTTTGTAGTGCAGATTTGCATTGCCCGCTTGCTTGCTTGGCCAAAAAGGGCGTATGCGTTTTCTCCTGAATATATTCAGGAGAAAACGCATACGCCCTTTTTGGCCAAGTGCACCATTGTCCAAGTTGTGCCCCTCTTCCTGTGCTTTACAGGCGATTCCAACGTACCTCTTGAAATCTGTTTCCTGCTATTTTGTCTCACTTTCAAGTCCGCCTCGTTGACTTTCCTCAACAGATTTTTGGACGATAGTTGTCCTTTATCACTCTGCCAGTTTGTGAATTGCTGTGCCCCTGAGCTCCATTTCTCAACTCGTTTTTTGTGAGCTGAACGCAAGTCCAAAATTTTGGATCCTGTTCTATACTGGTTCCCGGTGGGTGGCTGAGACTTCTGTTAATTCTTCTTCCTGCCGGGAAATTAGAGTGACATGTGCCCGTCCAAATGCCTAACAGCTACTCTCTCATGGGTTCTCCCTCGTCCCTTCCATCCTCTGCCAAATTGGGAACCTGTGCAAACCAGGAGGTTAAAGGGCCTGTCTCTCCAAGTTGGGAGATTGATAGTAAGGCAGTTGGAAAGTCAAACTGGAGCACCAGGAGAGGGACTATTCGTTGAGTTTTAGAAACCTTTCTTATTCACAGTGTGTCCATTCTCTAGTTTTCCTGTACATGTTATAGCTGTAATGATATTCCCTTGAACATGGAGAGTTGGGACCCATGGAATGGGGGCCATGCATTATTGCTTGAAAGGGTCTGCATTTGCTCACCCAATCTCACCAATCCTCTCAGTCCCAAGTGTCCAGCCTTATGCCACATCCAGCTGTCATTGTAGATAGGGTCTTTCCAGGTTTCCTCAGACACCCTGAAGGAATTGTAAAGAATTTCCCTGTTTTTTGGTTTTGCTTTTGAAATTCCTTTTTATAGTGGGTTTGAGCTGATTCTCGCTGCCATGTTTATGCCACTCTAGACACACTTGATTCCCTTATGGAGTCATATCAATACATAGGTTTTAAGATTCTTACTAGTCAGATATATTCCTCTGCGGGAAATATGGGGTTTTGAGCCTCTTTCACTGAGGAAGGTGTAGGTCTTGTCTATTCCAAAGTTGGTTTTTGGAACGGTCCATGTGCTTATATCAAACTCTGGTTTTATGCATCACCCCACCTCTCCATCCCCTTTATGCAAGCATAAGAGTGTTTTCTAAATGTGAGACTCTGTTCTCTTTCCTAACTCAGTTCACGTGTAGCCATGTTTACAGGATCTTCATAAGTGATATCTTATGATAAGTTCCTTTTTCTGTGTGACTTATTTCATTTAGAATCATCGTACCTGAATCCACTCACTTTGCTGCTACTGGTTTTATGACATTGATTTCATCGCTGAGGGATATTCCATCGTACGTAAGTACCACAATGTTTTGAACCATTTTTATATTTCCTGGGATATTTAAGGTGTACCCAAGTTGAGGTTCTTGTAGCCAGTGCAGCCCTAAATTTGGAGGTGGCTCTTTCTTATTGATTTTCAGTTTTCCCAAGGTATATTCCCTAGACTGGATGTGGCCTTGGCTCTATAGCTCTGTTGTTTACTTGTTTTAGGGAACACAATGCACTCCTCCAGTGAGGCAGTTGGCAATTTACATCCCGCCCATCAGCATAACAAGGCTCCCTGTTCTCCAGGGCCTGTCTTGCCTTTCTGGTTTTTACACATTTTGTGGATGTCCCTTTTGACCGGTGGGAAGTGATACTTCTTTGTAGTGCAGATTTGCATTGCCCGCTTGCTTGCTTGGCCAAAAAGGGCGTATGCGTTTTCTCCTGAATATATTCAGGAGAAAACGCATACGCCCTTTTTGGCCAAGTGCACCATTGTCCAACTTGTGCCCCTCTTCCTGTGCTTTACAGGCGATTCCAACGTACCTCTTGAAATCTGTTTCCTGCTATTTTGCCTCACTTTCAAGTCCGCCTCGTTGACTTTCCTCAACAGATTTTTGGACGATAGTTGTCCTTTATCACTCTGCCAGTTTGTGAATTGCTGTGCCCCTGAGCTCCATTTCTCAACTCGTTTTTTGTGAGCTGAACGCAAGTCCAAAATTTTGGATCCTGTTCTATACTGGTTCCCGGTGGGTGGCTGAGACTTTGGTTAATTCTTCTTCCTGCCGGGAAATTAGAGTGACATGTGCCCGTCCAAATGCCTAACAGCTACTCTCTCATGGGTTCTCCCTCGTCCCTTCCATCCTCTGCCAAATTGGGAACTTGTGCAAACCAGGAGGTTAAAGGGCCTGTCTCTCCAAGTTGGGAGATTGATAGTAAGGCAGTTGGAAAGTCAAACTGGAGCACCAGGAGAGGGACTATTCGTTGAGTTTTAGAAACCTTTCTTATTCACAGTGTGTCCATTCTCTAGGTTTCCTGTACATGTTATAGCTGTAATGATATTCCCTTGAACATGGAGAGTTGGGACCCATGGAATGGGGGCCATGCATTATTGCTTGAAAGGGTCTGCATTTGCTCACCCAATCTCACCAATCCTCTCAGTCCCAAGTGTCCAGCCTTATGCCACATCCAGCTGTCATTGTAGATAGGGTCTTTCCAGGTTTCCTCAGACACCCTGAAGGAATTGTAAAGAATTTCCCTGTTTTTTGGTTTTGCTTTTAAAATTCCTTTTTATAGTGGGTTTGAGCTGATTCTCGCTGCCATGTTTATGCCACTCTAGACACACTTGATTCCCTTATGGAGTCATATCAATACATAGGTTTTAAGATTCTTACTAGTCAGATATATTCCTCTGCGGGAAATATGGGGTTTTGAGCCTCTTTCACTGAGGAAGGTGTAGGTCTTGTCTATTCCAAAGTTGGTTTTTGGAACGGTCCATGTGCTTATATCAAACTCTGGTTTTATGCATCACCCCACCTCTCCATCCCCTTTATGCAGGCATAAGAGTGTTTTCTAAATGTGAGACTCTGTTCTATTTCCTAACTCAGTTCACGTGTAGCCATGTTTACAGGATCTTCATAAGTGATATCTTATGATAAGTTCCTTTTTCTGTGTGACTTATTTCACTTAGAATCATCGTACCTGAATCCACTCACTTTGCTGCTACTGGTTTTATGACATTGATTTCATCGCTGAGGGATATTCCATCGTACGTAAGTACCACAATGTTTTGAACCATTTTTATATTTCCTGGGATATTTAAGGTGTACCCAAGTTGAGGTTCTTGTAGCCAGTGCAGCCCTAAATTTGGAGGTGGCTCTTTCTTATTGATTTTCAGTTTTCCCAAGGTATATTCCCTAGACTGGATGTGGCCTTGGCTCTATAGCTCTGTTGTTTACTTGTTTTAGGGAACACAATGCACTCCTCCAGTGAGGCAGTTGGCAATTTACATCCCGCCCATCAGCATAACAAGGCTCCCTGTTCTCCAGGGCCTGTCTTGCCTTTCTGGTTTTTACACATTTTGTGGATGTCCCTTTTGACCGGTGGGAAGTGATACTTCTTTGTAGTGCAGATTTGCATTGCCCGCTTGCTTGCTTGGCCAAAAAGGGCGTATGCGTTTTCTCCTGAATATATTCAGGAGAAAACGCATACGCCCTTTTTGGCCAAGTGCACCATTGTCCAAGTTGTGCCCCTCTTCCTGTGCTTTACAGGCGATTCCAACGTACCTCTTGAAATCTGTTTCCTGCTATTTTGCCTCACTTTCAAGTCCGCCTCGTTGACTTTCCTCAACAGATTTTTGGACGATAGTTGTCCTTTATCACTCTGCCAGTTTGTGAATTGCTGTGCCGCTGAGCTCCATTTCTCAACTCGTTTTTTGTGAGCTGAACGCAAGTCCAAAATTTTGGATCCTGTTCTATACTGGTTCCCGGTGGGTGGCTGAGACTTTGGTTAATTCTTCTTCCTGCCGGGAAATTAGAGTGACATGTGCCCGTCCAAATGCCTAACAGCTACTCTCTCATGGGTTCTCCCTCGTCCCTTCCATCCTCTGCCAAATTGGGAACTTGTGCAAACCAGGAGGTTAAAGGGCCTGTCTCTCCAAGTTGGGAGATTGATAGTAAGGCAGTTGGAAAGTCAAACTGGAGCACCAGGAGAGGGACTATTCGTTGAGTTTTAGAAACCTTTCTTATTCACAGTGTTTCCATTCTCTAGGTTTCCTGTACATGTTATAGCTGTAATGATATTCCCTTGAACATGGAGAGTTGGGACCCATGGAATGGGGGCCATGCATTATTGCTTGAAAGGGTCTGCATTTGCTCACCCAATCTCAACAATCCTCTCAGTCCCAAGTGTCCAGCCTTATGCCACATCCAGCTGTCATTGTAGATAGGGTCTTTCCAGGTTTCCTCAGACACCCTGAAGGAATTGTAAAGAATTTCTCTGTTTTTTGGTTTTGCTTTTGAAATTCCTTTTTATAGTGGGTTTGAGCTGATTCTCGCTGCCATGTTTATGCCACTCTAGACACACTTGATTCCCTTATGGAGTCATATCAATACATAGGTTTTAAGATTCTTACTAGTCAGATATATTCCTCTGCGGGAAATATGGGGTTTTGAGCCTCTTTCACTGAGGAAGGTGTAGGTCTTGTCTATTCCAAAGTTGGTTTTTGGAACGGTCCATGTGCTTATATCAAACTCTGGTTTTATGCATCACCCCACCTCTCCATCCCCTTTATGCAGGCATAAGAGTGTTTTCTAAATGTGAGACTCTGTTCTATTTCCTAACTCAGTTCACGTGTAGCCATGTTTACAGGATCTTCATAAGTGATATCTTATGATAAGTTTCTTTTTCTGTGTGACTTATTTCACTTAGAATCATCATACATGAATCCGCTCACTTTGCTGCTACTGGTCTTATGACATTGATTTCATGGCTGAGGGATATTCCATCGTACGTAAGTACCACAATGTTTTGAACCATTTTTATATTTCCTGGGATATTTAAGGTGTACCCAAGTTGAGGTTCTTGTAGCCAGTGCAGCCCTAAATTTGGAGGTGGCTCTTTCTTATTGATTTTCAGTTTTCCCCAGGTATATTCCCTAGACTGGAAGTGGCCTTGGCTCTGTAGCTCTGTTGTTTACTTGTTTTAGGGAACACAATGCACTCCTCCAGTGAGGCAGTTGGCAATTTACATCCCGCCCATCAGCATAACAAGGCTCCCTGTTCTCCAGGGCCTGTCTTGCCTTTCTGGTTTTTACACATTTTGTGGATGTCCCTTTTGACCGGTGGGAAGTGATACTCCTTTGTAGTGCAGATTTGCATTGCCCGCTTGCTTGCTTGGCCAAAAAGGGCGTATGCGTTTTCTCCTGAATATATTCAGGAGAAAACGCATACGCCCTTTTTGGCCAAGTGCACCATTGTCCAAGTTGTGCCCCTCTTCCTGTGCTTTACAGGCGATTCCAACGTACCTCTTGAAATCTGTTTCCTGCTATTTTGCCTCACTTTCAAGTCCGCCTCGTAGACTTCCCTCAACAGATTTTTGGACGATAGTTGTCCTTTATCACTCTGCCAGTTTGTGAATTGCTGTGCCCCTGAGCTCCATTTCTCAACTCGTTTTTTGTGAGCTGAACGCAAGTCCAAAATTTTGGATCATGTCCTATACTGGTTCCCGGTGGGTGGCTGAGACTTTGGTTAATTCTTCTTCCTGCCGGGAAATTAGAGTGACATGTGCCCGTCCAAATGCCTAACAGCTACTCTCTCATGGGTTCTCCCTCGTCCCTTCCATCCTCTGCCAAATTGGGAACCTGTGCAAACCAGGAGGTTAAAGGGCCTGTCTCTCCAAGTTGGGAGATTGATAGTAAGGCAGTTGGAAAGTCAAACTGGAGCACCAGGAGAGGGACTATTCGTTGAGTTTTAGAAACCTTTAGTATTCACAGTGTGTCCATTCTCTAGGTTTCCTGTACATGTTATAGCTGTAGTAATATTCCCTTGAACATGGAGAGTTGGGACCCATGGAATGGGGGCCATGCATTATTGCTTGAAAGGGTCTGCATTTGCTCACCCAATCTCACCAATCCTCTCAGTCCCAAGTGTCCAGCCTTATGCCACATCCAGCTGTCATTGTAGATAGGGTCTTTCCAGGTTTCCTCAGACACCCTGAAGGAATTGTAAAGAATTTCCCTGTTTTTTGGTTTTGCTTTTGAAATTCCTTTTTATAGTGGGTTTGAGCTGATTCTCGCTGCCATGTTTATGCCACTCTAGACACACTTGATTCCCTTATGGAGACATATCAATACATAGGTTTTAAGATTCTTACTAGTCAGATATATTCCTCTGTGGGAAATATGGGGTTTTGAGTCTCTTTCACTGAGGAAGGTGTCGGTTTTGTCAATTCCAAAGTTGGTTTTTGAAACGGTCCCTGTGCTTATATCAAACTCTGGTTTTATGCATCACCCCACCTCTCCTTCCCCTTTATGCAGGCATAAGAGTGTTTTCTAAATGTGAGACTCTGTTCTCTTTCCTAACTCAGTTCACGTGTAGCCATGTTTACAGGATCTTCATAAGTGATATCTTATGATAAGTTTCTTTTTCTGTGTGACTTATTTCACTTAGAATCATCGTACCTGAATCCACTCACTTTGCTGCTACTGGTCTTATGACATTGATTTCATGGCTGAGGGACATTCCATCGTACGTAAGTACCACAATGTTTTGAACCATTTTTATATTTCCTGGGATATTTAAGGTGTACCCAAGTTGAGGTTCTTGTAGACAGTGCAGCCCTAAATTTGGAGGTGGCTCTTTCTTATTGATTTTCAGTTTTCCCCAGGTATATTCCCTAGACTGGATGTGGCCTTGGCTCTGTAGCTCTGTTGTTTACTTGTTTTAGGGAACACAATGCACTCCTCCAGTGAGGCAGTTGGCAATTTACATCCCGCCCATCAGCATAACAAGGCTCCCTGTTCTCCAGGGCCTGTCTTGCCTTTCTGGTTTTTACACATTTTGTGGATGTCCCTTTTGACCGGTGGGAAGTGATACTTCTTTGTAGTGCAGATTTGCATTGCCCGTTTGCTTGCTTGGCCAAAAAGGGCGTATGCGTTTTCTCCTGAATATATTCAGGAGAAAACGCATACGCCCTTTTTGGCCAAGTGCACCATTGTCCAAGTTGTGCCCCTCTTCCTGTGCTTTACAGGCGATTCCAAGGTACCTCTTGAAATCTGTTTCCTGCTATTTTGCCTCGCTTTCAAGTCCGCCTCGTTGACTTCCCTCAACAGATTTTTGGACGATAGTTGTCCTTTATCACTCTGCCAGTTTGTGAATTGCTGTGCCCCTGAGCTCCATTTCTCAACTCGTTTTTTGTGAGCTGAACGCAAGTCCAAAATTTTGGATCCTGTCCTATACTGGTTCCCGGTGGGTGGCTGAGACTTTGGTTAATTCTTCTTCCTGCCGGGAAATTAGAGTGACATGTGCCCGTCCAAATGCCTAACAGCTACTCTCTCATGGGTTCTCCCTCGTCCCTTCCATCCTCTGCCAAATTGGGAACCTGTGCAAACCAGGAGGTTAAAGGGCCTGTCTCTCCAAGTTGGGAGATTGATAGTAAGGCAGTTGGAAAGTCAAACTGGAGCACCAGGAGAGGGACTATTCGTTGAGTTTTAGAAACCTTTCGTATTCACAGTGTGTCCATTCTCTAGGTTTCCTGTACATGTTATAGCTGTAGTAATATTCCCTTGAACCTGGAGAGTTGGGACCCATGGAATGGGGGCAATGCATTATTGCTTGAAAGGGTCTGCATTTGCTCACCCAATCTCACCAATCCTCTCAATCCCAAGTGTCCAGCCTTATGCCACATCCAGCTGTCATTGTAGACAGGGTCTTTCCAGGTTTCCTCAGACACCCTGAAGGAATTGCAAAGAATTTCCCTGTTTTTTGATTTTGCTTTTGAAATTCCTTTTTATAGTGGGTTTGAGCAGATTCGCGCTGCCATGTTTATGCCACTCTAGACACACTTGATTCCCTTATGGAGTCATATCAATACATAGGTTTTAAGATTCTTACTAGTCAGATATATTCCTCTGCGGGAAATATGGGGTTTTGAGTCTCTTTCACTGAGGAAGGTGTAGGTCTTGTCTATTCCAAAGTTGGTTTTTGGATCGGTCCCTGTGCTTATATCAAATTCTGGTTTTATGCATCACCCCACCTCTCCTTCCCCTTTATGCAGGCATAAGAGTGTTTTCTAAATGTGAGACTCTGTTCTCTTTCCTAACTCAGTTCACGTGTAGCCATGTTTACAGGATCTTCATAAGTGATATCTTATGATAAGTTTCTTTTTCTGTGTGACTTATTTCACTTAGAATCATCGTACCTGAATCCACTCACTTTGCTGCTACTGGTCTTACGACATTGATTTCATGGCTGAGGGATATTCCATCGTACGTAAGTACCACAATGTTTTGAACCATTTTTATATTTCCTGGGATATTTAAGGTGTACCCAAGTTGAGGTTCTTGTAGCCAGTGCAGCCCTAAATTTGGAGGTGGCTCTTTCTTATTGATTTTCAGTTTTCCCCAGGTATATTCCCTAGACTGGAAGTGGCCTTGGCTCTGTAGCTCTGTTGTTTACTTGTTTTAGGGAACACAATGCACTCCTCCAGTGAGGCAGTTGGCAATTTACATCCAGCCCATCAGCATAACAAGGCTCCCTGTTCTCCAGGGCCTGTCTTGCCTTTCTGGTTTTTACACATTTTGTGGATTTCCCTGTTGACCGGTGGGAAGTGATACTTCTTTGTAGTGCAGATTTGCATTGCCCGCTTGCTTTCTTGGCCAAAAAGGGCGTATGCGTTTTCTCCTGAATATATTCAGGAGAAAACGCATACGCCCTTTTTGGCCAAGTGCACCATTGTCCAAGTTGTGCCCCTCTTCCTGTGCTTTACAGGCGATTCCAACGTACCTCTTGAAATCTGTTTCCTGCTATTTTGCCTCACTTTCAAGTCCGCCTCGTTGACTTCCCTCAACAGATTTTTGGACGATAGTTGTCCTTTATCACTCTGCCAGTTTGTGAATTGCTGTGCCCCTGAGCTCCATTTCTCAACTCGTTTTTTGTGAGCTGAACGCAAGTCCAAAATTTTGGATCCTGTCCTATACTGGTTCCCGGTGGGTGGCTGAGACTTTGGTTAATTCTTCTTCCTGCCGGGAAATTAGAGTGACATGTGCCCGTCCAAATGCCTAACAGCTACTCTCTCATGGGTTCTCCCTCGTCCCTTCCATCCTCTGCCAAATTGGGAACCTGTGCAAACCAGGAGGTTAAAGGGCCTGTCTCTCCAAGTTGGGAGATTGATAGTAAGGCAGTTGGAAAGTCAAACTGGAGCACCAGGAGAGGGACTATTCGTTGAGTTTTAGAAACCTTTCGTATTCACAGTGTGTCCATTCTCTAGGTTTCCTGTACATGTTATAGCTGTAGTAATATTCCCTTGAACCTGGAGAGTTGGGACCCATGGAATGGGGGCCATGCATTATTGCTTGAAAGGGTCTGCATTTGCTCACCCAATCTCACCAATCCTCTCAGTCCCAAGTGTCCAGCCTTATGCCACATCCAGCTGTCATTGTAGATAGGGTCTTTCCAGGTTTCCTCAGACATCCTGAAGGAATTGTAAAGAATTTCCCTGTTTTTTGGTTTTGCTTTTGAAATTCCTTTTTATAGTGGGTTTGAGCTGATTCTCGATGCCATGTTTATGCCACTCTAGAAACACTTGATTCCCTTATGGAGACATATCAATACATAGGTTTTAAGATTCTTACTAGTCAGATATATTCCTCTGTGGGAAATATGGGGTTTTGAGTCTCTTTCACTGAGGAAGGTGTAGGTCTTGTCTATTCCAAAGTTGGTTTTTGAAACGGTCCCTGTGCTTATATCAAACTCTGGTTTTATGCATCACCCCACCTCTCATTCCCCTTTATGCAGGCATAAGAGTGTTTTCTAAATGTGAGACTCTGTTCTCTTTCCTAACTCAGTTCACGTGTAGTGATGTTTACAGGATCTTCATAAGTGATATCTTATGATATGTTTCTTTTTTCTGTGTGACTTATTTCACTTAGAATCATCGTACCTGAATCCACTCACTTTGCTGCTACTGGTCTTATGACATTGATTTCATGGCTGAGGGATATTCAATCGTACGTAAGTACCACAATGTTTTGAACCATTTTTATATTTCCTGGGATATTTAAGGTGTACCCAAGTTGAGGTTCTTGTAGTCAGTGCAGCCCTAAATTTGGAGGTGGCTCTTTCTTATTGATTTTCAGTTTTCCCAAGGTATATTCCCTAGACTGGAAGTGGCCTTGGCTCTGTAGCTCTGTTGTTTACTTGTTTTAGGGAACACAATGCACTCCTCCAGTGAGGCAGTTGGCAATTTACATCCCGATCATCAGCATAACAAGGCTCCCTGTTCTCCAGGGCCTGTCTTGCCTTTCTGGTTTTTACACATTTTTTGGATGTCCCTTTTGACCGGTGGGAAGTGATACTTCTTTGTAGTGCAGATTTGCATTGCCCGCTTGCTTGCTTGGCCAAAAAGGGCGTATGCGTTTTCTCCTGAATATATTCAGGAGAAAACGCATACGCCCTTTTTGGCCAAGTGCACCATTGTCCAAGTTGTGCCCCTCTTCCTGTGCTTTACAGGCGATTCCAACGTACCTCTTGAAATCTGTTTCCTGCAATTTTGCCTCGCTTTCAAGTCCGCCTCGTTGACTTCCCTCAACAGATTTTTGGACGATAGTTGTCCTTTATCACTCTGCCAGTTTGTGAATTGCTGTGCCCCTGAGCTCCATTTCTCAACTCGTTTTTTGTGAGCTGAACGCAAGTCCAAAATTTTGGATCATGTCCTATACTGGTTCCCGGTGGGTGGCTGAGACTTTGGTTAATTCTTCTTCCTGCCGGGAAATTAGAGTGACATGTGCCCGTCCAAATGCCTAACAGCTACTCTCTCATGGGTTCTCCCTCGTCCCTTCCATCCTCTGCCAAATTGGGAACCTGTGCAAACCAGGAGGTTAAAGGGCCTGTCTCTCCAAGTTGGGAGATTGATAGTAAGGCAGTTGGAAAGTCAAACTGGAGCACCAGGAGAGGGACTATTCGTTGAGTTTTAGAAACCTTTCGTATTCACAGTGTGTCCATTCTCTAGGTTTCCTGTACATGTTATAGCTGTAGTAATATTCCCTTGAACCTGGAGAGTTGGGACCCATGGAATGGGGGCCATGCATTATTGCTTGAAAGGGTCTGCATTTGCTCACCCAATCTCACCAATCCTCTCAGTCCCAAGTGTCCAGCCTTATGCCACATCCAGCTGTCATTGTAGATAGGGTCTTTCCAGGTTTCCTCAGACACCCTGAAGGAATTGTAAAGAATTTCCCTGTTTTTTGGTTTTGCTTTTGAAATTCCTTTTTATAGTGGGTTTGAGCTGATTCTCGCTGCCATGTTTATGCCACTCTAGACACACTTGATTCCCTTATGGAGACATATCAATACATAGGTTTTAAGATTCTTACTAGTCAGATATATTCCTCTGTGGGAAATATGGGGTTTTGAGTCTCTTTCACTGAGGAAGGTGTCGGTTTTGTCAATTCCAAAGTTGGTTTTTGAAACGGTCCCTGTGCTTATATCAAACTCTGGTTTTATGCATCACCCCACCTCTCCTTCCCCTTTATGCAGGCATAAGAGTGTTTTCTAAATGTGAGACTCTGTTCTCTTTCCTAACTCAGTTCACGTGTAGCCATGTTTACAGGATCTTCATAAGTGATATCTTATGATAAGTTTCTTTTTCTGTGTGACTTATTTCACTTAGAATCATCGTACCTGAATCCACTCACTTTGCTGCTACTGGTCTTATGACATTGATTTCATGGCTGAGGGATATTCCATCGTACGTATGTACCACAATGTTTTGAACCATTTTTATATTTCCTGGGATATTTAAGGTGTACCCAAGTTGAGGTTCTTGTAGCCAGTGCAGCCCTAAATTTGGAGGTGGCTCTTTCTTATTGATTTTCAGTTTTCCCCAGGTATATTCCCTAGACTGGATGTGGCCTTGGCTCTGTAGCTCTGTTGTTTACTTGTTTTAGGGAACACAATGCACTCCTCCAGTGAGGCAGTTGGCAATTTACATCCCGCCCATCAGCATAACAAGGCTCCCTGTTCTCCAGGGCCTGTCTTGCCTTTCTGGTTTTTACACATTTTGTGGATGTCCCTTTTGACCGGTGGGAAGTGATACTTCTTTGTAGTGCAGATTTGCATTGCCCGCTTGCTTGCTTGGCCAAAAAGGGCGTATGCGTTTTCTCCTGAATATATTCAGGAGAAAACGCATACGCCCTTTTTGGCCAAGTGCACCATTGTCCAAGTTGTGCCCCTCTTCCTGTGCTTTACAGGCGATTCCAAGGTACCTCTTGAAATCTGTTTCCTGCTATTTTGCCTCGCTTTCAAGTCCGCCTCGTTGACTTCCCTCAACAGATTTTTGGACGATAGTTGTCCTTTATCACTCTGCCAGTTTGTGAATTGCTGTGCCCCTGAGCTCCATTTCTCAACTCGTTTTTTGTGAGCTGAACGCAAGTCCAAAATTTTGGATCCTGTCCTATACTGGTTCCCGGTGGGTGGCTGAGACTTTGGTTAATTCTTCTTCCTGCCGGGAAATTAGAGTGACATGTGCCCGTCCAAATGCCTAACAGCTACTCTCTCATGGGTTCTCCCTCGTCCCTTCCATCCTCTGCCAAATTGGGAACCTGTGCAAACCAGGAGGTTAAAGGGCCTGTCTCTCCAAGTTGGGAGATTGATAGTAAGGCAGTTGGAAAGTCAAACTGGAGCACCAGGAGAGGGACTATTCGTTGAGTTTTAGAAACCTTTCGTATTCACAGTGTGTCCATTCTCTAGGTTTCCTGTACATGTTATAGCTGTAGTAATATTCCCTTGAACCTGGAGAGTTGGGACCCATGGAATGGGGGCAATGCATTATTGCTTGAAAGGGTCTGCATTTGCTCACCCAATCTCACCAATCCTCTCAATCCCAAGTGTCCAGCCTTATGCCACATCCAGCTGTCATTGTAGACAGGGTCTTTCCAGGTTTCCTCAGACACCCTGAAAGAATTGCAAAGAATTTCCCTGTTTTTTGATTTTGCTTTTGAAATTCCTTTTTATAGTGGGTTTGAGCAGATTCTCGCTGCCATGTTTATGCCACTCTAGACACACTTGATTCCCTTATGGAGTCATATCAATACATAGGTTTTAAGATTCTTACTAGTCATATATATTCCTCTGCGGGAAATATGGGGTTTTGAGTCTCTTTCACTGAGGAAGGTGTAGGTCTTGTCTATTCCAAAGTTGGTTTTTGGATCGGTCCCTGTGCTTATATCAAACTCTGGTTTTATGCATCACCCCACCTCTCCTTCCCCTTTATGCAGGCATAAGAGTGTTTTCTAAATGTGAGACTCTGTTCTCTTTCCTAACTCAGTTCACGTGTAGCCATGTTTACAGGATCTTCATAAGTGATATCTTATGATAAGTTTCTTTTTCTGTGTGACTTATTTCACTTAGAATCATCGTACCTGAATCCACTCACTTTGCTGCTACTGGTCTTACGACATTGATTTCATGGCTGAGGGATATTCCATCGTACGTAAGTACCACAATGTTTTGAACCATTTTTGTATTTCCTGGGATATTTAAGGTGTACCCAAGTTGAGGTTCTTGTAGCCAGTGCAGCCCTAAATTTGGAGGTGGCTCTTTCTTATTGATTTTCAGTTTTCCCCAGGTATATTCCCTAGACTGGAAGTGGCCTTGGCTCTGTAGCTCTGTTGTTTACTTGTTTTAGGGAACACAATGCACTCCTCCAGTGAGGCAGTTGGCAATTTACATCCCGCCCATCAGCATAACAAGGCTCCCTGTTCTCCAGGGCCTGTCTTGCCTTTCTGGTTTTTACACATTTTGTGGATTTCCCTGTTGACCGGTGGGAAGTGATACTTCTTTGTAGTGCAGATTTGCATTGCCCGCTTGCTTTCTTGGCCAAAAAGGGCGTATGCGTTTTCTCCTGTATATATTTAGGAGAAAACGCATACGCCCTTTTTGGCCAAGTGCACCATTGTCCAAGTTGTGCCCCTCTTCCTGTGCTTTACAGGCGATTCCAACGTACCTCTTGAAATCTGTTTCCTGCTATTTTGCCTCACTTTCAAGTCCGCCTCGTTGACTTCCCTCAACAGATTTTTGGACGATAGTTGTCCTTTATCACTCTGCCAGTTTGTGAATTGCTGTGCCCCTGAGCTCCATTTCTCAACTCGTTTTTTGTGAGCTGAACGCAAGTCCAAAATTTTGGATCCTGTCCTATACTGGTTCCCGGTGGGTGGCTGAGACTTTGGTTAATTCTTCTTCCTGCCGGGAAATTAGAGTGACATGTGCCCGTCCAAATGCCTAACAGCTACTCTCTCATGGGTTCTCCCTCGTCCCTTCCATCCTCTGCCAAATTGGGAACCTGTGCAAACCAGGAGGTTAAAGGGCCTGTCTCTCCAAGTTGGGAGATTGATAGTAAGGCAGTTGGAAAGTCAAACTGGAGCACCAGGAGAGGGACTATTCGTTGAGTTTTAGAAACCTTTCGTATTCACAGTGTGTCCATTCTCTAGGTTTCCTGTACATGTTATAGCTGTAGTAATATTCCCTTGAACCTGGAGAGTTGGGACCCATGGAATGGGGGCCATGCATTATTGCTTGAAAGGGTCTGCATTTGCTCACCCAATCTCACCAATCCTCTCAGTCCCAAGTGTCCAGCCTTATGCCACATCCAGCTGTCATTGTAGATAGGGTCTTTCCAGGTTTCCTCAGACATCCTGAAGGAATTGTAAAGAATTTCCCTGTTTTTTGGTTTTGCTTTTGAAATTCCTTTTTATAGTGGGTTTGAGCTGATTCTCGATGCCATGTTTATGCCACTCTAGAAACACTTGATTCCCTTATGGAGACATATCAATACATATGTTTTAAGATTCTTACTAGTCAGATATATTCCTCTGTGGGAAATATGGGGTTTTGAGTCTCTTTCACTGAGGAAGGTGTAGGTCTTGTCTATTCCAAAGTTGGTTTTTGAAACGGTCCCTGTGCTTATATCAAACTCTGGTTTTATGCATCACCCCACCTCTCATTCCCCTTTATGCAGGCATAAGAGTGTTTTCTAAATGTGAGACTCTGTTCTCTTTCCTAACTCAGTTCACGTGTAGTGATGTTTACAGGATCTTCATAAGTGATATCTTATGATATGTTTCTTTTTTCTGTGTGACTTATTTCACTTAGAATCATCGTACCTGAATCCACTCACTTTGCTGCTACTGGTCTTATGACATTGATTTCATGGCTGAGGGATATTCAATCGTACGTAAGTACCACAATGTTTTGAACCATTTTTATATTTCCTGGGATATTTAAGGTGTACCCAAGTTGAGGTTCTTGTAGTCAGTGCAGCCCTAAATTTGGAGGTGGCTCTTTCTTATTGATTTTCAGTTTTCCCAAGGTATATTCCCTAGACTGGAAGTGGCCTTGGCTCTGTAGCTCTGTTGTTTACTTGTTTTAGGGAACACAATGCACTCCTCCAGTGAGGCAGTTGGCAATTTACATCCCGATCATCAGCATAACAAGGCTCCCTGTTCTCCAGGGCCTGTCTTGCCTTTCTGGTTTTTACACATTTTTTGGATGTCCCTTTTGACCGGTGGGAAGTGATACTTCTTTGTAGTGCAGATTTGCATTGCCCGCTTGCTTGCTTGGCCAAAAAGGGCGTATGCGTTTTCTCCTGAATATATTCAGGAGAAAACGCATACGCCCTTTTTGGCCAAGTGCACCATTGTCCAAGTTGTGCCCCTCTTCCTGTGCTTTACAGGCGATTCCAACGTACCTCTTGAAATCTGTTTCCTGCAATTTTGCCTCGCTTTCAAGTCCGCCTCGTTGACTTCCCTCAACAGATTTTTGGACGATAGTTGTCCTTTATCACTCTGCCAGTTTGTGAATTGCTGTGCCCCTGAGCTCCATTTCTCAACTCGTTTTTTGTGAGCTGAACGCAAGTCCAAAATTTTGGATCATGTCCTATACTGGTTCCCGGTGGGTGGCTGAGACTTTGGTTAATTCTTCTTCGTGCCGGGAAATTAGAGTGACATGTGCCCGTCCAAATGCCTAACAGCTACTCTCTCATGGGTTCTCCCTCGTCCCTTCCATCCTCTGCCAAATTGGGAACCTGTGCAAACCAGGAGGTTAAAGGGCCTGTCTCTCCAAGTTGGGAGATTGATAGTAAGGCAGTTGGAAAGTCAAACTGGAGCACCAGGAGAGGGACTATTCGTTGAGTTTTAGAAACCTTTCGTATTCACAGTGTGTCCATTCTCTAGGTTTCCTGTACATGTTATAGCTGTAGTAATATTCCCTTGAACCTGGAGAGTTGGGACCCATGGAATGGGGGCCATGCATTATTGCTTGAAAGGGTCTGCATTTGCTCACCCAATCTCACCAATCCTCTCAGTCCCAAGTGTCCAGCCTTATGCCACATCCAGCTGTCATTGTAGATAGGGTCTTTCCAGGTTTCCTCAGACACCCTGAAGGAATTGTAAAGAATTTCCCTGTTTTTTGGTTTTGCTTTTGAAATTCCTTTTTATAGTGGGTTTGAGCTGATTCTCGCTGCCATGTTTATGCCACTCTAGACACACTTGATTCCCTTATGGAGACATATCAATACATAGGTTTTAAGATTCTTACTAGTCAGATATATTCCTCTGTGGGAAATATGGGGTTTTGAGTCTCTTTCACTGAGGAAGGTGTCGGTTTTGTCAATTCCAAAGTTGGTTTTTGAAACGGTCCCTGTGCTTATATCAAACTCTGGTTTTATGCATCACCCCACCTCTCCTTCCCCTTTATGCAGGCATAAGGGTGTTTTCTAAATGTGAGACTCTGTTCTCTTTCCTAACTCAGTTCACGTGTAGCCATGTTTACAGGATCTTCATAAGTGATATCTTATGATAAGTTTCTTTTTCTGTGTGACTTATTTCACTTAGAATCATCGTACCTGAATCCACTCACTTTGCTGCTACTGGTCTTATGACATTGATTTCATGGCTGAGGGATATTCCATCATACGTAAGTACCACAATGTTTTGAACCATTTTTATATTTCCTGGGATATTTAAGGTGTACCCAAGTTGAGGTTCTTGTAGCCAGTGCAGCCCTAAATTTGGAGGTGGCTCTTTCTTATTGATTTTCAGTTTTCCCCAGGTATATTCCCTAGACTGGGTGTGGCCTTGGCTCTGTAGCTCTGTTGTTTACTTGTTTTAGGGAACACAATGCACTCCTCCAGTGAGGCAGTTGGCAATTTACATCCCGCCCATCAGCATAACAAGGCTCCCTGTTCTCCAGGGCCTGTCTTGCCTTTCTGGTTTTTACACATTTTGTGGATGTCCCTTTTGACCGGTGGGAAGTGATACTTCTTTGTAGTGCAGATTTGCATTGCCCGTTTGCTTGCTTGGCCAAAAAGGGCGTATGCGTTTTCTCCTGAATATATTCAGGAGAAAACGCATACGCCCTTTTTGGCCAAGTGCACCATTGTCCAAGTTGTGCCCCTCTTCCTGTGCTTTACAGGCGATTCCAAGGTACCTCTTGAAATCTGTTTCCTGCTATTTTGCCTCGCTTTCAAGTCCGCCTCGTTGACTTCCCTCAACAGATTTTTGGACGATAGTTGTCCTTTATCACTCTGCCAGTTTGTGAATTGCTGTGCCCCTGAGCTCCATTTCTCAACTCGTTTTTTGTGAGCTGAACGCAAGTCCAAAATTTTGGATCCTGTCCTATACTGGTTCCCGGTGGGTGGCTGAGACTTTGGTTAATTCTTCTTCCTGCCGGGAAATTAGAGTGACATGTGCCCGTCCAAATGCCTAACAGCTACTCTCTCATGGGTTCTCCCTCGTCCCTTCCATCCTCTGCCAAATTGGGAACCTGTGCAAACCAGGAGGTTAAAGGGCCTGTCTCTCCAAGTTGGGAGATTGATAGTAAGGCAGTTGGAAAGTCAAACTGGAGCACCAGGAGAGGGACTATTCGTTGAGTTTTAGAAACCTTTCGTATTCACAGTGTGTCCATTCTCTAGGTTTCCTGTACATGTTATAGCTGTAGTAATATTCCCTTGAACATGGAGAGTTGGGACCCATGGAATGGGGGCAATGCATTATTGCTTGAAAGGGTCTGCATTTGCTCACCCAATCTCACCAATCCTCTCAATCCCAAGTGTCCAGCCTTATGCCACATCCAGCTGTCATTGTAGACAGGGTCTTTCCAGGTTTCCTCAGACACCCTGAAGGAATTGCAAAGAATTTCCCTGTTTTTTGATTTTGCTTTTGAAATTCCTTTTTATAGTGGGTTTGAGCAGATTCTCGCTGCCATGTTTATGCCACTCTAGACACACTTGATTCCCTTATGGAGTCATATCAATACATAGGTTTTAAGATTCTTACTAGTCAGATATATTCCTCTGTGGGAAATATGGGGTTTTGAGTCTCTTTCACTGAGGAAGGTGTAGGTCTTGTCTATTCCAATGTTGGTTTTTGAAACGGTCCCTGTGCTTATATCAAACTCTGGTTTTATTCATCACCCCACCTCTCATTCCCCTTTATGCAGGCATAAGAGTGTTTTCTAAATGTGAGACTCTGTTCTCTTTCCTAACTCAGTTCACGTGTAGCGATGTTTACAGGATCTTCATAAGTGATATCTTATGATATGTTTCTTTTTTCTGTGTGACTTATTTCACTTAGAATCATCGTACCTGAATCCACTCACTTTGCTGCTACTGGTCTTATGACATTGATTTCATGGCTGAGGGATATTCCATCGTACGTAAGTACCACAATGTTTTGAACCATTTTTATATTTCCTGGGATATTTAAGGTGTACCCAAGTTGAGGTTCTTGTAGTCAGTGCAGCCCTAAATTTGGAGGTGGCTCTTTCTTATTGATTTTCAGTTTTCCCAAGGTATATTCCCTAGACTGGAAGTGGCCTTGGCTCTGTAGCTCTGTTGTTTACTTGTTTTAGGGAACACAATGCACTCCTCCAGTGAGGCAGTTGGCAATTTACATCCCGATCATCAGCATAACAAGGCTCCCTGTTCTCCAGGGCCTGTCTTGCCTTTCTGGTTTTTACACATTTTGTGGATGTCCCTTTTGACTAGTGGGAAGTGATACTTCTTTGTAGTGCAGATTTGCATTGCCCGCTTGCTTGCTTGGCCAAAAAGGGCGTATGCGTTTTCTCCTGAATATATTCAGGAGAAAACGCATACGCCCTTTTGGCCAAGTGCACCATTGTCCAAGTTGTGCCCTCTTCCTGTGCTTTACAGGCGATTCCAAGGTACATCTTGAAATCTGTTTCCTTCTATTTTGCCTCGCTTTCAAGTCCGCCTCGTTGACTTCCCTCAACAGATTTTTGGACGATAGTTGTCCTTTATCACTCTGCCAGTTTGTGAATTGCTGTGCCCCTGAGCTCCATTTCTCAACTCGTTTTTTGTGAGCTGAACGCAAGTCCAAAATTTTGGATCATGTCCTATACTGGTTCCCGGTGGGTGGCTGAGACTTTGGTTAATTCTTCTTCGTGCCGGGAAATTAGAGTGACATGTGCCCGTCCAAATGCCTAACAGCTACTCTCTCATGGGTTCTCCCTCGTCCCTTCCATCCTCTGCCAAATTGGGAACCTGTGCAAACCAGGAGGTTAAAGGGCCTGTCTCTCCAAGTTGGGAGATTGATAGTAAGGCAGTTGGAAAGTCAAACTGGAGCACCAGGAGAGGGACTATTCGTTGAGTTTTAGAAACCTTTCGTATTCACAGTGTGTCCATTCTCTAGGTTTCCTGTACATGTTATAGCTGTAGTAATATTCCCTTGAACCTGGAGAGTTGGGACCCATGGAATGGGGGCCATGCATTATTGCTTGAAAGGGTCTGCATTTGCTCACCCAATCTCACCAATCCTCTCAGTCCCAAGTGTCCAGCCTTATGCCACATCCAGCTGTCATTGTAGATAGGGTCTTTCCAGGTTTCCCCAGACACCCTGAAGGAATTGTAAAGAATTTCCCTGTTTTTTGGTTTTGCTTTTGAAATTCCTTTTTATAGTGGGTTTGAGCTGATTCTCGCTGCCATGTTTATGCCACTCTAGACACACTTGATTCCCTCATGGAGTCATATCAATACATAGGTTTTAAGATTCTTACTAGTCAGATATATTCCTCTGCGGGTAATATGGGGTTTTGAGTCTCTTTCACTGAGGAAGGTGTAGGTCTTGTCTATTCCAAAGTTGGTTTTTGGAACGGTCCCTGTGCTTATATCAAACTCTGGTTTTATGCATCACCCCACCTCTCCATCCCCTTTATGCAGGCATAAGAGTGTTTTCTAAATGTGAGACTCTGTTCTCTTTCCTAACTCAGTTCACGTGTAGCCATGTTTACAGGATCTTCATAAGTGATATCTTATGATAAGTTCCTTTTTCTGTGTGACTTATTTCACTTAGAATCATCGTACCTGAATCCACTCACTTTGCTGCTTCTGGTCTTATGACATTGATTTCATGGCTGAGGGATATTCCATCGTATGTAAGTACCACAATGTTTTGAACCGTTTTTATATTTCCTGGGATATTTAAGGTGTACCCAAGTTGAGGTTATTGTAGTCAGTGCAGCCCTAAATTTGGAGGTGGCTCTTTCTTATTGATTTTCAGTTTTCCCAAGGTATATTCCCTAGACTGGAAGTGGCCTTGGCTCTGTAGCTCTGTTGTTTACTTGTTTTAGGGAACACAATGCACTCCTCCAGTGAGGCATTTGGCAATTTACATAACGCCCATCAGCATAACAAGGCTCCCAGTTCTCCAGGGCCTGTCTTGCCTTTCTGGTTTTTACACATTTTGTGGATGTCCCTTTTGACCGGTGGGAAGTGATACTTCTTTGTAGTGCAGATTTGCATTGCCCGCTTGCTTGCTTGGCCAAAAAGGGCGTATGCGTTTTCTCCTGAATATATTCAGGAGAAAACGCATACGCCCTTTTTGGCCAAGTGCACCATTGTCCAAGTTGTGCCCCTCTTCCTGTGCTTTACAGGCGATTCCAACGTACCTCTTGAAATCTGTTTCCTGCAATTTTGCCTCGCTTTCAAGTCCGCCTCGTTGACTTCCCTCAACAGATTTTTGGACGATAGTTGTCCTTTATCACTCTGCCAGTTTGTGAATTGCTGTGCCCCTGAGCTCCATTTCTCAACTCGTTTTTTGTGAGCTGAACGCAAGTCCAAAATTTTGGATCATGTCCTATACTGGTTCCCGGTGGGTGGCTGAGACTTTGGTTAATTCTTCTTCGTGCCGGGAAATTAGAGTGACATGTGCCCGTCCAAATGCCTAACAGCTACTCTCTCATGGGTTCTCCCTCGTCCCTTCCATCCTCTGCCAAATTGGGAACCTGTGCAAACCAGGAGGTTAAAGGGCCTGTCTCTCCAAGTTGGGAGATTGATAGTAAGGCAGTTGGAAAGTCAAACTGGAGCACCAGGAGAGGGACTATTCGTTGAGTTTTAGAAACCTTTCGTATTCACAGTGTGTCCATTCTCTAGGTTTCCTGTACATGTTATAGCTGTAGTAATATTCCCTTGAACCTGGAGAGTTGGGACCCATGGAATGGGGGCCATGCATTATTGCTTGAAAGGGTCTGCATTTGCTCACCCAATCTCACCAATCCTCTCTGTCCCAAGTGTCCAGCCTTATGCCACATCCAGCTGTCATTGTAGATAGGGTCTTTCCAGGTTTCCTCAGACACCCTGAAGGAATTGTAAAGAATTTCCCTGTTTTTTGGTTTTGCTTTTGAAATTCCTTTTTATAGTGGGTTTGAGCTGATTCTCGCTGCCATGTTTATGCCACTCTAGACACACTTGATTCCCTTATGGAGACATATCAATACATAGGTTTTAAGATTCTTACTAGTCAGATATATTCCTCTGTGGGAAATATGGGGTTTTGAGTCTCTTTCACTGAGGAAGGTGTCGGTTTTGTCAATTCCAAAGTTGGTTTTTGAAACGGTCCCTGTGCTTATATCAAACTCTGGTTTTATGCATCACCCCACCTCTCATTCCCCTTTATGCAGGCATAAGAGTGTTTTCTAAATGTGAGACTCTGTTCTCTTTCCTAACTCAGTTCACGTGTAGCCATGTTTACAGGATCTTCATAAGTGATATCTTATGATAAGTTTCTTTTTCTGTGTGACTTATTTCACTTAGAATCATCGTACCTGAATCCACTCACTTTGCTGCTACTGGTCTTATGACATTGATTTCATGGCTGAGGGATATTCCATCATACGTAAGTACCACAATGTTTTGAACCATTTTTATATTTCCTGGGATATTTAAGGTGTACCCAAGTTGAGGTTCTTGTAGCCAGTGCAGCCCTAAATTTGGAGGTGGCTCTTTCTTATTGATTTTCAGTTTTCCCCAGGTATATTCCCTAGACTGGATGTGGCCTTGGCTCTGTAGCTCTGTTGTTTACTTGTTTTAGGGAACACAATGCACTCCTCCAGTGAGGCAGTTGGCAATTTACATCCCGCCCATCAGCATAACAAGGCTCCCTGTTCTCCAGGGCCTGTCTTGCCTTTCTGGTTTTTACACATTTTGTGGATGTCCCTTTTGACCGGTGGGAAGTGATACTTCTTTGTAGTGCAGATTTGCATTGCCCGTTTGCTTGCTTGGCCAAAAAGGGCGTATGCGTTTTCTCCTGAATATATTCAGGAGAAAACGCATACGCCCTTTTTGGCCAAGTGCACCATTGTCCAAGTTGTGCCCCTCTTCCTGTGCTTTACAGGCGATTCCAAGGTACCTCTTGAAATCTGTTTCCTGCTATTTTGCCTCGCTTTCAAGTCCGCCTCGTTGACTTCCCTCAACAGATTTTTGGACGATAGTTGTCCTTTATCACTCTGCCAGTTTGTGAATTGCTGTGCCCCTGAGCTCCATTTCTCAACTCGTTTTTTGTGAGCTGAACGCAAGTCCAAAATTTTGGATCCTGTCCTATACTGGTTCCCGGTGGGTGGCTGAGACTTTGGTTAATTCTTCTTCCTGCCGGGAAATTAGAGTGACATGTGCCCGTCCAAATGCCTAACAGCTACTCTCTCATGGGTTCTCCCTCGTCCCTTCCATCCTCTGCCAAATTGGGAACCTGTGCAAACCAGGAGGTTAAAGGGCCTGTCTCTCCAAGTTGGGAGATTGATAGTAAGGCAGTTGGAAAGTCAAACTGGAGCACCAGGAGAGGGACTATTCGTTGAGTTTTAGAAACCTTTCGTATTCACAGTGTGTCCATTCTCTAGGTTTCCTGTACATGTTATAGCTGTAGTAATATTCCCTTGAACATGGAGAGTTGGGACCCATGGAATGGGGGCAATGCATTATTGCTTGAAAGGGTCTGCATTTGCTCACCCAATCTCACCAATCCTCTCAATCCCAAGTGTCCAGCCTTATGCCACATCCAGCTGTCATTGTAGACAGGGTCTTTCCAGGTTTCCTCAGACACCCTGAAGGAATTGCAAAGAATTTCCCTGTTTTTTGATTTTGCTTTTGAAATTCCTTTTTATAGTGGGTTTGAGCAGATTCTCGCTGCCATGTTTATGCCACTCTAGACACACTTGATTCCCTTATGGAGTCATATCAATACATAGGTTTTAAGATTCTTACTAGTCAGATATATTCCTCTGTGGGAAATATGGGGTTTTGAGTCTCTTTCACTGAGGAAGGTGTAGGTCTTGTCTATTCCAATGTTGGTTTTTGAAACGGTCCCTGTGCTTATATCAAACTCTGGTTTTATGCATCACCCCACCTCTCATTCCCCTTTATGCAGGCATAAGAGTGTTTTCTAAATGTGAGACTCTGTTCTCTTTCCTAACTCAGTTCACGTGTAGCGATGTTTACAGGATCTTCATAAGTGATATCTTATGATATGTTTCTTTTTTCTGTGTGACTTATTTCACTTAGAATCATCGTACCTGAATCCACTCACTTTGCTGCTACTGGTCTTATGACATTGATTTCATGGCTGAGGGATATTCCATCGTACGTAAGTACCACAATGTTTTGAACCATTTTTATATTTCCTGGGATATTTAAGGTGTACCCAAGTTGAGGTTCTTGTAGTCAGTGCAGCCCTAAATTTGGAGGTGGCTCTTTCTTATTGATTTTCAGTTTTCCCAAGGTATATTCCCTAGACTGGAAGTGGCCTTGGCTCTGTAGCTCTGTTGTTTACTTGTTTTAGGGAACACAATGCACTCCTCCAGTGAGGCAGTTGGCAATTTACATCCCGATCATCAGCATAACAAGGCTCCCTGTTCTCCAGGGCCTGTCTTGCCTTTCTGGTTTTTACACATTTTGTGGATGTCCCTTTTGACTAGTGGGAAGTGATACTTCTTTGTAGTGCAGATTTGCATTGCCCGCTTGCTTGCTTGGCCAAAAAGGGCGTATGCGTTTTCTCCTGAATATATTCAGGAGAAAACGCATACGCCCTTTTGGCCAAGTGCACCATTGTCCAAGTTGTGCCCTCTTCCTGTGCTTTACAGGCGATTCCAAGGTACATCTTGAAATCTGTTTCCTTCTATTTTGCCTCGCTTTCAAGTCCGCCTCGTTGACTTCCCTCAACAGATTTTTGGACGATAGTTGTCCTTTATCACTCTGCCAGTTTGTGAATTGCTGTGCCCCTGAGCTCCATTTCTCAACTCGTTTTTTGTGAGCTGAACGCAAGTCCAAAATTTTGGATCATGTCCTATACTGGTTCCCGGTGGGTGGCTGAGACTTTGGTTAATTCTTCTTCGTGCCGGGAAATTAGAGTGACATGTGCCCGTCCAAATGCCTAACAGCTACTCTCTCATGGGTTCTCCCTCGTCCCTTCCATCCTCTGCCAAATTGGGAACCTGTGCAAACCAGGAGGTTAAAGGGCCTGTCTCTCCAAGTTGGGAGATTGATAGTAAGGCAGTTGGAAAGTCAAACTGGAGCACCAGGAGAGGGACTATTCGTTGAGTTTTAGAAACCTTTCGTATTCACAGTGTGTCCATTCTCTAGGTTTCCTGTACATGTTATAGCTGTAGTAATATTCCCTTGAACCTGGAGAGTTGGGACCCATGGAATGGGGGCCATGCATTATTGCTTGAAAGGGTCTGCATTTGCTCACCCAATCTCACCAATCCTCTCAGTCCCAAGTGTCCAGCCTTATGCCACATCCAGCTGTCATTGTAGATAGGGTCTTTCCAGGTTTCCCCAGACACCCTGAAGGAATTGTAAAGAATTTCCCTGTTTTTTGGTTTTGCTTTTGAAATTCCTTTTTATAGTGGGTTTGAGCTGATTCTCGCTGCCATGTTTATGCCACTCTAGACACACTTGATTCCCTCATGGAGTCATATCAATACATAGGTTTTAAGATTCTTACTAGTCAGATATATTCCTCTGCGGGTAATATGGGGTTTTGAGTCTCTTTCACTGAGGAAGGTGTAGGTCTTGTCTATTCCAAAGTTGGTTTTTGGAACGGTCCCTGTGCTTATATCAAACTCTGGTTTTATGCATCACCCCACCTCTCCATCCCCTTTATGCAGGCATAAGAGTGTTTTCTAAATGTGAGACTCTGTTCTCTTTCCTAACTCAGTTCACGTGTAGCCATGTTTACAGGATCTTCATAAGTGATATCTTATGTTAAGTTCCTTTTTCTGTGTGACTTATTTCACTTAGAATCATCGTACCTGAATCCACTCACTTTGCTGCTTCTGGTCTTATGACATTGATTTCATGGCTGAGGGATATTCCATCGTATGTAAGTACCACAATGTTTTGAACCGTTTTTATATTTCCTGGGATATTTAAGGTGTACCCAAGTTGAGGTTATTGTAGTCAGTGCAGCCCTAAATTTGGAGGTGGCTCTTTCTTATTGATTTTCAGTTTTCCCAAGGTATATTCCCTAGACTGGAAGTGGCCTTGGCTCTGTAGCTCTGTTGTTTACTTGTTTTAGGGAACACAATGCACTCCTCCAGTGAGGCATTTGGCAATTTACATAACGCCCATCAGCATAACAAGGCTCCCAGTTCTCCAGGGCCTGTCTTGCCTTTCTGGTTTTTACACATTTTGTGGATGTCCCTTTTGACCGGTGGGAAGTGATACTTCTTTGTAGTGCAGATTTGCATTGCCCGCTTGCTTGCTTGGCCAAAAAGGGCGTATGCGTTTTCTCCTGAATATATTCAGGAGAAAACGCATACGCCCTTTTTGGCCAAGTGCACCATTGTCCAAGTTGTGCCCCTCTTCCTGTGCTTTATAGGCGATTCCAAGGTACCTCTTGAAATCTGTTTCCTTCTATTTTGCCTCGCTTTCAAGTCCGCCTCGTTGACTTCCCTCAACAGATTTTTGGACGATAGTTGTCCTTTATCACTCTGCCAGTTTGTGAATTGCTGTGCCCCTGAGCTCCATTTCTCAACTCGTTTTTTGGGAGCTGAACGCAAGTCCAAAATTTTGGATCATGTCCTATACTGGTTCCCGGTGGGTGGCTGAGACTTTGGTTAATTCTTCTTCGTGCCGGGAAATTAGAGTGACATGTGCCCGTCCAAATGCCTAACAGCTAATCTCTCATGGGTTCTCCCTCGTCCCTTCCATCCTCTGCCAAATTGGGAACCTGTGCAAACCAGGAGGATAAAGGGCCTGTCTCTCCAAGTTGGGAGATTGATAGTAAGGCAGTTGGAAAGTCAAACTGGAGCACCAGGAGAGGGACTATTCGTTGAGTTTTAGAAACCTTTCGTATTCACAGTGTGTCCATTCTCTAGGTTTCCTGTACATGTTATAGCTGTAGTAATATTCCCTTGAACCTGGAGAGTTGGGACCCATGGAATGGGGGCCATGCATTATTGCTTGAAAGGGTCTGCATTTGCTCACCCAATCTCACCAATCCTCTCAGTCCCAAGTGTCCAGCCTTATGCCACATCCAGCTGTCATTGTAGATAGGGTCTTTCCAGGTTTCCTCAGACACCCTGAAGGAATTGTAAAGAATTTCCCTGTTTTTTGGTTTTGCTTTTGAAATTCCTTTTTATAGTGGGTTTGAGCTGATTCTCGCTGCCATGTTTATGCCACTCTAGACACACTTGATTCCCTCATGGAGTCATCTCAATACATAGGTTTTAAGATTCTTACTAGTCAGATATATTCCTCTGCGGGAAATATGGGGTTTTGAGTCTCTTTCACTGAGGAAGGTGTAGGTCTTGTCTATTCCAAAGTTGGTTTTTGGAACGGTCCCTGTGCTTATATCAAACTCTGGTTTTATGCTTCACCCCACCTCTCCATCCCCTTTATGCAGGCATAAGAGTGTTTTCTAAATGTGAGACTCTGTTCTCTTTCCTAACTCAGTTCACGTGTAGCCATGTTTACAGGAACTTCATAAGTGATATCTTATGATAAGTTCCTTTTTCTGTGTGACTTATTTCACTTAGAATCATCGTACCTGAATCCACTCACTTTGCTGCTTCTGGTCTTATGACATTGATTTCATGGCTGAGGGATATTCCATCGTATGTAAGTACCACAATGTTTTGAACCGTTTTTATATTTCCTGGGATATTTAAGGTGTACCCAAGTTGAGGTTATTGTAGTCAGTGCAGCCCTAAATTTGGAGGTGGCTCTTTCTTATTGATTTTCAGTTTTCCCAAGGTATATTCCCTAGACTGGAAGTGGCCTTGGCTCTGTAGCTCTGTTGTTTACTTGTCTTAGGGAACACAATGCACTCCTCCAGTGAGGCAGTTGGCAATTTACATACCGCCCATCAGCATAACAAGGCTCCCAGTTCTCCAGGGCCTGTCTTGCCTTTCTGGTTTTTACACATTTTGTGGATGTCCCTTTTGACCGGTGGGAAGTGATACTTCTTTGTAGTGCAGATTTGCATTGTCCGCTTGCTTGCTTGGCCAAAAAGGGCGTATGCGTTTTCTCCTGAATATATCCAGGAGAAAACGCATACGCCCTTTTTGGCCAAGTGCAACATTGTCCAAGTTGTGCCCCGCTTCCTGTGCCTTACAGGCGATTCCAAGGTACCTCTTGAAATCTGTTTCCTGCTATTTTGCCTCACTTTCAAGTCCGCCTCGTTGACTTCCCTCAACAGATTTTTGGACGATAGTTGTCCTTTATCACTCTGCCAGTTTGTGAATTGCTGTGCCCCTGAGCTCCATTTCTCAACTCGTTTTTTGTGAGCTGAACGCAAGTCCAAAATTTTGGATCCTGTCCTATACTGGTTCCCGGTGGGTGGCTGAGACTTTGGTTAATTCTTCTTCCTGCCGGGAAATTAGAGTGACATGTGCCCGTCCAAATGCCTAACAGCTACTCTCTCATGGGTTCTCCCTCGTCCCTTCCATCCTCTGCCAAATTGGGAACATGTGCAAACCAGGAGGTTAAAGGGCCTGTCTCTCCAAGTTGGGAGATTGATAGTAAGGCAGTTGGAAAGTCAAACTGGAGCACCAGGAGAGGGACTATTCGTTGAGTTTTAGGAACCTTTCGTATTCACAGTGTGTCCATTCTCTAGGTTTCCTGTACATGTTATAGCTGTAGTAATATTCCCTTGAACATGGAGAGTTGGGACCCATGGAATGGGGGCCATGCATTATTGCTTGAAAGGGTCTGCATTTGCTCACCCAATCTCACCAATCCTCTCAGTCCCATGTGTCCAGCCTTATGCCACATCCAGCTGTCATTGTAGATAGGGTCTTTCCAGGTTTCCTCAGACACCCTGAAGGAATTGTAAAGAATTTCCCTGTTTTTTGGTTTTGCTTTTGAAATTCCTTTTTATAGTGGGTTTGAGCTGATTCTCGCTTCCATGTTTATGCCACTCTAGACACACTTGATTCCCTTATGGAGACATATCAATACATAGGTTTTAAGATTCTTACTAGTCAGATATATTCCTCTGTGGGAAATATGGGATTTTGAGTCTCTTTCACTAAGGAAGGTGTCGGTCTTGTCAATTCCAAAGTTGGTTTTTGAAACGGTCCCTGTGCTTATATCAAACTCTGGTTTTATGCATCACCCCACCTCTCCATCCCCTTTATGCAGGCATAAGAGTGTTTTCTAAATGTGAGACTCTGTTCTCTTTCCTAACTCAGTTCACGTGTAGCCATGTTTACAGGATCTTCATAAGTGATATCTTATGATAAGTTTCTTTTTCTGTGTGACTTATTTCACTTAGAATCATCGTACCTGAATCCACTCACTTTGCTGCTACTGGTCTTATGACATTGATTTCATGGCTGAGGGATATTCCATCGTACGTAAGTACCACAATGTTTTGAACCATTTTTATATTTCCTGGGATATTTAAGGTGTACCCAAGTTGAGGTTATTGTAGTCAGTGCAGCCCTAAATTTGGAGGTGGCTCTTTCTTATTGATTTTCAGTTTTCCCAAGGTATATTCCCTAGACTGGAAGTGGCCTTGGCTCTGTAGCTCTGTTGTTTACTTGTTTTAGGGAACACAATGCACTCCTCCAGTGAGGCATTTGGCAATTTACATACCGCCCATCAGCATAACAAGGCTCCCAGTTCTCCAGGGCCTGTCTTGCCTTTCTGGTTTTTACACATTTGGTGGATGTCCCTTTTGACCGGTGGGAAGTGATACTTCTTTGTAGTGCAGATTTGCATTGCCCGCTTGCTTGCTTGGCCAAAAAGGGCGTATGCGTTTTCTCCTGAATATATTCAGGAGAAAACGCATACGCCCTTTTTGGCCAAGTGCACCATTGTCCAAGTTGTGCCCCTCTTCCTGTGCTTTACAGGCGATTCCAACGTACCTCTTGAAATCTGTTTCCTTCTATTTTGCCTCGCTTTCAAGTCCGCCTCGTTGACTTCCCTCAACAGATTTTTGGACGATAGTTGTCCTTTATCACTCTGCCAGTTTGTGAATTGCTGTGCCCCTGAGCTCCATTTCTCAACTCGTTTTTTGTGAGCTGAACGCAAGTCCAAAATTTTGGATCATGTCCTATACTGGTTCCCGGTGGGTGGCTGAGACTTTGGTTAATTCTTCTTCGTGCCGGGAAATTAGAGTGACATGTGCCCGTCCAAATGCCTAACAGCTACTCTCTCATGGGTTCTCCCTCGTCCCTTCCATCCTCTGCCAAATTGGGAACCTGTGCAAACCAGGAGGTTAAAGGGCCTGTCTCTCCAAGTTGGGAGATTGATAGTAAGGCAGTTGGAAAGTCAAACTGGAGCACCAGGAGAGGGACTATTCGTTGAGTTTTAGAAACCTTTCGTATTCACAGTGTGTCCATTCTCTAGGTTTCCTGTACATGTTATAGCTGTAGTAATATTCCCTTGAACCTGGAGAGTTGGGACCCATGGAATGGGGGCCATGCATTATTGCTTGAAAGGGTCTGCATTTGCTCACCCAATCTCACCAATCCTCTCAGTCCCAAGTGTCCAGCCTTATGCCACATCCAGCTGTCATTGTAGATAGGGTCTTTCCAGGTTTCCCCAGACACCCTGAAGGAATTGTAAAGAATTTCCCTGTTTTTTGGTTTTGCTTTTGAAATTCCTTTTTATAGTGGGTTTGAGCTGATTCTCGCTGCCATGTTTATGCCACTCTAGACACACTTGATTCCCTCATGGAGTCATATCAATACATAGGTTTTAAGATTCTTACTAGTCAGATATATTCCTCTGCGGGTAATATGGGGTTTTGAGTCTCTTTCACTGAGGAAGGTGTAGGTCTTGTCTATTCCAAAGTTGGTTTTTGGAACGGTCCCTGTGCTTATATCAAACTCTGGTTTTATGCATCACCCCACCTCTCCATCCCCTTTATGCAGGCATAAGAGTGTTTTCTAAATGTGAGACTCTGTTCTCTTTCCTAACTCAGTTCACGTGTAGCCATGTTTACAGGATCTTCATAAGTGATATCTTATGATAAGTTCCTTTTTCTGTGTGACTTATTTCACTTAGAATCATCGTACCTGAATCCACTCACTTTGCTGCTTCTGGTCTTATGACATTGATTTCATGGCTGAGGGATATTCCATCGTATGTAAGTACCACAATGTTTTGAACCGTTTTTATATTTCCTGGGATATTTAAGGTGTACCCAAGTTGAGGTTATTGTAGTCAGTGCAGCCCTAAATTTGGAGGTGGCTCTTTCTTATTGATTTTCAGTTTTCCCAAGGTATATTCCCTAGACTGGAAGTGGCCTTGGCTCTGTAGCTCTGTTGTTTACTTGTTTTAGGGAACACAATGCACTCCTCCAGTGAGGCATTTGGCAATTTACATAACGCCCATCAGCATAACAAGGCTCCCAGTTCTCCAGGGCCTGTCTTGCCTTTCTGGTTTTTACACATTTTGTGGATGTCCCTTTTGACCGGTGGGAAGTGATACTTCTTTGTAGTGCAGATTTGCATTGCCCGCTTGCTTGCTTGGCCAAAAAGGGCGTATGCGTTTTCTCCTGAATATATTCAGGAGAAAACGCATACGCCCTTTTTGGCCAAGTGCACCATTGTCCAAGTTGTGCCCCTCTTCCTGTGCTTTATAGGCGATTCCAAGGTACCTCTTGAAATCTGTTTCCTTCTATTTTGCCTCGCTTTCAAGTCCGCCTCGTTGACTTCCCTCAACAGATTTTTGGACGATAGTTGTCCTTTATCACTCTGCCAGTTTGTGAATTGCTGTGCCCCTGAGCTCCATTTCTCAACTCGTTTTTTGTGAGCTGAACGCAAGTCCAAAATTTTGGATCATGTCCTATACTGGTTCCCGGTGGGTGGCTGAGACTTTGGTTAATTCTTCTTCGTGCCGGGAAATTAGAGTGACATGTGCCCGTCCAAATGCCTAACAGCTACTCTCTCATGGGTTCTCCCTCGTCCCTTCCATCCTCTGCCAAATTGGGAACCTGTGCAAACCAGGAGGTTAAAGGGCCTGTCTCTCCAAGTTGGGAGATTGATAGTAAGGCAGTTGGAAAGTCAAACTGGAGCACCAGGAGAGGGACTATTCGTTGAGTTTTAGAAACCTTTCGTATTCACAGTGTGTCCATTCTCTAGGTTTCCTGTACATGTTATAGCTGTAGTAATATTCCCTTGAACCTGGACAGTTGGGACCCATGGAATGGGGGCCATGCATTATTGCTTGAAAGGGTCTGCATTTGCTCACCCAATCTCACCAATCCTCTCAGTCCCAAGTGTCCAGCCTTATGCCACATCCAGCTGTCATTGTAGATAGGGTCTTTCCAGGTTTCCTCAGACACCTTGAAGGAATTGTAAAGAATTTCCCTGTTTTTTGGTTTTGCTTTTGAAATTCCTTTTTATAGTGGGTTTGAGCTGATTCTCGCTGCCATGTTTATGCCACTCTAGACACACTTGATTCCCTCATGGAGTCATCTCAATACATAGGTTTTAAGATTCTTACTAGTCAGATATATTCCTCTGCGGGAAATATGGGGTTTTGAGTCTCTTTCACTGAGGAAGGTGTAGGTCTTGTCTATTCCAAAGTTGGTTTTTGGAACGGTCCCTGTGCTTATATCAAACTCTGGTTTTATGCTTCACCCCACCTCTCCATCCCCTTTATGCAGGCATAAGAGTGTTTTCTAAATGTGAGACTCTGTTCTCTTTCCTAACTCAGTTCACGTGTAGCCATGTTTACAGGAACTTCATAAGTGATATCTTATGATAAGTTCCTTTTTCTGTGTGACTTATTTCACTTAGAATCATCGTACCTGAATCCACTCACTTTGCTGCTTCTGGTCTTATGACATTGATTTCATGGCTGAGGGATATTCCATCGTATGTAAGTACCACAATGTTTTGAACCGTTTTTATATTTCCTGGGATATTTAAGGTGTACCCAAGTTGAGGTTATTGTAGTCAGTGCAGCCCTAAATTTGGAGGTGGCTCTTTCTTATTGATTTTCAGTTTTCCCAAGGTATATTCCCTAGACTGGAAGTGGCCTTGGCTCTGTAGCTCTGTTGTTTACTTGTCTTAGGGAACACAATGCACTCCTCCGGTGAGGCAGTTGGCAATTTACATACCGCCCATCAGCATAACAAGGCTCCCAGTTCTCCAGGGCCTGTCTTGCCTTTCTGGTTTTTACACATTTTGTGGATGTCCCTTTTGACCGGTGGGAAGTGATACTTCTTTGTAGTGCAGATTTGCATTGTCCGCTTGCTTGCTTGGCCAAAAAGGGCGTATGCGTTTTCTCCTGAATATATCCAGGAGAAAACGCATACGCCCTTTTTGGCCAAGTGCAACATTGTCCAAGTTGTGCCCCGCTTCCTGTGCCTTACAGGCGATTCCAAGGTACCTCTTGAAATCTGTTTCCTGCTATTTTGCCTCACTTTCAAGTCCGCCTCGTTGACTTCCCTCAACAGATTTTTGGACGATAGTTGTCCTTTATCACTCTGCCAGTTTGTGAATTGCTGTGCCCCTGAGCTCCATTTCTCAACTCGTTTTTTGTGAGCTGAACGCAAGTCCAAAATTTTGGATCCTGTCCTATACTGGTTCCCGGTGGGTGGCTGAGACTTTGGTTAATTCTTCTTCCTGCCGGGAAATTAGAGTGACATGTGCCCGTCCAAATGCCTAACAGCTACTCTCTCATGGGTTCTCCCTCGTCCCTTCCATTCTCTGCCAAATTGGGAACATGTGCAAACCAGGAGGTTAAAGGGCCTGTCTCTCCAAGTTGGGAGATTGATAGTAAGGCAGTTGGAAAGTCAAACTGGAGCACCAGGAGAGGGACTATTCGTTGAGTTTTAGGAACCTTTCGTATTCACAGTGTGTCCATTCTCTAGGTTTCCTGTACATGTTATAGCTGTAGTAATATTCCCTTGAACATGGAGAGTTGGGACCCATGGAATGGGGGCCATGCATTATTGCTTGAAAGGGTCTGCATTTGCTCACCCAATCTCACCAATCCTCTCAGTCCCATGTGTCCAGCCTTATGCCACATCCAGCTGTCATTGTAGATAGGGTCTTTCCAGGTTTCCTCAGACACCCTGAAGGAATTGTAAAGAATTTCCCTGTTTTTTGGTTTTGCTTTTGAAATTCCTTTTTATAGTGGGTTTGAGCTGATTCTCGCTTCCATGTTTATGCCACTCTAGACACACTTGATTCCCTTATGGAGACATATCAATACATAGGTTTTAAGATTCTTACTAGTCAGATATATTCCTCTGTGGGAAATATGGGATTTTGAGTCTCTTTCACTAAGGAAGGTGTCGGTCTTGTCAATTCCAAAGTTGGTTTTTGAAACGGTCCCTGTGCTTATATCAAACTCTGGTTTTATGCATCACCCCACCTCTCCATCCCCTTTATGCAGGCATAAGAGTGTTTTCTAAATGTGAGACTCTGTTCTCTTTCCTAACTCAGTTCACGTGTAGCCATGTTTACAGGATCTTCATAAGTGATATCTTATGATAAGTTTCTTTTTCTGTGTGACTTATTTCACTTAGAATCATCGTACCTGAATCCACTCACTTTGCTGCTACTGGTCTTATGACATTGATTTCATGGCTGAGGGATATTCCATCGTACGTAAGTACCACAATGTTTTGAACCATTTTTATATTTCCTGGGATATTTAAGGTGTACCCAAGTTGAGGTTATTCTAGTCAGTGCAGCCCTAAATTTGGAGGTGGCTCTTTCTTATTGATTTTCAGTTTTCCCAAGGTATATTCCCTAGACTGGAAGTGGCCTTGGCTCTGTAGCTCTGTTGTTTACTTGTTTTAGGGAACACAATGCACTCCTCCAGTGAGGCATTTGGCAATTTACATACCGCCCATCAGCATAACAAGGCTCCCAGTTCTCCAGGGCCTGTCTTGCCTTTCTGGTTTTTACACATTTGGTGGATGTCCCTTTTGACCGGTGGGAAGTGATACTTCTTTGTAGTGCAGATTTGCATTGCCCGCTTGCTTGCTTGGCCAAAAAGGGCGTATGCGTTTTCTCCTGAATATATTCAGGAGAAAATGCATACGCCCTTTTTGGCCAAGTGCACCATTGTCCAAGTTGTGCCCCTCTTCCTGTGCTTTACAGGCGATTCCAACGTACCTCTTGAAATCTGTTTCCTTCTATTTTGCCTCGCTTTCAAGTCCGCCTCGTTGACTTCCCTCAACAGATTTTTGGACGATAGTTGTCCTTTATCACTCTGCCAGTTTGTGAATTGCTGTGCCCCTGAGCTCCATTTCTCAACTCGTTTTTTGTGAGCTGAACGCAAGTCCAAAATTTTGGATCATGTCCTATACTGGTTCCCGGTGGGTGGCTGAGACTTTGGTTAATTCTTCTTCGTGCCGGGAAATTAGAGTGACATGTGCCCGTCCAAATGCCTAACAGCTACTCTCTCATGGGTTCTCCCTCGTCCCTTCCATCCTCTGCCAAATTGGGAACCTGTGCAAACCAGGAGGTTAAAGGGCCTGTCTCTCCAAGTTGGGAGATTGATAGTAAGGCAGTTGGAAAGTCAAACAGGAGCACCAGGAGAGGGACTATTCGTTGAGTTTTAGAAACCTTTCGTATTCACAGTGTGTCCATTCTCTAGGTTTCCTGTACATGTTATAGCTGTAGTAATATTCCCTTGAACCTGGAGAGTTGGGACCCATGGAATGGGGGCCATGCATTATTGCTTGAAAGGGTCTGCATTTGCTCACCCAATCTCACCAATCCTCTCAGTCCCAAGTGTCCAGCCTTATGCCACATCCAGCTGTCATTGTAGATAGGGTCTTTCCAGGTTTCCTCAGACACCCTGAAGGAATTGTAAAGAATTTCCCTGTTTTTTGGTTTTGCTTTTGAAATTCCTTTTTATAGTGGGTTTGAGCTGATTCTCGCTGCCATGTTTATGCCACTCTAGACACACTTGATTCCCTCATGGAGTCATCTCAATACATAGGTTTTAAGATTCTTACTAGTCAGATATATTCCTCTGCGGGAAATATGGGGTTTTGAGTCTCTTTCACTGAGGAAGGTGTCGGTCTTGTCAGTTCCAAAGTTGGTTTTTGAAACGGTCCCTGTGCTTATATCAAACTCTGGTTTTATGCATCACCCCACCTCTCCATCCCCTTTATGCAGGCATAAGAGTGTTTTCTAAATGTGAGACTCTGTTCTCTTTCCTAACTCAGTTCACGTGTAGCCATGTTTACAGGAACTTCATAAGTGATATCTTATGATAAGTTCCTTTTTCTGTGTGACTTATTTCACTTAGAATCATCGTACCTGAATCCACTCACTTTGCTGCTTCTGGTCTTATGACATTGATTTCATGGCTGAGGGATATTCCATCGTATGTAAGTACCACAATGTTTTGAACCGTTTTTATATTTCCTGGGATATTTAAGGTGTACCCAAGTTGAGGTTATTGTAGTCAGTGCAGCCCTAAATTTGGAGGTGGCTCTTTCTTATTGATTTTCAGTTTTCCCAAGGTATATTCCCTAGACTGGAAGTGGCCTTGGCTCTGTAGCTCTGTTGTTTACTTGTTTTAGGGAACACAATGCACTCCTCCAGTGAGGCAGTTGGCAATTTACATACCGCCCATCAGCATAACAAGGCTCCCAGTTCTCCAGGGCCTGTCTTGCCTTTCTGGTTTTTACACATTTTGTGGATGTCCCTTTTGACCGGTGGGAAGTGATACTTCTTTGTAGTGCAGATTTGCATTGTCCGCTTGCTTGCTTGGCCAAAAAGGGCGTATGCGTTTTCTCCTGAATATATTCAGGAGAAAACGCATACGCCCTTTTTGGCCAAGTGCACCATTGTCCAAGTTGTGCCCCGCTTCCTGTGCTTTACAGGCGATTCCAAGGTACCTCTTGAAATCTGTTTCCTGCTATTTTGCCTCACTTTCAAGTCCGCCTCGTTGACTTCCCTCAACAGATTTTTGGACGATAGTTGTCCTTTATCACTCTGCCAGTTTGTGAATTGCTGTGCCCCTGAGCTCCATTTCTCAACTCGTTTTTTGTGAGCTGAACGCAAGTCCAAAATTTTGGATCCTGTCCTATACTGGTTCCCGGTGGGTGGCTGAGACTTTGGTTAATTCTTCTTCCTGCCGGGAAATTAGAGTGACATGTGCCCGTCCAAATGCCTAACAGCTACTCTCTCATGGGTTCTCCCTCGTCCCTTCCATCCTCTGCCAAATTGGGAACCTGTGCAAACCAGGAGGTTAAAGGGCCTGTCTCTCCAAGTTGGGAGATTGATAGTAAGGCAGTTGGAAAGTCAAACTGGAGCACCAGGAGAGGGACTATTCGTTGAGTTTTAGGAACCTTTCGTATTCACAGTGTGTCCATTCTCTAGGTTTCCTGTACATGTTATAGCTGTAGTAATATTCCCTTGAACATGGAGAGTTGGGACCCATGGAATGGGGGCCATGCATTATTGCTTGAAAGGGTCTGCATTTGCTCACCCAATCTCACCAATCCTCTCAGTCCCAAGTGTCCAGCCTTATGCCACATCCAGCTGTCATTGTAGACAGGGTCTTTCCAGGTTTCCTCAGACACCCTGAAGGAATTGTAAAGAATTTCCCTGTTTTTTGGTTTTGCTTTTGAAATTCCTTTTTATAGTGGGTTTGAGCTGATTCTCGCTGCCATGTTTATGCCACTCTAGACACACTTGATTCCCTCATGGAGTCATTGCAATACATAGGTTTTAAGATTCTTACTAGTCAGATATATTCCTCTGCGGGAAATATGGGGTTTTGAGTCTCTTTCACTGAGGAAGGTGTAGGTCTTGTCTATTCCAAAGTTGGTTTTTGGAACGGTCCCTGTGCTTATATCAAACTCTGGTTTTATGCATCACCCCACCTCTCCATCCCCTTTATGCAGGCATAAGAGTGTTTTCTAAATGTGAGACTCTGTTCTCTTTCCTAACTCAGTTCACGTGTACCATGTTTACAGGATCTTCATAAGTGATATCTTATGATAAGTTCCTTTTTCTGTGTGACTTATTTCACTTAGAATCATCGTACCTGAATCCACTCACTTTGCTGCTACTGGTCTTATGACATTGATTTCATGGCTTAGGGATATTCCATCGTACGTAAGTACCACAATGTTTTGAACCATTTTTATGTTTCCTGGGATATGTAAGGTGTACCCAAGTTGAGGTTCTTGTAGCCAGTGCAGCCCTAAATTTGGAGGTGGCTGTTTCTTATTGATTTTCAATTTTCCCAAGGTATATTCTCTAGACTGGAAGTGGCCTTGGCTCTGTAGCTCTGTTGTTTACTTGTTTTAGGGAACACAATGCACTCCTCCAGTGAAGCAGTTGGCAATTGACATCCCGCCCATCAGCATAACAAGGCTCCCTGTTCTCCAGGGCCTGTCTTGCCTTTCTGGTTTTTACACATTTTGTGGATGTCCCTTTTGACCGGTGGGAAATGATACTTCTTTGTAGTGCAGATTTGCATTACCCGCTTGCTTGCTTGGCCAAAAAGGGCGTATGCGTTTTCTCCTGAATATATTCAGGAGAAAAGGCATACGCCCTTTTTGGCCAAGTGCATCATTGTCCAAGTTGTGCCCCTCTTCCTGTGCTTTACAGGCGATTCCAAGGTGCCTCTTGAAATCTATTTCCTGCTATTTTGCCTCGCTTTCAAGTCCGCCTCGTTGACTTCCCTCAACAGATTTTTGGACGATAGTTGTCCTTTATCACTCTGCCAGTTTGTGAATTGCTGTGCCCCTGAGCTCCATTTCTCAACTCGTTTTTTGTGAGCTGAACGCAAGTCCAAAATTTTGGATCATGTCCTATACTGGTTCCCGGTGGGTGGCTGAGACTTTGGTTAATTCTTCTTCGTGCCGGGAAATTAGAGTGACATGTGCCCGTCCAAATGCCTAACAGCTACTCTCTCATGGGTTCTCCCTCGTCCCTTCCATCCTCTGCCAAATTGGGAACCTGTGCAAACCAGGAGGTTAAAGGGCCTGTCTCTCCAAGTTGGGAGATTGATAGTAAGGCAGTTGGAAAGTCAAACTGGAGCACCAGGAGAGGGACTATTCGTTGAGTTTTAGAAACCTTTCGTATTCACAGTGTGTCCATTCTCTAGGTTTCCTGTACATGTTATAGCTGTAGTAATATTCCCTTGAACCTGGAGAGTTGGGACCCATGGAATGGGGGCCATGCATTATTGCTTGAAAGGGTCTGCATTTGCTCACCCAATCTCACCAATCCTCTCAGTCCCAAGTGTCCAGCCTTATGCCACATCCAGCTGTCATTGTAGATAGGGTCTTTCCAGGTTTCCTCAGACACCCTGAAGGAATTGTAAAGAATTTCCCTGTTTTTTGGTTTTGCTTTTGAAATTCCTTTTTATAGTGGGTTTGAGCTGATTCTCGCTGCCATGTTTATGCCACTCTAGACACACTTGATTCCCTTATGGAGACATATCAATACATAGGTTTTAAGATTCTTACTAGACAGATATATTCCTCTGCGGGAAATATGCGGTTTTGAGTCTCTTTCACTGAGGAAGGTGTATGTCTTGTCTATTCCAAAGTTGGTTTTTGAAACGGTCCCTGTGCTTATATCAAACTCTGGTTTTATGCATCACCCCACCTCTCCTTCCCCTTTATGCAGGCATAAGAGTGTTTTCTAAATGTGAGACTCTGTTCACTTTCCTAACTCAGTTCACGTGTAGCCATGTTTACAGGATCTTCATAAGTGATATCTTATGATAAGTTTCTTTTTCTGTGTGACTTATTTCACTTAGAATCATCGTACCTGAATCCACTCACTTTGCTGCTACTGGTCTTATGACATTGATTTCATGGCTGAGGGATATTCCATTGTACGTAAGTACCACAATGTTTTGAACCATTTTTATATTTCCTGGGATATTTAAGGTGTACCCAAGTTGAGGTTCTTGTAGTCAGTGCAGCCCTAAATTTGGAGGTGGCTCTTTCTTATTGATTTTCAGTTTTCCCAAGGTATATTCCCTAGACTGGAAGTGGCCTTGGCTCTGTAGCTCTGTTGTTTACTTGTTTTAGGGAACACAATGCACTCCTCCAGTGAGGCAGTTGGCAATTTACATCCCGCCCATCAGCATAACAAGGCTCCCAGTTCTCCAGGGCCTGTCTTGCCTTTCTGGTTTTTACACATTTTGTGGATGTCCCTTTTGACCGGTGGGAAGTGATACTTCTTTGTAGTGCAGATTTGCATTGCCCGCTTGCTTGCTTGGCCAAAAAGGGCGTATGCGTTTTCTCCTGAATATATTCAGGAGAAAACGCATACGCCCTTTTTGGACAAGTGCACCATTGTCCAAGTTGTGCCCCTCTTCCTGTGCTTTACAGGCAATTCCAACGTACCTCTTGAAATCTGTTTCCTGCTATTTTGCCTCCCTTTCAAGTCCGCCTCATTGACTTCCCTCAACAGATTTTTGGACGATAGTTGTCCTTTATCACTCTGCCAGTTTGTGAATTGCTGTGCCCCTGAGCTCCATTTCTCAACTCGTTTTTTGTGAGCTGAACGCAAGTCCAAAATTTTGGATCATGTCCTATACTGGTTCCCGGTGGGTGGCTGAGACTTTGGTTAATTCTTCTTCCTGCCGGGAAATTAGAGTGACATGTGCCCGTCCAAATGCCTAACAGCTACTCTCTCATGGGTTCTCCCTCGTCCCTTCCATCCTCTGCCAAATTGGGAACCTGTGCAAACCAGGAGGTTAAAGGGCCTGTCTCTCCAAGTTGGGAGATTGATAGTAAGGCAGTTGGAAAGTCAAACTGGAGCACCAGGAGAGGGACTATTCGTTGAGTTTTAGAAACCTTTCGTATTCACAGTGTGTCCATTCTCTAGGTTTCCTGTACATGTTATAGCTGTAGTAATATTCCCTTGAACCTGGAGAGTTGGGACCCATGGAATGGGGGCCATGCATTATTGCTTGAAAGGGTCTGCATTTGCTCACCCAATCTCACCAATCCTCTCAGTCCCAAGTGTCCAGCCTTATGCCACATCCAGCTGTCATTGTAGATAGGGTCTTTCCAGGTTTCCTCAGACACCCTGAAGGAATTGTAAAGAATTTCCCTGTTTTTTGGTTTTGCTTTTGAAATTCCTTTTTATAGTGGGTTTGAGCTGATTCTCGCTGCCATGTTTATGCCACTCTAGACACACTTGATTCCCTTATGGAGACATATCAATACATAGGTTTTAAGATTCTTACTAGTCAGATATATTCCTCTGCGGGAAATATGGGGTTTTGAGTCTCTTTCACTGAGGAAGGTGTAGGTCTTGTCTATTCCAAAGTTGGTTTTTGGAATGGTTTTTGGAACGGTCCCTGTGCTTTTATCAAACTCTGGTTTTATGCATCACCCCACCTCTCCATCCCCTTTATGCAGGCATAAGAGTGTTTTCTAAATGTGAGACTCTGTTCTCTTTCCTAACTCAGTTCACGTGTACCATGTTTACAGGATCTTCATAAGTGATATCTTATGATAAGTTCCTTTTTCTGTGTGACTTATTTCACTTAGAATCATCGTACCTGAATCCACTCACTTTGCTGCTACTGGTCTTATGACATTGATTTCATGGCTGAGGGATATTCCATCCTACGTAACTACCACAATGTTTTGAACCATTTTTATGTTTCCTGGGATATTTAAGGTGTACCCAAGTTGAGGTTCTTGTAGCCAGTGCAGCCCTAAATTTGGAGGTGGCTGTTTCTTATTGATTTTCAGTTTTCCCAAGGTATATTCCCTAGACTGGAAGTGGCCTTGGATCTGTAGCTCTGTTGTTTACTTGTTTTAGGGAACACAATTCACTCCTCCAGTGAGGCAGTTGGCAATTGACATCCCGCCCATCAGCATAACAAGGCTCCCTGTTCTCCAGGGCCTGTCTTGCCTTTCTGGTTTTTACACATTTTGTGGATGTCCCTTTTGACCGGTGGGAAATGATACTTCTTTGTAGTGCAGATTTGCATTACCCGCTTGCTTGCTTGGCCAAAAAGGGCGTATGCGTTTTCTCCTGAATATATTCAGGAGAAAACGCATACGCCCTTTTTGGCCAAGTGCATCATTGTCCAAGTTGTGCCCCTCTTCCTGTGCTTTACAGGCGATTCCAAGGTACCTCTTGAAATCTGTTTCCTGCTATTTTGCCTCGCTTTCAAGTCCGCCTCGTTGACTTCCCTCAACAGATTTTTGGACGATAGTTGTCCTTTATCACTCTGCCAGTTTGTGAATTGCTGTGCCCCTGAGCTCCATTTCTCAACTTGTTTTTTGTGAGCTGAACGCAAGTCCAAAATTTTGGATCATGTCCTATACTGGTTCCCAGTGGGTGGCTGAGACTTTGTTTAATTCTTCTTCCTGCCGGGAAATTAGAGTGACATGTGCCCGTCCAAATGCCTAACAGCTACTCTCTCATGGGTTCTCCCTCGTCCCTTCCATCCTCTGCCAAATTGGGAACCTGTGCAAACCAGGAGGTTAAAGGGCCTGTCTCTCCAAGTTGGGAGATTGATAGTAAGGCAGTTGGAAAGTCAAACTGGAGCACCAGGAGAGGGACTATTCGTTGAGTTTTAGAAACCTTTCGTATTCACAGTGTGTCCATTCTCTAGGTTTCCTGTACATGTTATAGCTGTAGTAATATTCCCTTGAACCTGGAGAGTTGGGACCCATGGAATGGGGGCCATGCATTATTGCTTGAAAGGGTCTGCATTTGCTCACCCAATCTCACCAATCCTCTCAGTCCCAAGTGTCCAGCCTTATGCCACATCCAGCTGTCATTGTAGATAGGGTCTTTCCAGGTTTCCTCAGACACCCTGAAGGAATTGTAAAGAATTTCCCTGTTTTTTGGTTTTGCTTTTGAAATTCCTTTTTATAGTGGGTTTGAGCTGATTCTCGCTGCCATGTTTATGCCACTCTAGACACACTTGATTCCCTTATGGAGACATATCAATACATAGGTTTTAAGATACTTACTAGTCAGATATATTCCTCTGCGGGAAATATGGGGTTTTGAGTCTCTTTCACTGAGGAAGGTGTAGGTCTTGTCTATTCCAAAGTTGGTTTTTGGAACGGTCCCTGTGCTTATATCAAACTCTGGTTTTATGCATCACCCCACCTCTCCATCCCCTTTATGCAGGCATAAGAGTGTTTTCTAAATGTGAGACTCTGTTCTCTTTCCTAACTCAGTTCACGTGTACCATGTTTACAGGATCTTCATAAGTGATATCTTATGATAAGTTTCTTTTTCTGTGTGACTTATTTCACTTAGAATCATCGTACCTGAATCCACTCACTTTGCTGCTACTGGTCTTATGACATTGATTTCATGGCTGAGGGATATTCCATCGTACGTAAGTACCACAATGTTTTGAACCATTTTTATATTTCCTGGGATATTTAAGGTGTACCCAAGTTGAGGTTCTTGTAGTCAGTGCAGCCCTAAATTTGGAGGTGGCTCTTTCTTATTGATTTTCAGTTTTCCCAAGGTATATTCCCTAGACTGGAAGTGGCCTTGGCTCTGTAGCTCTGTTGTTTACTTGTTTTAGGGAACACAATGCACTCCTCCAGTGAGGCAGTTGGCAATTTACATCCCGCCCATCAGCATAACAAGGCTCCCAGTTCTCCAGGGCCTGTCTTGCCTTTCTGGTTTTTACACATTTTGTGGATGTCCCTTTTGACCGGTGGGAAGTGATACTTCTTTGTAGTGCAGATTTGCATTGCACGCTTGCTTGCTTGGCCAAAAAGGGCGTATGCGTTTTCTCCTGAATATATTCAGGAGAAAACACATACGCCCTTTTTGGCCAAGTGCACCATTGTCCAAGTTGTGCCCCTCTTCCTGTGCTTTACAGGCGATTCCAACGTACCTCTTGAAATCTGTTTCCTGCTATTTTGCCTCACTTTCAAGTCCGCCTCGTTGACTTCCCTCAACAGATTTTTGGACGATAGTTGTCCTTTATCACTCTGCCAGTTTGTGAATTGCTGTGCCCCTGAGCTCCATTTCTCAACTCGTTTTTTGTGAGCTGAACGCAAGTCCAAAATTTTGGATCATGTCCTATACTGGTTCCCAGTGGGTGGCTGAGACTTTGTTTAATTCTTCTTCCTGCCGGGAAATTAGAGTGACATGTGCCCGTCCAAATGCCTAACAGCTACTCTCTCATGGGTTCTCCCTCGTCCCTTCCATCCTCTGCCAAATTGGGTACCTGTGCAAACCAGGAGGTTAAAGGGCCTGTCTCTCCAAGTTGGGAGATTGATAGTAAGGCAGTTGGAAAGTCAAACTGGAGCACCAGGAGAGGGACTATTCGTTGAGTTTTAGAAACCTTTCGTATTCACAGTGTGTCCATTCTCTAGGTTTCCTGTACATGTTATAGCTGTAGTAATATTCCCTTGAACCTGGAGAGTTGGGACCCATGGAATGGGGGCCATGCATTATTGCTTGAAAGGGTCTGCATTTGCTCACCCAATCTCACCAATCCTCTCAGTCCCAAGTGTCCAGCCTTATGCCACATCCAGCTGTCATTGTAGATAGGGTCTTTCCAGGTTTCCTCAGACACCCTGAAGGAATTGTAAAGAATTTCCCTGTTTTTTGGTTTTGCTTTTGAAATTCCTTTTTATAGTGGGTTTGAGCTGATTCTCGCTGCCATGTTTATGCCACTCTAGACACACTTGATTCCCTTATGGAGACATATCAATACATAGGTTTTAAGATTCTTACTAGTCAGATATATTCCTCTGCGGGAAATATGGGGTTTTGAGTCTCTTTCACTGAGGAAGGTGTAGGTCTTGTCTATTCCAAAGTTGGTTTTTGAAACGGTCCCTGTGCTTATATCATACTCTGGTTTTATGCATCACCCCACCTCTCCTTCCCCTTTATGCAGGCATAAGAGTGTTTTCTAAATGTGAGACTCTGTTCTCTTTCCTAACTCAGTTCACGTGTACCATGTTTACAGGATCTTCATAAGTGATATCTTATGATAAGTTTCTTTTTCTGTGTGACTTATTTCACTTAGAATCATCGTACCTGAATCCACTCACTTTGCTGCTACTGGTCTTATGACATTGATTTCATGGCTGAGGGATATTCCATCGTACGTAAGTACCACAATGTTTTGAACCATTTTTATATTTCCTGGGATATTTAAGGTGTACCCAAGTTGAGGTTCTTGTAGTCAGTGCAGCCCTAAATTTGGAGGTGGCTCTTTCTTATTGATTTTCAGTTTTCCCAAGGTATATTCCCTAGACTGGAAGTGGCCTTGGCTCTGTAGCTCTGTTGTTTACTTGTTTTAGGGAATACAATGCACTCCTCCAGTGAGGCAGTTGGCAATTTACATCCCGCCCATCAGCATAACAAGGCTCCCAGTTCTCCAGGGCCTGTCTTGCCTTTCTGGTTTTTACACATTTTGTGGATGTCCCTTTTGACCGGTGGGAAGTGATACTTCTTTGTAGTGCAGATTTGCATTGCACGCTTGCTTGCTTGGCCAAAAAGGGCGTATGCGTTTTCTCCTGAATATATTCAGGAGAAAACGCATACGCCCTTTTTGGCCAAGTGCACCATTGTCCAAGTTGTGCCCCTCTTCCTGTGCTTTACAGGCGATTCCAACGTACCTCTTGAAATCTGTTTCCTGCTATTTTGCCTCACTTTCAAGTCCGCCTCGTTGACTTCCCTCAACAGATTTTTGGACGATAGTTGTCCTTTATCACTCTGCCAGTTTGTGAATTGCTGTGCCCCTGAGCTCCATTTCTCAAGTCGTTTTTTGTGAGCTGAACGCAAGTCCAAAATTTTGGATCATGTCCTATACTGGTTCCCGGTGGGTGGCTGAGACTTTGGTTAATTCTTCTTCGTGCCGGGAAATTAGAGTGACATGTGCCCGTCCAAATGCCTAACAGCTACTCTCTCATGGGTTCTCTCTCGTCCCTTCCATCCTCTGCCAAATTGGGAACCTGTGCAAACCAGGAGGTTAAAGGGCCTGTCTCTCCAAGTTGGGAGATTGATAGTAAGGCAGTTGTAAAGTCAAACTGGAGCACCAGGAGAGGGACTATTCGTTGAGTTTTAGAAACCTTTCGTATTCACAGTGTGTCCATTCTCTAGGTTTCCTGAACATGTTATAGCTGTAGTAATATTCCCTTGAACCTGGAGAGTTGGGATCCATGGAATGGGGGCCATGCATTATTGCTTGAAAGGGTCTGCATTCGCTCACCCAATCTCACCAATCCTCTCAGTCCCAAGTGCCCAGCCTTATGCCACATCCAGCTGTCATTGTAGATAGGGTCTTTCCAGGTTTCCTCAGACACCCTGAAGGAATTGTAAAGAATTTCCCTGTTTTTTGATTTTGCTTTTGAAATTCCTTTTTATAGTGGGTTTGAGCTGATTCTCGCTGCCATGTTTATGCCACTCTAGACACACTTGATTCCCTTATGGAGACATATCAATACATAGGTTTTAAGATTCTTACTAGTCAGATATATTCCTCTGTGGGAAATATGGGGTTTTGAGTCTCTTTCACTGAGGAAGGTGTCGGTCTTGTCAATTCCAAAGTTGGTTTTTGAAACGGTCCCTGTGCTTATATCAAAATCTGGTTTTATGCATCACCCCACCTCTCCTTCCCCTTTATGCAGGCATAAGACTGTTTTCTAAATGTGAGACTCTGTTCACTTTCCTAACTCAGTTCACGTGTAGCCATGTTTACAGGATCTTCATAAGTGATATCTTATGATAAGTTTCTTTTTCTGTGTGACTTATTTCACTTAGAATCATCGTACCTGAATCCACTCACTTTGCTGCTACTGGTCTTATGACATTGATTTCATGGCTGAGGGATATTCCATTGTACGTAAGTACCACAATGTTTTGAACCATTTTTATATTTCCTGGGATATTTAAGGTGTACCCAAGTTGAGGTTCTTGTAGTCAGTGCAGCCCTAAATTTGGAGGTGGCTCTTTCTTATTGATTTTCAGTTTTCCCAAGGTATATTCCCTAGACTGGAAGTGGCCTTGGCTCTGTAGCTCTGTTGTTTACTTGTTTTAGGGAACACAATGCACTCCTCCAGTGAGGCAGTTGGCAATTTACATCCCGCCCATCAGCATAACAAGGCTCCCAGTTCTCCAGGGCCTGTCTTGCCTTTCTGGTTTTTACACATTTTGTGGATGTCCCTTTTGACCGGTGGGAAGTGATACTTCTTTGTAGTGCAGATTTGCATTGCCCGCTTGCTTGCTTGGCCAAAAAGGGCGTATGCGTTTTCTCCTGAATATATTCAGGAGAAAACGCATACGCCCTTTTTGGACAAGTGCACCATTGTCCAAGTTGTGCCCCTCTTCCTGTGCTTTACAGGCAATTCCAACGTACCTCTTGAAATCTGTTTCCTGCTATTTTGCCTCACTTTCAAGTCCGCCTCATTGACTTCCCTCAACAGATTTTTGGACGATAGTTGTCCTTTATCACTCTGCCAGTTTGTGAATTGCTGTGCCCCTGAGCTCCATTTCTCAACTCGTTTTTTGTGAGCTGAACGCAAGTCCAAAATTTTGGATCATGTCCTATACTGGTTCCCGGTGGGTGGCTGAGACTTTGGTTAATTCTTCTTCCTGCCGGGAAATTAGAGTGACATGTGCCCGTCCAAATGCCTAACAGCTACTCTCTCATGGGTTCTCCCTCGTCCCTTCCATCCTCTGCCAAATTGGGAACCTGTGCAAACCAGGAGGTTAAAGGGCCTGTCTCTCCAAGTTGGGAGATTGATAGTAAGGCAGTTGGAAAGTCAAACTGGAGCACCAGGAGAGGGACTATTCGTTGAGTTTTAGAAACCTTTCGTATTCACAGTGTGTCCATTCTCTAGGTTTCCTGTACATGTTATAGCTGTAGTAATATTCCCTTGAACCTGGAGAGTTGGGACCCATGGAATGGGGGCCATGCATTATTGCTTGAAAGGGTCTGCATTTGCTCACCCAATCTCACCAATCCTCTCAGTCCCAAGTGTCCAGCCTTATGCCACATCCAGCTGTCATTGTAGATAGGGTCTTTCCAGGTTTCCTCAGACACCCTGAAGGAATTGTAAAGAATTTCCCTGTTTTTTGGTTTTGCTTTTGAAATTCCTTTTTATAGTGGGTTTGAGCTGATTCTCGCTGCCATGTTTATGCCACTCTAGACACACTTGATTCCCTTATGGAGACATATCAATACATAGGTTTTAAGATTCTTACTAGTCAGATATATTCCTCTGCGGGAAATATGGGGTTTTGAGTCTCTTTCACTGAGGAAGGTGTAGGTCTTGTCTATTCCAAAGTTGGTTTTTGGAATGGTTTTTGGAACGGTCCCTGTGCTTTTATCAAACTCTGGTTTTATGCATCACCCCACCTCTCCATCCCCTTTATGCAGGCATAAGAGTGTTTTCTAAATGTGAGACTCTGTTCTCTTTCCTAACTCAGTTCACGTGTACCATGTTTACAGGATCTTCATAAGTGATATCTTATGATAAGTTCCTTTTTCTGTGTGACTTATTTCACTTAGAATCATCGTACCTGAATCCACTCACTTTGCTGCTACTGGTCTTATGACATTGATTTCATGGCTGAGGGATATTCCATCCTACGTAACTACCACAATGTTTTGAACCATTTTTATGTTTCCTGGGATATTTAAGGTGTACCCAAGTTGAGGTTCTTGTAGCCAGTGCAGCCCTAAATTTGGAGGTGGCTGTTTCTTATTGATTTTCAGTTTTCCCAAGGTATATTCCCTAGACTGGAAGTGGCCTTGGATCTGTAGCTCTGTTGTTTACTTGTTTTAGGGAACACAATTCACTCCTCCAGTGAGGCAGTTGGCAATTGACATCCCGCCCATCAGCATAACAAGGCTCCCTGTTCTCCAGGGCCTGTCTTGCCTTTCTGGTTTTTACACATTTTGTGGATGTCCCTTTTGACTGGTGGGAAATGATACTTCTTTGTAGTGCAGATTTGCATTACCCGCTTGCTTGCTTGGCCAAAAAGGGCGTATGCGTTTTCTCCTGAATATATTCAGGAGAAAACGCATACGCCCTTTTTGGCCAAGTGCATCATTGTCCAAGTTGTGCCCCTCTTCCTGTGCTTTACAGGCGATTCCAAGGTACCTCTTGAAATCTGTTTCCTGCTATTTTGCCTCGCTTTCAAGTCCGCCTCGTTGACTTCCCTCAACAGATTTTTGGACGATAGTTGTCCTTTATCACTCTGCCAGTTTGTGAATTGCTGTGCCCCTGAGCTCCATTTCTCAACTTGTTTTTTGTGAGCTGAACGCAAGTCCAAAATTTTGGATCATGTCCTATACTGGTTCCCAGTGGGTGGCTGAGACTTTGTTTAATTCTTCTTCCTGCCGGGAAATTAGAGTGACATGTGCCCGTCCAAATGCCTAACAGCTACTCTCTCATGGGTTCTCCCTCGTCCCTTCCATCCTCTGCCAAATTGGGAACCTGTGCAAACCAGGAGGTTAAAGGGCCTGTCTCTCCAAGTTGGGAGATTGATAGTAAGGCAGTTGGAAAGTCAAACTGGAGCACCAGGAGAGGGACTATTCGTTGAGTTTTAGAAACCTTTCGTATTCACAGTGTGTCCATTCTCTAGGTTTCCTGTACATGTTATAGCTGTAGTAATATTCCCTTGAACCTGGAGAGTTGGGACCCATGGAATGGGGGCCATGCATTATTGCTTGAAAGGGTCTGCATTTGCTCACCCAATCTCACCAATCCTCTCAGTCCCAAGTGTCCAGCCTTATGCCACATCCAGCTGTCATTGTAGATAGGGTCTTTCCAGGTTTCCTCAGACACCCTGAAGGAATTGTAAAGAATTTCCCTGTTTTTTGGTTTTGCTTTTGAAATTCCTTTTTATAGTGGGTTTGAGCTGATTCTCGCTGCCATGTTTATGCCACTCTAGACACACTTGATTCCCTTATGGAGACATATCAATACATAGGTTTTAAGATACTTACTAGTCAGATATATTCCTCTGCGGGAAATATGGGGTTTTGAGTCTCTTTCACTGAGGAAGGTGTAGGTCTTGTCTATTCCAAAGTTGGTTTTTGGAACGGTCCCTGTGCTTATATCAAACTCTGGTTTTATGCATCACCCCACCTCTCCATCCCCTTTATGCAGGCATAAGAGTGTTTTCTAAATGTGAGACTCTGTTCTCTTTCCTAACTCAGTTCACGTGTACCATGTTTACAGGATCTTCATAAGTGATATCTTATGATAAGTTTCTTTTTCTGTGTGACTTATTTCACTTAGAATCATCGTACCTGAATCCACTCACTTTGCTGCTACTGGTCTTATGACATTGATTTCATGGCTGAGGGATATTCCATCGTACGTAAGTACCACAATGTTTTGAACCATTTTTATATTTCCTGGGATATTTAAGGTGTACCCAAGTTGAGGTTCTTGTAGTCAGTGCAGCCCTAAATTTGGAGGTGGCTCTTTCTTATTGATTTTCAGTTTTCCCAAGGTATATTCCCTAGACTGGAAGTGGCCTTGGCTCTGTAGCTCTGTTGTTTACTTGTTTTAGGGAACACAATGCACTCCTCCAGTGAGGCAGTTGGCAATTTACATCCCGCCCATCAGCATAACAAGGCTCCCAGTTCTCCAGGGCCTGTCTTGCCTTTCTGGTTTTTACACATTTTGTGGATGTCCCTTTTGACCGGTGGGAAGTGATACTTCTTTGTAGTGCAGATTTGCATTGCACGCTTGCTTGCTTGGCCAAAAAGGGCGTATGCGTTTTCTCCTGAATATATTCAGGAGAAAACGCATACGCCCTTTTTGGCCAAGTGCACCATTGTCCAAGTTGTGCCCCTCTTCCTGTGCTTTACAGGCGATTCCAACGTACCTCTTGAAATCTGTTTCCTGCTATTTTGCCTCACTTTCAAGTCCGCCTCGTTGACTTCCCTCAACAGATTTTTGGACGATAGTTGTCCTTTATCACTCTGCCAGTTTGTGAATTGCTGTGCCCCTGAGCTCCATTTCTCAACTCGTTTTTTGTGAGCTGAACGCAAGTCCAAAATTTTGGATCATGTCCTATACTGGTTCCCAGTGGGTGGCTGAGACTTTGTTTAATTCTTCTTCCTGCCGGGAAATTAGAGTGACATGTGCCCGTCCAAATGCCTAACAGCTACTCTCTCATGGGTTCTCCCTCGTCCCTTCCATCCTCTGCCAAATTGGGTACCTGTGCAAACCAGGAGGTTAAAGGGCCTGTCTCTCCAAGTTGGGAGATTGATAGTAAGGCAGTTGGAAAGTCAAACTGGAGCACCAGGAGAGGGACTATTCGTTGAGTTTTAGAAACCTTTCGTATTCACAGTGTGTCCATTCTCTAGGTTTCCTGTACATGTTATAGCTGTAGTAATATTCCCTTGAACCTGGAGAGTTGGGACCCATGGAATGGGGGCCATGCATTATTGCTTGAAAGGGTCTGCATTTGCTCACCCAATCTCACCAATCCTCTCAGTCCCAAGTGTCCAGCCTTATGCCACATCCAGCTGTCATTGTAGATAGGGTCTTTCCAGGTTTCCTCAGACACCCTGAAGGAATTGTAAAGAATTTCCCTGTTTTTTGGTTTTGCTTTTGAAATTCCTTTTTATAGTGGGTTTGAGCTGATTCTCGCTGCCATGTTTATGCCACTCTAGACACACTTGATTCCCTTATGGAGACATATCAATACATAGGTTTTAAGATTCTTACTAGTCAGATATATTCCTCTGCGGGAAATATGGGGTTTTGAGTCTCTTTCACTGAGGAAGGTGTAGGTCTTGTCTATTCCAAAGTTGGTTTTTGAAACGGTCCCTGTGCTTATATCATACTCTGGTTTTATGCATCACCCCACCTCTCCTTCCCCTTTATGCAGGCATAAGAGTGTTTTCTAAATGTGAGACTCTGTTCTCTTTCCTAACTCAGTTCACGTGTACCATGTTTACAGGATCTTCATAAGTGATATCTTATGATAAGTTTCTTTTTCTGTGTGACTTATTTCACTTAGAATCATCGTACCTGAATCCACTCACTTTGCTGCTACTGGTCTTATGACATTGATTTCATGGCTGAGGGATATTCCATCGTACGTAAGTACCACAATGTTTTGAACCATTTTTATATTTCCTGGGATATTTAAGGTGTACCCAAGTTGAGGTTCTTGTAGTCAGTGCAGCCCTAAATTTGGAGGTGGCTCTTTCTTATTGATTTTCAGTTTTCCCAAGGTATATTCCCTAGACTGGAAGTGGCCTTGGCTCTGTAGCTCTGTTGTTTACTTGTTTTAGGGAATACAATGCACTCCTCCAGTGAGGCAGTTGGCAATTTACATCCCGCCCATCAGCATAACAAGGCTCCCAGTTCTCCAGGGCCTGTCTTGCCTTTCTGGTTTTTACACATTTTGTGGATGTCCCTTTTGACCGGTGGGAAGTGATACTTCTTTGTAGTGCAGATTTGCATTGCACGCTTGCTTGCTTGGCCAAAAAGGGCGTATGCGTTTTCTCCTGAATATATTCAGGAGAAAACGCATACGCCCTTTTTGGCCAAGTGCACCATTGTCCAAGTTGTGCCCCTCTTCCTGTGCTTTACAGGCGATTCCAACGTACCTCTTGAAATCTGTTTCCTGCTATTTTGCCTCACTTTCAAGTCCGCCTCGTTGACTTCCCTCAACAGATTTTTGGACGATAGTTGTCCTTTATCACTCTGCCAGTTTGTGAATTGCTGTGCCCCTGAGCTCCATTTCTCAAGTCGTTTTTTGTGAGCTGAACGCAAGTCCAAAATTTTGGATCATGTCCTATACTGGTTCCCGGTGGGTGGCTGAGACTTTGGTTAATTCTTCTTCGTGCCGGGAAATTAGAGTGACATGTGCCCGTCCAAATGCCTAACAGCTACTCTCTCATGGGTTCTCTCTCGTCCCTTCCATCCTCTGCCAAATTGGGAACCTGTGCAAACCAGGAGGTTAAAGGGCCTGTCTCTCCAAGTTGGGAGATTGATAGTAAGGCAGTTGTAAAGTCAAACTGGAGCACCAGGAGAGGGACTATTCGTTGAGTTTTAGAAACCTTTCGTATTCACAGTGTGTCCATTCTCTAGGTTTCCTGAACATGTTATAGCTGTAGTAATATTCCCTTGAACCTGGAGAGTTGGGATCCATGGAATGGGGGCCATGCATTATTGCTTGAAAGGGTCTGCATTCGCTCACCCAATCTCACCAATCCTCTCAGTCCCAAGTGCCCAGCCTTATGCCACATCCAGCTGTCATTGTAGATAGGGTCTTTCCAGGTTTCCTCAGACACCCTGAAGGAATTGTAAAGAATTTCCCTGTTTTTTGATTTTGCTTTTGAAATTCCTTTTTATAGTGGGTTTGAGCTGATTCTCGCTGCCATGTTTATGCCACTCTAGACACACTTGATTCCCTTATGGAGACATATCAATACATAGGTTTTAAGATTCTTACTAGTCAGATATATTCCTCTGTGGGAAATATGGGGTTTTGAGTCTCTTTCACTGAGGAAGGTGTCGGTCTTGTCAATTCCAAAGTTGGTTTTTGAAACGGTCCCTGTGCTTATATCAAACTCTGGTTTTATGCATCACCCCACCTCTCCTTCCCCTTTATGCAGGCATAAGACTGTTTTCTAAATGTGAGAGTCTGTTCTCTTTCCTAACTCAGTTCACGTGTAGCCATGTTTACAGGATCTTCATAAGTGATATCTTATGATAAGTTTCTTTTTCTGTGTGACTTATTTCACTTAGAATCATCGTACCTGAATCCACTCACTTTGCTGCTACTGGTCTTATGACATTGATTTCATGGCTGAGGGATATTCCATCGTACGTAAGTACCACAATGTTTTGAACCATTTTTATATTTCCTGGGATATTTAAGGTGTACCCAAGTTGAGGTTCTTGTAGTCAGTGCAGCCCTAAATTTGGAGGTGGCTCTTTCTTATTGATTTTCAGTTTTCCCAAGGTATATTCCCTAGACTGGAAGTGGCCTTGGCTCTGTAGCTCTGTTGTTTACTTGTTTTAGGGAACACAATGCACTCCTCCAGTGAGGCAGTTGGCAGTTTACATCCCGCCCATCAGCATAACAAGGCTCCCAGTTCTCCAGGGCCTGTCTTGCCTTTCTGGTTTTTACACATTTTGTGGATGTCCCTTTTGACCGGTGGGAAGTGATACTTCTTTGTAGTGCAGATTTGCATTGCCCGCTTGCTTGCTTGGCCAAAAAGGGCGTATGCGTTTTCTCCTGAATATATTCAGGAGAAAACGCATACGCCCTTTTTGGCCAAGTGCACCATTGTCCAAGTTGTGCCCCTCTTCCTGTGCTTTACAGGCGATTCCAACGTACCTCTTGAAATCTGTTTCCTGCTATTTTGCCTCGCTTTCTAGTCCGCCTCGTTGACTTCCCTCAACAGATTTTTGGACGATAGTTGTCCTTTATCACTCTGCCAGTTTGTGAATTGCTGTGCCCCTGAGCTCCATTTCTCAACTCGTTTTTTGTGAGCTGAACGCAAGTCCAAAATTTTGGATCATGTCCTATACTGGTTCCCGGTGGGTGGCTGAGACTTTGGTTAATTCTTCTTCCTGCTGGGAAATTAGAGTGACATGTGCCCGTCCAAATGCCTAACAGCTACTCTCTCATGGGTTCTCCCTCTTCCCTTCCATCCTCTGCCAAATTGGGAACCTGTGCAAACCAGGAGGTTAAAGGGCCTGTCTCTCCAAGTTGGGAGATTGATAGTAAGGCAGTTGGAAAGTCAAACTGGAGCACCAGGAGAGGGACTATTCGTTGAGTTTTAGAAACCTTTCGTATTCACATGTGTCCATTCTCTAGGTTTCCTGTACATGTTATAGCTGTAGTAATATTCCCTTGAACATGGAGAGTTGGGACCCATGGAATGGGGGCCATGCGTTATTGCTTGAAAGGGTCTGCATTCGCTCACCCAATCTCACCAATCCTCTCAGTCCCAAGTGTCCAGCCTTATGCCACATCCAGCTGTCATTGTAGATAGGGTCTTTCCAGGTTTCCTCAGACACCCTGAAGGAATTGTAAAGAATTTCCCTGTTTTTTGGTTTTGCTTTTGAAATTCCTTTTTATAGTGGGTTTGAGCTGATTCTCGCTGCCATGTTTATGCCACTCTAGACACACTTGATTCCCTTATGGAGTCATATCAATACATAGGTTTTAAGATTCTTACTAGTCAGATATATTCCTCTGTGGGAAATATGGGGTTTTGAGTCTCTTTCACTGAGGAAGGTGTAGGTCTTGTCTATTCCAAAGTTGGTTTTTGAAACGGTCCCTGTGCTTATATCAAACTCTGGTTTTATGCATCACCCGACCTCTCCATCCCCTTTATGCAGGCATAAGGGTGTTTTCTAAATGTGAGACTCTGTTCTCTTTCCTAACTCAGTTCACGTGTACCATGTTTACAGGATCTTCATAAGTGATATCTTATGATAAGTTTCTTTTTCTGTGTGACTTATTTCACTTAGAATCATCGTACCTGAATCCACTCACTTTGCTGCTACTGGTCTTATGACATTGATTTCATGGCTGAGGGATATTCCATCGTACGTAAGTACCACAATGTTTTGAACCATTTTTATATTTCCTGGGATATTTAAGGTGTACCCAAGTTGAGGTTCTTGTAGTCAGTGCAGCCCTAAATTTGGAGGTGGCTCTTTCTTATTGATTTTCAGTTTTCCCAAGGTATATTCCCTAGACTGGAAGTGACCTTGGCTCTGTAGCACTTTTGTTTACTTGTTTTAGGGAACACAATGCACTCTTCCAGTGAGGCAGTTGGCAGTTTACATCCCGCCCATCAGCATAGCAAGGCTCCCAGTTCTCCAGGGCCTGTCTTGCCTTTCTGGTTTTTACACATTTTGTAGATGTCCCTTTTGACCGGTGGGAAGTGATACTTCTTTGTAGTGCAGATTTGCATTGCCCGCTTGCTTGCTTGGCCAAAAAGGGCGTATGCGTTTTCTCCTGAATATATTCAGGAGAAAACGCATACACCCTTTTTGGCCAAGTGCACCATTGTCCAAGTTGTGCCCCTCTTCCTGTGCTTTACAGGCGATTCCAAGGTACCTCTTGAAATCTGTTTCCTGCTATTTTGCCTCGCTTTCAAGTCCGCCTCGTTGACTTCCCTCAACAGATTTTTGGACGATAGTTGTCCTTTATCACTCTGCCAGTTTGTGAATTGCTGTGTCCCTGAGCTCCATTTCTCAACTCGTTTTTTGTGAGCTGAACGCAAGTCCAAAATTTTGGATCGTGTCCTATACTGGTTCCCGGTGGGTGGCTGAGACTTTGGTTAATTCTTCTTCCTGCCGGGAAATTAGAGTGACATGTGCCCGTCCAAATGCCTAACAGCTACTCTCTCATGGGTTCTCCCTCGTCCCTTCCATCCTCTGCCAAATTGGGAACCTGTGCAAACCAGGAGGTTAAAGGCCTGTCTCTCCAAGTTGGGAGATTGATAGTAAGGCAGTTGGAAAGTCAAACTGGAGCACCAGGAGAGGGACTATTCGTTGAGTTTTAGAAACCTTTCGTATTCACAGTGTGTCCATTCTCTAGGTTTCCTGTACATGTTATAGCTGTAGTAATATTCCCTTGAACCTGGAGAGTTGGGACCCATGGAATGGGGGCCATGCATTATTGCTTGAAAGGGTCTGCATTTGCTCACCCAATCTCACCAATCCTCTCAGTCCCAAGTGTCCAGCCTTATGCCACATCCAGCTGTCATTGTAGATAGGGTCTTTCCAGGTTTCCTCAGACACCCTGAAGGAATTGTAAAGAATTTCCCTGTTTTTTGGTTTTGCTTTTGAAATTCCTTTTTATAGTGGGTTTGAGCTGATTCTCGCTGCCATGTTTATGCCACTCTAGACACACTTGATTCCCTTATGGAGACATATCAATACATAGGTTTTAAGATTCTTACTAGTCAGATATATTCCTCTGTGGGAAATATGGGGTTTTGAGTCTCTTTCACTGAGGAAGGTGTAGGTCTTGTCTATTCCAAATTTGGTTTTTGAAACGGTCCCTGTGCTTATATCAAACTCTGGTTTTATGCATCACCCCACCTCTCCTTCCCCTTTATGCAGGCATAAGAGTGTTTTCTAAATGTGAGAGTCTGTTCTCTTTCCTAACTCAGTTCACGTGTAGCCATGTTTACAGGATCTTCATAAGTGATATCTTATGATAAGTTTCTTTTTCTGTGTGACTTATTTCACTTAGAATCATCGTACCTGAATCCACTCACTTTGCTGCTACTGGTCTTATGACATTGATTTCATGGCTGAGGGATATTCCATCGTACGTAAGTACCACAATGTTTTGAACCATTTTTATATTTCCTGGGATATTTAAGGTGTACCCAAGTTGAGGTTCTTGTAGTCAGTGCAGCCCTAAATTTGGAGGTGGCTCTTTCTTATTGATTTTCAGTTTTCCCAAGGTATATTCCCTAGACTGGAAGTGGCCTTGGCTCTGTAGCTCTGTTGTTTACTTGTTTTAGGGAACACAATGCACTCCTCCAGTGAGGCAGTTGGCAATTTACATCCCGCCCATCAGCATAACAAGGCTCCCAGTTCTCCAGGGCCTGTCTTGCCTTTCTGGTTTTTACACATTTTGTGGATGTCCCTTTTGACCGGTGGGAAGTGATACTTCTTTGTAGTGCAGATTTGCATTACCCGCTTGCTTGCTTGGCCAAAAAGGGCGTATGCGTTTTCTCCTGAATATATTCAGGAGAAAACGCATACACCCTTTTTGGCCAAGTGCACCATTGTCCAAGTTGTGCCCCTCTTCCTGTGCTTTACAGGCGATTCCAAGGTACCTCTTGAAATCTGTTTCCTGCTATTTTGCCTCGCTTTCAAGTCCGCCTCGTTGACTTCCCTCAACAGATTTTTGGACGATAGTTGTCCTTTATCACTCTGCCAGTTTGTGAATTGCTGTGCCCCTGAGCTCCATTTCTCAACTCGTTTTTTGTGAGCTGAACGCAAGTCCAAAATTTTGGATCGTGTCCTATACTGGTTCCCGGTGGGTGGCTGAGACTTTGGTTAATTCTTCTTCCTGCCGGGAAATTAGAGTGACATGTGCCCATCCAAATGCCTAACAGCTACTCTCTCATGGGTTCTCCCTCGTCCCTTCCATCCTCTGCCAAATTGGGAACCTGTGCAAACCAGGGGGTTAAAGGGCCTGTCTCTCCAAGTTGGGAGATTGATAGTAAGGCAGTTGGAAAGTCAAACTGGAGCACCAGGAGAGGGACTATTCGTTGAGTTTTAGAAACCTTTCGTATTCACAGTGTGTCCATTCTCTAGGTTTCCTGTACATGTTATAGCTGTAGTAATATTCCCTTGAACCTGGAGAGTTGGGACCCATGGAATGGGGGCCATGCATTATTGCTTGAAAGGGTCTGCATTTGCTCACCCAATCTCACCAATCCTCTCAGTCCCAAGTGTCCAGCCTTATGCCACATCCAGCTGTCATTGTAGACAGGGTCTTTCCAGGTTTCCTCAGACACCCTGAAGGAATTGTAAAGAATTTCCCTGTTTTTTGGTTTTGCTTTTGAAATTCCTTTTTATAGTGGGTTTGAGCTGATTCTCACTGCCATGTTTATGCCACTCTAGACACACTTGATTCCCTTATGGAGACATATCAATACATAGGTTTTAAGATTCTTACTAGTCAGATATATTCCTCTGCGGGAAATATGGGGTTTTGAGTCTCTTTCACTGAGGAAGGTGTAGGTCTTGTCTATTCCAAAGTTGGTTTTTGAAACGGTCCCTGTGCTTATATCAAACTCTGGTTTTATGCATCACCCCACCTCTCCTTCCCCTTTATGCAGGCATAAGAGTGTTTTCTAAATGTGAGAGTCTGTTCTCTTTCCTAACTCAGTTCACGTGTAGCCATGTTTACAGGATCTTCATAAGTGATATCTTATGATAAGTTTCTTTTTCTGTGTGACTTATTTCACTTAGAATCATCGTACCTGAATCCACTCACTTTGCTGCTACTGGTCTTATGACATTGATTTCATAGCTGAGGGATATTCCATCGTACGTAAGTACCACAATGTTTTGAACCATTTTTATATTTCCTGGGATATTTAAGGTGTACCCAAGTTGAGGTTCTTGTAGTCAGTGCAGCCCTAAATTTGGAGGTGGCTCTTTCTTATTGATTTTCAGTTTTCCCAAGGTATATTCCCTAGACTGGAAGTGGCCTTGGCTCTGTAGCTCTGTTGTTTACTTGTTTTAGGGAACACAATGCACTCCTCCAGTGAGGCAGTTGGCAATTTACATCCCGCCCATCAGCATAACAAGGCTCCCAGTTCTCCAGGGCCTGTCTTGCCTTTCTGGTTTTTACACATTTTGTGGATGTCCCTTTTGACCGGTGGGAAGTGATACTTCTTTGTAGTGCAGATTTGCATTGCCCGCTTGCTTGCTTGGCCAAAAAGGGCGTATGCGTTTTCTCCTGAATATATTCAGGAGAAAACGCATACGCCGTTTTTGGCCAAGTGCACCATTGTCCAAGTTGTGCCCCTCTTCCTGTGCTTTACAGGCGATTACAAGGTACCTCTTGAAATCTGTTTCCTGCTATTTTGCCTCGCTTTCAAGTCCGCCTCTTTGACTTCCCTCAACAGATTTTTGGACGATAGTTGTCCTTTATCACTCTGCCAGTTTGTGAATTGCTGTGCCCCTGAGCTCCATTTCTCAACTCGTTTCTTGTGAGCTGAACGCAAGTCCAAAATTTTGGATCATGTCCTATACTGGTTCCCGGTGGCTGGCTGAGACTTTGGTTAATTCTTCTTCCTGCCGGGAAATTAGAGTGACATGTGCCCGTCCAAATGCCTAACAGCTACTCTCTCATGGGTTCTCTCTCGTCCCTTCAATCCTCTGCCAAATTGGGAACCTGTGCAAACCAGGAGGTTAAAGGGCCTGTCTCTCCAAGTTGGGAGATTGATAGTAAGGCAGTTGGAAAGTCAAACTGGAGCAACAGGAGAGGGACTATTCGTTGAGTTTTAGAAACCTTTCGTATTCACAGTGTGTCCATTCTCTAGGTTTCCTTTACATGTTATAGCTGTAGTAATATTCCCTTGAACATGGAGAGTTGGGACCCATGGAATGGGGGCCATGCATTATTGCTTGAAAGGGTCTGCATTCGCTCACCCAATCTCACCAATCCTCTCAGTCCCAAGTGTCCAGCCTTATGCCACATCCAGCTGTCATTGTAGATACGGTCTTTCCAGGTTTCCTCAGACACCCTGAAGGAATTGTAAAGAATTTCCCTGTTTTTTGGTTTTGCTTTTGAAATTCCTTTTTATAGTGGGTTTGAGCTGATTCTCGCTGCCATGTTTATGCCACTCTAGACACACTTGATTCCCTTATGGAGACATATCAATACATAGGATTTAAGATTCTTACTAGTCAGATATATTCCTCTGCGGGAAATATGGGGTTTTGAGTCTCTTTCACTGAGGAAGGTGTAGGTCTTGTCTATTCCAAAGTTGGTTTTTGGAACGGTCCCTGTGCTTATATCAAACTCTGGTTTTATGCATCACCCCACCTCTCCTTCCCCTTTATGCAGGCATAAGCGTGTTTTCTAAATGTGAGACTCTGTTCTCTTTCCTAACTCAGTTCACGTGTAGCCATGTTTACAGGATCTTCATAAGTGATATCTTATGATAAGTTTCTTTTTCTGTGTGACTTATTTCACTTAGAATCATCGTACCTGAATCCACTCACTTTGCTGCTACTGGTCTTATGACATTGATTTAATTGCTGAGGGATATTCCATCATACGTAAGTACCACAATGTTTTGAACCATTTTTATATTTCCTGGGATATTTAAGGTGTACCCAAGTTGAGGTTCTTGTAGTCAGTGCAGCCCTAAATTTGGAGGTGGCTCTTTCTTATTGATTTTCAGTTTTCCCAAGGTATATTCCCTAGACTGGAAGTGGCCTTGGCTCTGTAGCTCTGTTGTTTACTTGTTTTAGGGAACACAATGCACTCCTCCGGTGAGGCAGTTGGCAGTTTACATCCCGCCCATCAGCATAACAAGGCTCCCAGTTCTCCAGGGCCTGTCTTGCCTTTCTGGTTTTTACACATTTTGTGGATGTCCCTTTTGACCGGTGGGAAGTGATACTTCTTTGTAGTGCAGATTTGCATTGCCCGCTTGCTTGTTTGGCCAAAAAGGGCGTATGCGTTTTCTCCTGAATATATTCAGGAGAAAACGCATACTCCCTTTTTGGCCAAGTGCACCATTGTCCAAGTTGTGCCCCTCTTCCTGTGCTTTACAGGCGATTCCAACGTACCTCTTGAAATCTGTTTCCTGCTACTTTGCCTCCCTTTCAAGTCCGCTTCATTGACTTCCCTCAACAGATTTTTGGACGATAGTTGTCCTTTATCACTCTGCCAGTTTGTGAATTGCTGTGCCCCTGAGCTCCATTTCTCAACTCGTTTTTTGTGAGCTGAACGCAAGTCCAAAATTTTGGATCATGTCCTATACTGGTTCCCGGTGGGTGGCTGAGACTTTGGTTAATTCTTCTTCCTGCCGGGAAATTAGAGTGACATGTGCCCGTCCAAATGCCTAACAGCTACTCTCTCATGGGTTCTCCCTCGTCCCTTCCATCCTCTGCCAAATTGGGAACCTGTGCAAACCAGGAGGTTAAAGGGCCTGTCTCTCCAAGTTGGGAGATTGATAGTAAGGCAGTTGGAAAGTCAAACTGGAGCACCAGGAGAGGGACTATTCGTTGAGTTTTAGAAACCTTTCATATTCACAGTGTGTCCATTCTCTAGGTTTCCTGTACATGTTATAGCTGTAGTAATATTCCCTTGAACCTGGAGAGTTGGGACCCATGGAATGGGGGCCATGCATTATTGCTTGAAAGGGTCTGCATTTGCTCACCCAATCTCACCAATCCTCTCAGTCCCAAGTGTCCAGCCTTATGCCACATCCAGCTGTCATTGTAGATAGGGTCTTTCCAGGTTTCCTCAGACACCCTGAAGGAATTGTAAAGAATTTCCCTGTTTTTTGGTTTTGCTTTTGAAATTCCTTTTTATAGTGGGTTTGAGCTGATTCTCGCTGCCATGTTTATGCCACTCTAGACACACTTGATTCCCTTATGGAGACATATCAATACATAGGTTTTAAGATTCTTACTAGTCAGATATATTCCTCTGTGGGAAATATGGGGTTTTGAGTCTCTTTCACTGAGGAAGGTGTCGGTCTTGTCAATTCCAAAGTTGGTTTTTGAAACGGTCCCTGTGCTTATATCAAACTCTGGTTTTATGCATCACCCCACCTCTCCTTCCCCTTTATGCAGGCATAAGAGTGTTTTCTAAATGTGAGACTCTGTTCTCTTTCCTAACTCAGTTCACGTGTAGCCATGTTTACAGGATCTTCATAAGTGATATCTTATGATAAGTTTCTTTTTCTGTGTGACTTATTTCACTTAGAATCATCGTACCTGAATCCACTCACTTTGCTGCTACTGGTCTTATGACATTGATTTCATTGCTGAGGGATATTCCATCGTACGTAAGTACCACAATGTTTTGAACCATTTTTATATTTCCTGGGATATTTAAGGTGTACCCAAGTTGAGGTTCTTGTAGTCAGTGCAGCCCTAAATTTGGAGGTGGCTCTTTCTTATTGATTTTCAGTTTTCCCAAGGTATATTCCCTAGACTGGAAGTGGCCTTGGCTCTGTAGCTCTGTTGTTTACTTGTTTTAGGGAACACAATGCACTCCTCCAGTGAGGCAGTTGGCAATTTACATCCCGCCCATCAGCATAACAAGGCTCCCAGTTCTCCAGGGCCTGTCTTGTCTTTCTGGTTTTTACACATTTTGTGGATGTCCCTTTTGACCGGTGGGAAGTGATACTTCTTTGTAGTGCAGATTTGCATTGCCCGCTTGCTTGCTTGGCCAAAAAGGGCGTATGCGTTTTCTCCTGAATATATTCAGGAGAAAACGCATACGCCCTTTTTGGCCAAGTGCACCATTGTCCAAGTTGTGCCCCTCTTCCTGTGCTTTACAGGCGATTCCAACGTACCTCTTGAAATCTGTTTCCTGCTATTTTGCCTCACTTTCAATTCCGCCTCATTGACTTCCCTCAACAGATTTTTGGACGATAGTTGTCCTTTATCACTCTGCCAGTTTGTGAATTGCTGTGCCCCTGAGCTCCATTTCTCAACTCGTTTTTTGTGAGCTGAACGCAAGTCCAAAATTTTGGATCATGTCCTATACTGGTTCCCGGTGGGTGGCTGAGACTTTGGTTAATTCTTCTTCCTGCCGGGAAATTAGAGTGACATGTGCCCGTCCAAATGCCTAACAGCTACTCTCTCATGGGTTCTCCCTCGTCCCTTCCATCCTCTGCCAAATTGGGAACCTGTGCAAACCAGGAGGTTAAAGGGCCTGTCTCTCCAAGTTGGGAGATTGATAGTAAGGCAGTTGGAAAGTCAAACTGGAGCACCAGGAGAGGGACTATTCGTTGAGTTTTAGAAACCTTTCGTATTCACAGTGTGTCCATTCTCTAGGTTTCCTGTACATGTTATAGCTGTAGTAATATTCCCTTGAACCTGGAGAGTTGGGACCCATGGAATGGGGGCCATGCATTATTGCTTGAAAGGGTCTGCATTTGCTCACCCAATCTCACCAATCCTCTCAGTCCCAAGTGTCCAGCCTTATGCCACATCCAGCTGTCATTGTAGATAGGGTCTTTCCAGGTTTCCTCAGACACCCTGAAGGAATTGTAAAGAATTTCCCTGTTTTTTGGTTTTGCTTTTGAAATTCCTTTTTATAGTGGGTTTGAGCTGATTCTCGCTGCCATGTTTATGCCACTCTAGACACACTTGATTCCCTTATGGAGACATATCAATACATAGGTTTTAAGATTCTTACTAGTCAGATATATTCCTCTGTGGGAAATATGGGGTTTTGAGTCTCTTTCACTGAGGAAGGTGTCGGTCTTGTCAATTCCAAAGTTGGTTTTTGAAACGGTCCCTGTGCTTATATCAAACTCTGGTTTTATGCATCACCCCACCTCTCCTTCCCCTTTATGCAGGCATAAGAGTGTTTTCTAAATGTGAGACTCTGTTCTCTTTCCTAACTCAGTTCACGTGTAGCCATGTTTACAGGATCTTCATAAGTGATATCTTATGATAAGTTTCTTTTTCTGTGTGACTTATTTCACTTAGAATCATCGTACCTGAATCCACTCACTTTGCTGCTACTGGTCTTATGACATTGATTTCATTGCTGAGGGATATTCCATCGTACGTAAGTACCACAATGTTTTGAACCATTTTTATATTTCCTGGGATATTTAAGGTGTACCCAAGTTGAGGTTCTTGTAGTCAGTGCAGCCCTAAATTTGGAGGTGGCTCTTTCTTATTGATTTTCAGTTTTCCCAAGGTATATTCCCTAGACTGGAAGTGGCCTTGGCTCTGTAGCTCTGTTGTTTACTTGTTTTAGGGAACACAATGCACTCCTCCAGTGAGGCAGTTGGCAATTTACATCCCACCCATCAGCATAACAAGGCTCCCAGTTCTCCAGGGCCTGTCTTGTCTTTCTGGTTTTTACACATTTTGTGGATGTCCCTTTTGACCGGTGGGAAGTGATACTTCTTTGTAGTGCAGATTTGCATTGCCCGCTTGCTTGCTTGGCCAAAAAGGGCGTATGCGTTTTCTCCTGAATATATTCAGGAGAAAACGCATACGCCCTTTTTGGCCAAGTGCACCATTGTCCAAGTTGTGCCCCTCTTCCTGTGCTTTACAGGCGATTCCAACGTACCTCTTGAAATCTGTTTCCTGCTATTTTGCCTCACTTTCAATTCCGCCTCGTTGACTTCCCTCAACAGATTTTTGGACGATAGTTGTCCTTTATCACTCTGCCAGTTTGTGAATTGCTGTGCCCCTGAGCTCCATTTCTCAACTCGTTTTTTGTGAGCTGAACGCAAGTCCAAAATTTTGGATCATGTCCTATACTGGTTCCCGGTGGGTGGCTGAGACTTTGGTTAATTCTTCTTCCTGCCGGGAAATTAGAGTGACATGTGCCCGTCCAAATGCCTAACAGCTACTCTCTCATGGGTTCTCCCTCGTCCCTTCCATCCTCTGCCAAATTGGGAACCTGTGCAAACCAGGAGGTTAAAGGGCCTGTCTCTCCAAGTTGGGAGATTGATAGTAAGGCAGTTGGAAAGTCAAACTGGAGCACCAGGAGAGGGACTATTCGTTGAGTTTTAGAAACCTTTCGTATTCACAGTGTGTCCATTCTCTAGGTTTCCTGTACATGTTATAGCTGTAGTAATATTCCCTTGAACCTGGAGAGTTGGGACCCATGGAATGGGGGCCATGCATTATTGCTTGAAAGGGTCTGCATTTGCTCACCCAATCTCACCAATCCTCTCAGTCCCAAGTGTCCAGCCTTATGCCACATCCAGCTGTCATTGTAGATAGGGTCTTTCCAGGTTTCCTCAGACACCCTGAAGGAATTGTAAAGAATTTCCCTGTTTTTTGGTTTTGCTTTTGAAATTCCTTTTTATAGTGGGTTTGAGCTGATTCTCGCTGCCACGTTTATGCCACTCTAGACACACTTGATTCCCTTATGGAGACATATCAATACATAGGTTTTAAGATTCTTACTAGTCAGATATATTCCTCTGTGGGAAATATGGGGTTTTGAGTCTCTTTCACTGAGGAAGGTGTCGGTCTTGTCAATTCCAAAGTTGGTTTTTGAAACGGTCCCTGTGCTTATATCAAACTCTGGTTTTATGCATCACCCCACCTCTCCATCCCCTTTATGCAGGCATAAGAGTGTTTTCTAAATGTGAGACTCTGTTCTCTTTCCTAACTCAGTTCACGTGTAGCCAAGTTTACAGGATCTTCATAAGTGATATCTTATGATAAGTTTCTTTTTCTGTGTGACTTATTTCACTTAGAATCATCGTACCTGAATCCACTCACTTTGCTGCTACTGGTCTTATGACATTGATTTCATCGCTGAGGGATATTCCATCATACCTAAGTACCACAATGTTTTGAACCATTTTTATATTTCCTGGGATATTTAAGGTGTACCCAAGTTGAGGTTCTTGTAGTCAGTGCAGCCCTAAATTTGGAGGTGGCTCTTTCTTATTGATTTTCAGTTTTCCCAAGGTATATTCCCTAGACTGGAAGTGGCCTTGGCTCTGTAGCTCTGTTGTTTACTTGTTTTAGGGAACACAATGCACTCCTCCAGTGAGGCAGTTGGCAGTTTACATCCCGCCCATCAGCATAGCAAGGCTCCCAGTTCTCCAGGGCCTGTCTTGCCTTTCTGGTTTTTACACATTTTGTGGATGTCCCTTTTGACCGGTGGGAAGTGATACTTCTTTGTAGTGCAGATTTGCATTGCCCGCTTGCTTGCTTGGCCAAAAAGGGCGTATGCGTTTTCTCCTGAATATATTCAGGAGAAAACGCATACGCCCTTTTTGGCCAAGTGCACCATTGTCCAAGTTGTGCCCCTCTTCCTGTGCTTTACAGGCGATTCCAACGTACCTCTTGAAATCTGTTTCCTGCTACTTTGCCTCACTTTCAAGTCCGCCTCATTGACTTCCCTCAACAGATTTTTGGACGATAGTTGTCCTTTATCACTCTGCCAGTTTGTGAATTGCTGTGCCCCTGAGCTCCATTTCTCAACTCCTTTTTTGTGAGCTGAACGCAAGTCCAAAATTTTGGATCATGTCCTATACTGGTTCCCGGTGGGTGGCTGAGACTTTTGTTAATTCTTCTTCCTGCCGGGAAATTAGAGTGACATGTGCCCGTCCAAATGCCTAACAGCTACTCTCTCATGGGTTCTCCCTCGTCCCTTCCATCCTCTGCCAAATTGGGAACCTGTGCAAACCAGGAGGTTAAAGGGCCTGTCTCTCCAAGTTGGGAGATTGATAGTAAGGCAGTTGGAAAGTCAAACTGGAGCACCAGGAGAGGGACTATTCGTTGAGTTTTAGAAACCTTTCGTATTCACAGTGTGTACATTCTCTAGGTTTCCTGTACATGTTATAGCTGTAGTAATATTCCCTTGAACATGGAGAGTTGGGACCCATGGAATGGAGGCCATGCATTATTGCTTGAAAGGGTCTGCATTCGCTCACCCAATCTCACCAATCCTCTCAGTCCCAAGTGTCCAGCCTTATGCCACATCCAGCTGTCATTGTAGATAGGGTCTTTCCAGGTTTCCTCAGACACCCTGAAGGAATTGTAAAGAATTTCCCTGTTTTTTGGTTTTGTTTTGAAATTCCTTTTTATAGTGGGTTTGAGCTGATTCTCGCTGCCATGTTTATGCCACTCTAGACACACTTGATTCCCTTATGGAGTCATATCAATACATAGGTTTTAAGATTCTTACTAGTCAGATATATTCCTCTGCAGGAAATATGGGGTTTTGAGTCTCTTTCACTGAGGAAGGTTTACGTCTTGTCTAGTCCAAAGTTGGTTTTTGGAACGGTCCCTGTGCTTATATCAAACTCTGGTTTTATGCATCACACCACCTCTCCATCCCCTTTATGCAGGCATAAGAGTGTTTTCTAAATGTGAGACTCTGTTCTCTTTCCTAACTCAGTTCACGTGTAGCCATGTTTACAGGATCTTCATAAGTGATATCTTATGATAAGTTTCTTTTTCTGTGTGACTTATTTCACTTAGAATCATCGTACCTGAATCCACTCACTTTGCTGCTACTGGTCTTATGACATTGATTTCATGGCTGAGGGATATTCCATCGTACGTAAGTACCACAATGTTTTGAACCATTTTTATATTTCCTGGGATATTTAAGGTGTACCCAAGTTGAGGTTCTTGTAGTCAGTGCAGCCCTAAATTTGGAGGTGGCTCTTTCTTATTGATTTTCAGTTTTCCCAAGGTATATTCCCTAGACTGGAAGTGACCTTGGCTCTGTAGCACTTTTGTTTACTTGTTTTAGGGAACACAATGCACTCTTCCAGTGAGGCAGTTGGCAGTTTACATCCCGCCCATCAGCATAGCAAGGCTCCCAGTTCTCCAGGGCCTGTCTTGCCTTTCTGGTTTTTACACATTTTGTAGATGTCCCTTTTGACCGGTGGGAAGTGATACTTCTTTGTAGTGCAGATTTGCATTGCCCGCTTGCTTGCTTGGCCAAAAAGGGCGTATGCGTTTTCTCCTGAATATATTCAGGAGAAAACGCATACACCCTTTTTGGCCAAGTGCACCATTGTCCAAGTTGTGCCCCTCTTCCTGTGCTTTACAGGCGATTCCAAGGTACCTCTTGAAATCTGTTTCCTGCTATTTTGCCTCGCTTTCAAGTCCGCCTCGTTGACTTCCCTCAACAGATTTTTGGACGATAGTTGTCCTTTATCACTCTGCCAGTTTGTGAATTGCTGTGTCCCTGAGCTCCATTTCTCAACTCGTTTTTTGTGAGCTGAACGCAAGTCCAAAATTTTGGATCGTGTCCTATACTGGTTCCCGGTGGGTGGCTGAGACTTTGGTTAATTCTTCTTCCTGCCGGGAAATTAGAGTGACATGTGCCCGTCCAAATGCCTAACAGCTACTCTCTCATGGGTTCTCCCTCGTCCCTTCCATCCTCTGCCAAATTGGGAACCTGTGCAAACCAGGAGGTTAAAGGCCTGTCTCTCCAAGTTGGGAGATTGATAGTAAGGCAGTTGGAAAGTCAAACTGGAGCACCAGGAGAGGGACTATTCGTTGAGTTTTAGAAACCTTTCGTATTCACAGTGTGTCCATTCTCTAGGTTTCCTGTACATGTTATAGCTGTAGTAATATTCCCTTGAACCTGGAGAGTTGGGACCCATGGAATGGGGGCCATGCATTATTGCTTGAAAGGGTCTGCATTTGCTCACCCAATCTCACCAATCCTCTCAGTCCCAAGTGTCCAGCCTTATGCCACATCCAGCTGTCATTGTAGATAGGGTCTTTCCAGGTTTCCTCAGACACCCTGAAGGAATTGTAAAGAATTTCCCTGTTTTTTGGTTTTGCTTTTGAAATTCCTTTTTATAGTGGGTTTGAGCTGATTCTCGCTGCCATGTTTATGCCACTCTAGACACACTTGATTCCCTTATGGAGACATATCAATACATAGGTTTTAAGATTCTTACTAGTCAGATATATTCCTCTGTGGGAAATATGGGGTTTTGAGTCTCTTTCACTGAGGAAGGTGTAGGTCTTGTCTATTCCAAATTTGGTTTTTGAAACGGTCCCTGTGCTTATATCAAACTCTGGTTTTATGCATCACCCCACCTCTCCTTCCCCTTTATGCAGGCATAAGAGTGTTTTCTAAATGTGAGAGTCTGTTCTCTTTCCTAACTCAGTTCACGTGTAGCCATGTTTACAGGATCTTCATAAGTGATATCTTATGATAAGTTTCTTTTTCTGTGTGACTTATTTCACTTAGAATCATCGTACCTGAATCCACTCACTTTGCTGCTACTGGTCTTATGACATTGATTTCATGGCTGAGGGATATTCCATCGTACGTAAGTACCACAATGTTTTGAACCATTTTTATATTTCCTGGGATATTTAAGGTGTACCCAAGTTGAGGTTCTTGTAGTCAGTGCAGCCCTAAATTTGGAGGTGGCTCTTTCTTATTGATTTTCAGTTTTCCCAAGGTATATTCCCTAGACTGGAAGTGGCCTTGGCTCTGTAGCTCTGTTGTTTACTTGTTTTAGGGAACACAATGCACTCCTCCAGTGAGGCAGTTGGCAATTTACATCCCGCCCATCAGCATAACAAGGCTCCCAGTTCTCCAGGGCCTGTCTTGCCTTTCTGGTTTTTACACATTTTGTGGATGTCCCTTTTGACCGGTGGGAAGTGATACTTCTTTGTAGTGCAGATTTGCATTACCCGCTTGCTTGCTTGGCCAAAAAGGGCGTATGCGTTTTCTCCTGAATATATTCAGGAGAAAACGCATACACCCTTTTTGGCCAAGTGCACCATTGTCCAAGTTGTGCCCCTCTTCCTGTGCTTTACAGGCGATTCCAAGGTACCTCTTGAAATCTGTTTCCTGCTATTTTGCCTCGCTTTCAAGTCCGCCTCGTTGACTTCCCTCAACAGATTTTTGGACGATAGTTGTCCTTTATCACTCTGCCAGTTTGTGAATTGCTGTGCCCCTGAGCTCCATTTCTCAACTCGTTTTTTGTGAGCTGAACGCAAGTCCAAAATTTTGGATCGTGTCCTATACTGGTTCCCGGTGGGTGGCTGAGACTTTGGTTAATTCTTCTTCCTGCCGGGAAATTAGAGTGACATGTGCCCATCCAAATGCCTAACAGCTACTCTCTCATGGGTTCTCCCTCGTCCCTTCCATCCTCTGCCAAATTGGGAACCTGTGCAAACCAGGGGGTTAAAGGGCCTGTCTCTCCAAGTTGGGAGATTGATAGTAAGGCAGTTGGAAAGTCAAACTGGAGCACCAGGAGAGGGACTATTCGTTGAGTTTTAGAAACCTTTCGTATTCACAGTGTGTCCATTCTCTAGGTTTCCTGTACATGTTATAGCTGTAGTAATATTCCCTTGAACCTGGAGAGTTGGGACCCATGGAATGGGGGCCATGCATTATTGCTTGAAAGGGTCTGCATTTGCTCACCCAATCTCACCAATCCTCTCAGTCCCAAGTGTCCAGCCTTATGCCACATCCAGCTGTCATTGTAGACAGGGTCTTTCCAGGTTTCCTCAGACACCCTGAAGGAATTGTAAAGAATTTCCCTGTTTTTTGGTTTTGCTTTTGAAATTCCTTTTTATAGTGGGTTTGAGCTGATTCTCACTGCCATGTTTATGCCACTCTAGACACACTTGATTCCCTTATGGAGACATATCAATACATAGGTTTTAAGATTCTTACTAGTCAGATATATTCCTCTGCGGGAAATATGGGGTTTTGAGTCTCTTTCACTGAGGAAGGTGTAGGTCTTGTCTATTCCAAAGTTGGTTTTTGAAACGGTCCCTGTGCTTATATCAAACTCTGGTTTTATGCATCACCCCACCTCTCCTTCCCCTTTATGCAGGCATAAGAGTGTTTTCTAAATGTGAGAGTCTGTTCTCTTTCCTAACTCAGTTCACGTGTAGCCATGTTTACAGGATCTTCATAAGTGATATCTTATGATAAGTTTCTTTTTCTGTGTGACTTATTTCACTTAGAATCATCGTACCTGAATCCACTCACTTTGCTGCTACTGGTCTTATGACATTGATTTCATAGCTGAGGGATATTCCATCGTACGTAAGTACCACAATGTTTTGAACCATTTTTATATTTCCTGGGATATTTAAGGTGTACCCAAGTTGAGGTTCTTGTAGTCAGTGCAGCCCTAAATTTGGAGGTGGCTCTTTCTTATTGATTTTCAGTTTTCCCAAGGTATATTCCCTAGACTGGAAGTGGCCTTGGCTCTGTAGCTCTGTTGTTTACTTGTTTTAGGGAACACAATGCACTCCTCCAGTGAGGCAGTTGGCAATTTACATCCCGCCCATCAGCATAACAAGGCTCCCAGTTCTCCAGGGCCTGTCTTGCCTTTCTGGTTTTTACACATTTTGTGGATGTCCCTTTTGACCGGTGGGAAGTGATACTTCTTTGTAGTGCAGATTTGCATTGCCCGCTTGCTTGCTTGGCCAAAAAGGGCGTATGCGTTTTCTCCTGAATATATTCAGGAGAAAACGCATACGCCGTTTTTGGCCAAGTGCACCATTGTCCAAGTTGTGCCCCTCTTCCTGTGCTTTACAGGCGATTACAAGGTACCTCTTGAAATCTGTTTCCTGCTATTTTGCCTCGCTTTCAAGTCCGCCTCTTTGACTTCCCTCAACAGATTTTTGGACGATAGTTGTCCTTTATCACTCTGCCAGTTTGTGAATTGCTGTGCCCCTGAGCTCCATTTCTCAACTCGTTTCTTGTGAGCTGAACGCAAGTCCAAAATTTTGGATCATGTCCTATACTGGTTCCCGGTGGCTGGCTGAGACTTTGGTTAATTCTTCTTCCTGCCGGGAAATTAGAGTGACATGTGCCCGTCCAAATGCCTAACAGCTACTCTCTCATGGGTTCTCTCTCGTCCCTTCAATCCTCTGCCAAATTGGGAACCTGTGCAAACCAGGAGGTTAAAGGGCCTGTCTCTCCAAGTTGGGAGATTGATAGTAAGGCAGTTGGAAAGTCAAACTGGAGCAACAGGAGAGGGACTATTCGTTGAGTTTTAGAAACCTTTCGTATTCACAGTGTGTCCATTCTCTAGGTTTCCTTTACATGTTATAGCTGTAGTAATATTCCCTTGAACATGGAGAGTTGGGACCCATGGAATGGGGGCCATGCATTATTGCTTGAAAGGGTCTGCATTCGCTCACCCAATCTCACCAATCCTCTCAGTCCCAAGTGTCCAGCCTTATGCCACATCCAGCTGTCATTGTAGATACGGTCTTTCCAGGTTTCCTCAGACACCCTGAAGGAATTGTAAAGAATTTCCCTGTTTTTTGGTTTTGCTTTTGAAATTCCTTTTTATAGTGGGTTTGAGCTGATTCTCGCTGCCATGTTTATGCCACTCTAGACACACTTGATTCCCTTATGGAGACATATCAATACATAGGATTTAAGATTCTTACTAGTCAGATATATTCCTCTGCGGGAAATATGGGGTTTTGAGTCTCTTTCACTGAGGAAGGTGTAGGTCTTGTCTATTCCAAAGTTGGTTTTTGGAACGGTCCCTGTGCTTATATCAAACTCTGGTTTTATGCATCACCCCACCTCTCCTTCCCCTTTATGCAGGCATAAGCGTGTTTTCTAAATGTGAGACTCTGTTCTCTTTCCTAACTCAGTTCACGTGTAGCCATGTTTACAGGATCTTCATAAGTGATATCTTATGATAAGTTTCTTTTTCTGTGTGACTTATTTCACTTAGAATCATCGTACCTGAATCCACTCACTTTGCTGCTACTGGTCTTATGACATTGATTTAATTGCTGAGGGATATTCCATCATACGTAAGTACCACAATGTTTTGAACCATTTTTATATTTCCTGGGATATTTAAGGTGTACCCAAGTTGAGGTTCTTGTAGTCAGTGCAGCCCTAAATTTGGAGGTGGCTCTTTCTTATTGATTTTCAGTTTTCCCAAGGTATATTCCCTAGACTGGAAGTGGCCTTGGCTCTGTAGCTCTGTTGTTTACTTGTTTTAGGGAACACAATGCACTCCTCCGGTGAGGCAGTTGGCAGTTTACATCCCGCCCATCAGCATAACAAGGCTCCCAGTTCTCCAGGGCCTGTCTTGCCTTTCTGGTTTTTACACATTTTGTGGATGTCCCTTTTGACCGGTGGGAAGTGATACTTCTTTGTAGTGCAGATTTGCATTGCCCGCTTGCTTGTTTGGCCAAAAAGGGCGTATGCGTTTTCTCCTGAATATATTCAGGAGAAAACGCATACTCCCTTTTTGGCCAAGTGCACCATTGTCCAAGTTGTGCCCCTCTTCCTGTGCTTTACAGGCGATTCCAACGTACCTCTTGAAATCTGTTTCCTGCTACTTTGCCTCCCTTTCAAGTCCGCTTCATTGACTTCCCTCAACAGATTTTTGGACGATAGTTGTCCTTTATCACTCTGCCAGTTTGTGAATTGCTGTGCCCCTGAGCTCCATTTCTCAACTCGTTTTTTGTGAGCTGAACGCAAGTCCAAAATTTTGGATCATGTCCTATACTGGTTCCCGGTGGGTGGCTGAGACTTTGGTTAATTCTTCTTCCTGCCGGGAAATTAGAGTGACATGTGCCCGTCCAAATGCCTAACAGCTACTCTCTCATGGGTTCTCCCTCGTCCCTTCCATCCTCTGCCAAATTGGGAACCTGTGCAAACCAGGAGGTTAAAGGGCCTGTCTCTCCAAGTTGGGAGATTGATAGTAAGGCAGTTGGAAAGTCAAACTGGAGCACCAGGAGAGGGACTATTCGTTGAGTTTTAGAAACCTTTCATATTCACAGTGTGTCCATTCTCTAGGTTTCCTGTACATGTTATAGCTGTAGTAATATTCCCTTGAACCTGGAGAGTTGGGACCCATGGAATGGGGGCCATGCATTATTGCTTGAAAGGGTCTGCATTTGCTCACCCAATCTCACCAATCCTCTCAGTCCCAAGTGTCCAGCCTTATGCCACATCCAGCTGTCATTGTAGATAGGGTCTTTCCAGGTTTCCTCAGACACCCTGAAGGAATTGTAAAGAATTTCCCTGTTTTTTGGTTTTGCTTTTGAAATTCCTTTTTATAGTGGGTTTGAGCTGATTCTCGCTGCCATGTTTATGCCACTCTAGACACACTTGATTCCCTTATGGAGACATATCAATACATAGGTTTTAAGATTCTTACTAGTCAGATATATTCCTCTGTGGGAAATATGGGGTTTTGAGTCTCTTTCACTGAGGAAGGTGTCGGTCTTGTCAATTCCAAAGTTGGTTTTTGAAACGGTCCCTGTGCTTATATCAAACTCTGGTTTTATGCATCACCCCACCTCTCCTTCCCCTTTATGCAGGCATAAGAGTGTTTTCTAAATGTGAGACTCTGTTCTCTTTCCTAACTCAGTTCACGTGTAGCCATGTTTACAGGATCTTCATAAGTGATATCTTATGATAAGTTTCTTTTTCTGTGTGACTTATTTCACTTAGAATCATCGTACCTGAATCCACTCACTTTGCTGCTACTGGTCTTATGACATTGATTTCATTGCTGAGGGATATTCCATCGTACGTAAGTACCACAATGTTTTGAACCATTTTTATATTTCCTGGGATATTTAAGGTGTACCCAAGTTGAGGTTCTTGTAGTCAGTGCAGCCCTAAATTTGGAGGTGGCTCTTTCTTATTGATTTTCAGTTTTCCCAAGGTATATTCCCTAGACTGGAAGTGGCCTTGGCTCTGTAGCTCTGTTGTTTACTTGTTTTAGGGAACACAATGCACTCCTCCAGTGAGGCAGTTGGCAATTTACATCCCGCCCATCAGCATAACAAGGCTCCCAGTTCTCCAGGGCCTGTCTTGTCTTTCTGGTTTTTACACATTTTGTGGATGTCCCTTTTGACCGGTGGGAAGTGATACTTCTTTGTAGTGCAGATTTGCATTGCCCGCTTGCTTGCTTGGCCAAAAAGGGCGTATGCGTTTTCTCCTGAATATATTCAGGAGAAAACGCATACGCCCTTTTTGGCCAAGTGCACCATTGTCCAAGTTGTGCCCCTCTTCCTGTGCTTTACAGGCGATTCCAACGTACCTCTTGAAATCTGTTTCCTGCTATTTTGCCTCACTTTCAATTCCGCCTCATTGACTTCCCTCAACAGATTTTTGGACGATAGTTGTCCTTTATCACTCTGCCAGTTTGTGAATTGCTGTGCCCCTGAGCTCCATTTCTCAACTCGTTTTTTGTGAGCTGAACGCAAGTCCAAAATTTTGGATCATGTCCTATACTGGTTCCCGGTGGGTGGCTGAGACTTTGGTTAATTCTTCTTCCTGCCGGGAAATTAGAGTGACATGTGCCCGTCCAAATGCCTAACAGCTACTCTCTCATGGGTTCTCCCTCGTCCCTTCCATCCTCTGCCAAATTGGGAACCTGTGCAAACCAGGAGGTTAAAGGGCCTATCTCTCCAAGTTGGGAGATTGATAGTAAGGCAGTTGGAAAGTCAAACTGGAGCACCAGGAGAGGGACTATTCGTTGAGTTTTAGAAACCTTTCGTATTCACAGTGTGTCCATTCTCTAGGTTTCCTGTACATGTTATAGCTGTAGTAATATTCCCTTGAACCTGGAGAGTTGGGACCCATGGAATGGGGGCCATGCATTATTGCTTGAAAGGGTCTGCATTTGCTCACCCAATCTCACCAATCCTCTCAGTCCCAAGTGTCCAGCCTTATGCCACATCCAGCTGTCATTGTAGATAGGGTCTTTCCAGGTTTCCTCAGACACCCTGAAGGAATTGTAAAGAATTTCCCTGTTTTTTGGTTTTGCTTTTGAAATTCCTTTTTATAGTGGGTTTGAGCTGATTCTCGCTGCCATGTTTATGCCACTCTAGACACACTTGATTCCCTTATGGAGACATATCAATACATAGGTTTTAAGATTCTTACTAGTCAGATATATTCCTCTGTGGGAAATATGGGGTTTTGAGTCTCTTTCACTGAGGAAGGTGTCGGTCTTGTCAATTCCAAAGTTGGTTTTTGAAACGGTCCCTGTGCTTATATCAAACTCTGGTTTTATGCATCACCCCACCTCTCCTTCCCCTTTATGCAGGCATAAGAGTGTTTTCTAAATGTGAGACTCTGTTCTCTTTCCTAACTCAGTTCACGTGTAGCCATGTTTACAGGATCTTCATAAGTGATATCTTATGATAAGTTTCTTTTTCTGTGTGACTTATTTCACTTAGAATCATCGTACCTGAATCCACTCACTTTGCTGCTACTGGTCTTATGACATTGATTTCATTGCTGAGGGATATTCCATCGTACGTAAGTACCACAATGTTTTGAACCATTTTTATATTTCCTGGGATATTTAAGGTGTACCCAAGTTGAGGTTCTTGTAGTCAGTGCAGCCCTAAATTTGGAGGTGGCTCTTTCTTATTGATTTTCAGTTTTCCCAAGGTATATTCCCTAGACTGGAAGTGGCCTTGGCTCTGTAGCTCTGTTGTTTACTTGTTTTAGGGAACACAATGCACTCCTCCAGTGAGGCAGTTGGCAATTTACATCCCACCCATCAGCATAACAAGGCTCCCAGTTCTCCAGGGCCTGTCTTGTCTTTCTGGTTTTTACACATTTTGTGGATGTCCCTTTTGACCGGTGGGAAGTGATACTTCTTTGTAGTGCAGATTTGCATTGCCCGCTTGCTTGCTTGGCCAAAAAGGGCGTATGCGTTTTCTCCTGAATATATTCAGGAGAAAACGCATACGCCCTTTTTGGCCAAGTGCACCATTGTCCAAGTTGTGCCCCTCTTCCTGTGCTTTACAGGCGATTCCAACGTACCTCTTGAAATCTGTTTCCTGCTATTTTGCCTCACTTTCAATTCCGCCTCGTTGACTTCCCTCAACAGATTTTTGGACGATAGTTGTCCTTTATCACTCTGCCAGTTTGTGAATTGCTGTGCCCCTGAGCTCCATTTCTCAACTCGTTTTTTGTGAGCTGAACGCAAGTCCAAAATTTTGGATCATGTCCTATACTGGTTCCCGGTGGGTGGCTGAGACTTTGGTTAATTCTTCTTCCTGCCGGGAAATTAGAGTGACATGTGCCCGTCCAAATGCCTAACAGCTACTCTCTCATGGGTTCTCCCTCGTCCCTTCCATCCTCTGCCAAATTGGGAACCTGTGCAAACCAGGAGGTTAAAGGGCCTGTCTCTCCAAGTTGGGAGATTGATAGTAAGGCAGTTGGAAAGTCAAACTGGAGCACCAGGAGAGGGACTATTCGTTGAGTTTTAGAAACCTTTCGTATTCACAGTGTGTCCATTCTCTAGGTTTCCTGTACATGTTATAGCTGTAGTAATATTCCCTTGAACCTGGAGAGTTGGGACCCATGGAATGGGGGCCATGCATTATTGCTTGAAAGGGTCTGCATTTGCTCACCCAATCTCACCAATCCTCTCAGTCCCAAGTGTCCAGCCTTATGCCACATCCAGCTGTCATTGTAGATAGGGTCTTTCCAGGTTTCCTCAGACACCCTGAAGGAATTGTAAAGAATTTCCCTGTTTTTTGGTTTTGCTTTTGAAATTCCTTTTTATAGTGGGTTTGAGCTGATTCTCGCTGCCACGTTTATGCCACTCTAGACACACTTGATTCCCTTATGGAGACATATCAATACATAGGTTTTAAGATTCTTACTAGTCAGATATATTCCTCTGTGGGAAATATGGGGTTTTGAGTCTCTTTCACTGAGGAAGGTGTCGGTCTTGTCAATTCCAAAGTTGGTTTTTGAAACGGTCCCTGTGCTTATATCAAACTCTGGTTTTATGCATCACCCCACCTCTCCATCCCCTTTATGCAGGCATAAGAGTGTTTTCTAAATGTGAGACTCTGTTCTCTTTCCTAACTCAGTTCACGTGTAGCCAAGTTTACAGGATCTTCATAAGTGATATCTTATGATAAGTTTCTTTTTCTGTGTGACTTATTTCACTTAGAATCATCGTACCTGAATCCACTCACTTTGCTGCTACTGGTCTTATGACATTGATTTCATCGCTGAGGGATATTCCATCATACCTAAGTACCACAATGTTTTGAACCATTTTTATATTTCCTGGGATATTTAAGGTGTACCCAAGTTGAGGTTCTTGTAGTCAGTGCAGCCCTAAATTTGGAGGTGGCTCTTTCTTATTGATTTTCAGTTTTCCCAAGGTATATTCCCTAGACTGGAAGTGGCCTTGGCTCTGTAGCTCTGTTGTTTACTTGTTTTAGGGAACACAATGCACTCCTCCAGTGAGGCAGTTGGCAGTTTACATCCCGCCCATCAGCATAGCAAGGCTCCCAGTTCTCCAGGGCCTGTCTTGCCTTTCTGGTTTTTACACATTTTGTGGATGTCCCTTTTGACCGGTGGGAAGTGATACTTCTTTGTAGTGCAGATTTGCATTGCCCGCTTGCTTGCTTGGCCAAAAAGGGCGTATGCGTTTTCTCCTGAATATATTCAGGAGAAAACGCATACGCCCTTTTTGGCCAAGTGCACCATTGTCCAAGTTGTGCCCCTCTTCCTGTGCTTTACAGGCGATTCCAACGTACCTCTTGAAATCTGTTTCCTGCTACTTTGCCTCACTTTCAAGTCCGCCTCATTGACTTCCCTCAACAGATTTTTGGACGATAGTTGTCCTTTATCACTCTGCCAGTTTGTGAATTGCTGTGCCCCTGAGCTCCATTTCTCAACTCCTTTTTTGTGAGCTGAACGCAAGTCCAAAATTTTGGATCATGTCCTATACTGGTTCCCGGTGGGTGGCTGAGACTTTTGTTAATTCTTCTTCCTGCCGGGAAATTAGAGTGACATGTGCCCGTCCAAATGCCTAACAGCTACTCTCTCATGGGTTCTCCCTCGTCCCTTCCATCCTCTGCCAAATTGGGAACCTGTGCAAACCAGGAGGTTAAAGGGCCTGTCTCTCCAAGTTGGGAGATTGATAGTAAGGCAGTTGGAAAGTCAAACTGGAGCACCAGGAGAGGGACTATTCGTTGAGTTTTAGAAACCTTTCGTATTCACAGTGTGTACATTCTCTAGGTTTCCTGTACATGTTATAGCTGTAGTAATATTCCCTTGAACATGGAGAGTTGGGACCCATGGAATGGAGGCCATGCATTATTGCTTGAAAGGGTCTGCATTCGCTCACCCAATCTCACCAATCCTCTCAGTCCCAAGTGTCCAGCCTTATGCCACATCCAGCTGTCATTGTAGATAGGGTCTTTCCAGGTTTCCTCAGACACCCTGAAGGAATTGTAAAGAATTTCCCTGTTTTTTGGTTTTGTTTTGAAATTCCTTTTTATAGTGGGTTTGAGCTGATTCTCGCTGCCATGTTTATGCCACTCTAGACACACTTGATTCCCTTATGGAGTCATATCAATACATAGGTTTTAAGATTCTTACTAGTCAGATATATTCCTCTGCAGGAAATATGGGGTTTTGAGTCTCTTTCACTGAGGAAGGTTTACGTCTTGTCTAGTCCAAAGTTGGTTTTTGGAACGGTCCCTGTGCTTATATCAAACTCTGGTTTTATGCATCACACCACCTCTCCATCCCCTTTATGCAGGCATAAGAGTGTTTTCTAAATGTGAGACTCTGTTCTCTTTCCTAACTCAGTTCACGTGTAGCCATGTTTACAGGATCTTCATAAGTGATATCTTATGATAAGTTTCTTTTTCTGTGTGACTTATTTCACTTAGAATCATCGTACATGAATCCACTCACTTTGCTGCTACTGGTCTTATGACATTGATTTCATGGCTGAGGGATATTCCATCGTACGTAATTACCACAATGTTTTGAACCATTTTTATATTTCCTGGGATATTTAAGGTGTACCCAAGTTGAGGTTCTTGTAGTCAGTGCAGCCCTAAATTTGGAGGTGGCTCTTTCTTATTGATTTTCAGTTTTCCCAAGGTATATTCCCTAGACTGGAAGTGGCCTTGGCTCTGTAGCTCTGTTGTTTACTTGTTTTAGGGAACACAATGCACTCCTCCAGTGAGGCAGTTGGCAGTTTACATCCCGCCCATCAGCATAACAAGGCTCCCAGTTCTCCAGGCCCTGTCTTGCCTTTCTGGTTTTTACACTTTTTGTGGATGTCCCTTTTGACCGGTGGGAAGTGATACTTCTTTGTAGTGAAGATTTGCATTGCCCGCTTGCTTGCTTGGCCAAAAAGGGCGTATGCGTTTTCTCCTGAATATATTCAGGAGAAAACGCATACGCCCTTTTTGGCCAAGTTCACCATTGTCCAAGTTGTGCCCCTCTTCCTGTGCTTTACAGGCGATTCCAACGTACCTCTTGAAATCTGTTTCCTGCTATTTTGCCTCACTTTCAAGTCCGCCTCGTTGACTTCCCTCAGCAGATTTTTGGACGATAGTTGTCCTTTATCACTCTGCCAGTTTGTGAATTGCTGTGCCCCTGAGCTCCATTTCTCAACTCGTTTTTTGTGAGCTGAACGCAAGTCCAAAATTTTGGATCATGTCCTATACTGGTTCCCGGTGGGTGGCTGAGACTTTGGTTAATTCTTCTTCCTGCCAGGAAATTAGAGTGACATGTGCCCGTCCAAATGCCTAACAGCTACTCTCTCATGGGTTCTCCCTCGTCCCTTCCATCCTCTGCCAAATTGGGAACCTGTGCAAACCAGGAGGTTAAAGGGCCTGTCTCTCCAAGTTGGGAGATTGATAGTAAGGCAGTTGGAAAGTCAAACTGGAGCACCAGGAGAGGGACTATTCGTTGAGTTTTAGAAACCTTTCGTATTCACAGTGTGTCCATTCTCTAGGTTTCCTGTACATGTTATAGCTGTAGTAATATTCCCTTGAACCTGGAGAGTTGGGACCCATGGAATGGGGGCCATGCATTATTGCTTGAAAGGGTCTGCATTTGCACACCCAATCTCACCAATCCTCTCAGTCCCAAGTGTCCAGCCTTATGCCACATCCAGCTGTCATTGTAGATAGGGTCTTTCCAGGTTTCCTCAGACACCCTGAAGGAATTGTAAAGAATTTCCCTGTTTTTTGGTTTTGCTTTTGAAATTCCTTTTTATAGTGGGTTTGAGCTGATTCTCGCTGCCATGTTTATGCCACTCTAGACACACTTGATTCCCTTATGGAGACATATCAATACATAGGATTTAAGATTCTTACTAGTCAGATATATTCCTCTGCGGGAAATATGGGGTTTTGAGTCTCTTTCACTGAGGAAGGTGTAGGTCTTGTCTATTCCAAAGTTGGTTTTTGGAACGGTCCCTGTGCTTATATCAAACTCTGGTTTTATGCATCACCCCACCTCTCCTTCCCCTTTATGCAGGCATAAGAGTGTTTTCTAAATGTGAGACTCTGTTCTCTTTCCTAACTCAGTTCACGTGTAGCCATGTTTACAGGATCTTCATAAGTGATATCTTATGATAAGTTTCTTTTTCTGTGTGACTTATTTCACTTAGAATCATCGTACCTGAATCCACTCACTTTGCTGCTACTGGTCTTATGACATTGATTTCATCGCTGAGGGATATTCCATCATACGTAAGTACCACAATGTTTTGAACCATTTTTATATTTCCTGGGATATTTAAGGTGTACCCAAGTTGAGGTTCTTGTAGTCAGTGCAGCCCTAAATTTGGAGGTGGCTCTTTCTTATTGATTTTCAGTTTTCCCAAGGTATATTCCCTAGACTGGAAGTGGCCTTGGCTCTGTAGCTCTGTTGTTTACTTGTTTTAGGGAACACAATGCACTCCTCCAGTGAGGCAGTTGGCAGTTTACATCCCGCCCATCAGCATAACAAGGCTCCCAGTTCTCCAGGGCCTGTCTTGCCTTTCTGGTTTTTACACATTTTGTGGATATCCCTTTTGACCGTTGGGAAGTGATACTTCTTTGTAGTGCAGATTTGCATTGCCCGCTTGCTTGCTTGGCCAAAAAGGGCGTATGCGTTTTCTCCTGAATATATTCAGGAGAAAACGCATACGCCCTTTTTGGCCAAGTGCACCATTGTCCAAGTTGTGCCCCTCTTCCTGTGCTTTACAGGCGATTCCAACGTACTTCTTGAAATCTGTTTCCTGCTACTTTGCCTCACTTTCAAGTCCGCCTCGTTGACTTCCCTCAACAGATTTTTGGACGATAGTTGTCCTTTATCACTCTGCCAGTTTGTGAATTGCTGTGACCCTGAGCTCCATTTTTCAACTCGTTTTTTGTGAGCTGAACGCAAGTCCAAAATTTTGGATCATGTCCTATACTGGTTCCTGGTGGGTGGCTGAGACTTTGGTTAATTCTTCTTCCTGCCGGGAAATTAGAGTGACATGTGCCCGTCCAAATGCCTAACAGCTACTCTCTCATGGGTTCTCCCTCGTCCCTTCCATCCTCTGCCAAATTGGGAACCTGTGCAAACCAGGAGGTTAAAGGGCCTGTCTCTCCAAGTTGGGAGATTGATAGTAAGGCAGTTGGAAAGTCAAACTGGAGCACCAGGAGAGGGACTATTCGTTGAGTTTTAGAAACCTTTCGTATTCACAGTGTGTCCATTCTCTAGGTTTCCTGTACATGTTATAGCTGTAGTAATATTCCCTTGAACCTGGAGAGTTGGGACCCATGGAATGGGGGCCATGCATTATTGCTTGAAAGGGTCTGCATTTGCTCACCCAATCTCACCAATCCTCTCAGTCCCAAGTGTCCAGCCTTATGCCACATCCAGCTGTCATTGTAGATAGGGTCTTTCCAGCTTTCCTCAGACACCCTGAAGGAATTGTAAAGAATTTCCCTGTTTTTTGGTTTTGCTTTTGAAATTCCTTTTTATAGTGGGTTTGAGCTGATTCTCGCTGCCATGTTTATGCCACTCTAGACACACTTGATTCCCTTATGGAGTCATATCAATACATAGGTTTTAAGATTCTTACTAGTCAGATATATTCCTCTGCAGGAAATATGGGGTTTTGAGTCTCTTTCACTGAGGAAGGTTTAGGTCTTGTCTAGTCCAAATTTGGTTTTTGGAACAGTCCCTGTGCTTATATCAAACTCTGGTTTTATGCATCACCCCACCTCTCCATCCCCTTTATGCAGGCATAAGAGTGTTTTCTAAATGTGAGACTCTGTTCTCTTTCCTAACTCAGTTCACGTGTAGCCATGTTTACAGGATCTTCATAAGTGATATCTTATGATAAGTTTCTTTTTCTGTGTGACTTATTTCACTTAGAATCATCGTACCTGAATCCACTCACTTTGCTGCTACTGGTCTTATGACATTGATTTCATGGCTGAGGGATATTCCATCGTACGTAAGTACCACAATGTTTTGAACCATTTTTATATTTCCTGGGATATTTAAGGTGTACCCAAGTTGAGGTTCTTGTAGTCAGTGCAGCCCTAAATTTGGAGGTGGCTCTTTCTTATTTATTTTCAGTTTTCCCAAGGTATATTCCCTAGACTGGAAGTGGCCTTGGCTCTGTAGCTCTGTTGTTTACTTGTTTTAGGGAACACAATGCACTCCTCCAGTGAGGCAGTTGGCAGTTTACATCCCGCCCATCAGCATAACAAGGCTCCCAGTTCTCCAGGCCCTGTCTTGCCTTTCTGGTTTTTACACTTTTTGTGGATGTCCCTTTTGACCGGTGGGAAGTGATACTTCTTTGTAGTGCCGATTTGCATTGCCCGCTTGCTTGCTTGGCCAAAAAGGGCGTATGCGTTTTCTCCTGAATATATTCAGGAGAAAACGCATACGCCCTTTTTGGCCAAGTGCACCATTGTCCAAGTTGTGCCCCTCTTCCTGTGCTTTACAGGCGATTCCAACGTACCTCTTGAAATCTGTTTCCTGCTATTTTGCCTCACTTTCAAGTCCGCCTCGTTGACTTCCCTCAACAGATTTTTGGACGATAGTTGTCCTTTATCACTCTGCCAGTTTGTGAATTGCTGTGCCCCTGAGCTCCATTTCTCAACTCGTTTTTTGTGAGCTGAACGCAAGTCCAAAATTTTGGATCATGTCCTATACTGGTTCCCGGTGGGTGGCTGAGACTTTGGTTAATTCTTCTTCCTGCCGGGAAATTAGAGTGACATGTGCCCGTCCAAATGCCTAACAGCTACTCTCTCATGGGTTCTCCCTCGTCCCTTCCATCCTCTGCCAAATTGGGAACCTGTGCAAACCAGGAGGTTAAAGGGCCTGTCTCTCCAAGTTGGGAGATTGATAGTAAGGCAGTTGGAAAGTCAAACTGGAGCACCAGGAGAGGGACTATTCGTTGAGTTTTAGAAACCTTTCGTATTCACAGTGTGTCCATTCTCTAGGTTTCCTGTACATGTTATAGCTGTAGTAATATTCCCTTGAACCTGGAGAGTTGGGACCCATGGAATGGGGGCCATGCATTATTGCTTGAAAGGGTCTGCATTTGCTCACCCAATCTCACCAATCCTCTCAGTCCCAAGTGTCCAGCCTTATGCCACATCCAGCTGTCATTGTAGATAGGGTCTTTCCAGGTTTCCTCAGACACCCTGAAGGAATTGTAAAGAATTTCCCTGTTTTTTGGTTTTGCTTTTGAAATTCCTTTTTATAGTGGGTTTGAGCTGATTCTCGCTGCCATGTTTATGCCACTCTAGACACACTTGATTCCCTTATGGAGTCATATCAATACATAGGTTTTAAGATTCTTACTAGTCAGATATATTCCTCTGCGGGAAATATGGGGTTTTGAGTCTCTTTCACTGAGGAAGGTGTAGGTCTTGTCTATTCCAAAGTTGGTTTTTGGAACGGTCCCTGTGCTTATATCAAACTCTGGTTTTATGCATCACCCGACCTCTCCATCCCCTTTATGCAGGCATAAGAGTGTTTTCTAAATGTGAGTCTCTGTTCTCTTTCCTAACTCAGTTCACGTGTAGCCATGTTTACAGGATCTTCATAAGTGATGTCTTATGATAAGTTTCTTTTTCTGTGTGACTTATTTCACTTAGAATCATCGTACCTGAATCCACTCACTTTGCTGCCACTGGTCTTATGACATTGATTTCATGGCTGAGGGATATTCCATCGTACGTAAGTACCACAATGTTTTGAACCATTTTTATATTTCCTGGGATATTTAAGGTGTACCCAAGTTGAGGTTCTTGTAGTCAGTGCAGCCCTAAATTTGGAGGTGGCTCTTTCTTATTGATTTTCAGTTTTCCCAAGGTATATTCCCTAGACTGGAAGTGGCCTTGGCTCTGTAGCTCTGTTGTTTACTTGTTTTAGGGAACACAATGCACTCCTCCAGTGAGGCAGTTGGCAATTTACATCCCGCCCATCAGCATAACAAGGCTCCCAGTTCTCCAGGGCCTGTCTTGCCTTTCTGGTTTTTACACATTTTGTGGATGTCCCTTTTGACCGGTGGGAAATGATACTTCTTTGTAGTGCAGATTTGCATTGCCCGCTTGCTTGTTTGGCCAAAAAGGGCGTATGCGTTTTCTCCTGAATATATTCAGGAGAAAACGCATACGCCCTTTTTGGCCAAGTGCACCATTGTCCAAGTTGTGCCCCTCTTCCTGTGCTTTACAGGCGATTCCAAGGTACCTCTTGAAATCTGTTTCCTGCTATTTTGCCTCGCTTTCAAGTCCGCCTCGTTGACTTCCCTCAACAGATTTTTGGACGATAGTTGTCCTTTATCACTCTGCCAGTTTGTGAATTGCTGTGCCCCTGAGCTCCATTTCTCAACTCGTTTTTTGTGAGCTGAACGCAAGTCCAAAATTTTGGATCATGTCCTATACTGGTTCCCGGTGGGTGGCTGAGACTTTGGTTAATTCTTCTTCCTGCCGGGAAATTAGAGTGACATGTGCCCGTCCAAATGCCTAACAGCTACTCTCTCATGGGTTCTCCCTCGTCCCTTCCATCCTCTGCCAAATTGGGAACCTGTGCAAACCAGGAGGTTAAAGGGCCTGTCTCTCCAAGTTGGGAGATTGATAGTAAGGCAGTTGGAAAGTCAAACTGGAGCACCAGGAGAGGGACTATTCGTTGAGTTTTAGAAACCTTTCGTATTCACAGTGTGTCCATTCTCTAGGTTTCCTGTACATGTTATAGCTGTAGTAATATTCCCTTGAACCTGGAGAGTTGGGACCCATGGAATGGGGGCCATGCATTATTGCTTGAAAGGGTCTGCATTTGCTCACCCAATCTCACCAATGCTCTCAGTCCCAAGTGTCCAGCCTTATGCCACATCCAGCTGTCATTGTAGATAGGGTCTTTCCAGGTTTCCTCAGACACCCTGAAGGAATTGTAAATAATTTCCCTGTTTTTTGGTTTTGCTTTTGAAATTCCTTTTTATAGTGGGTTTGAGCTGATTCTCGCTGCCATGTTTATGCCACTCTAGACACACTTGATTCCCTTATGGAGACATATCAATACATAGGTTTTAAGATTCTTACTAGTCAGATATATTCCTCTGTGGGAAATATGGGGTTTTGAGTCTCTTTCACTGAGGAAGGTGTAGGTCTTGTCTATTCCAAAGTTGGTTTTTGAAACGGTCCCTTTGCTTATATCAAACTCTGGTTTTATGCATCACCCCACCTCTCCTTCCCATTTATGCAGGCATAAGAGTGTTTTCTAAATGTGAGACTCTGTTCTCTTTCCTAACTCAGTTCACGTGTAGCCATGTTTACAGGATCTTCCTAAGTGATATCTTATGATAAGTTTCTTTTTCTGTGTGACTTATTTCACTTAGAATCATCGTACCTGAATCCACTCACTTTGTTGCTACTGGTCTTATGACATTGATTTCATGGCTGAGGGATATTCCATCGTACGTAAGTACCACAATGTTTTGAACCATTTTTATATTTCCTGGGATATTTAAGGTGTACCCAAGTTGAGGTTCTTGTAGTCAGTGCAGCCCTAAATTTGGAGGTGGCTCTTTCTTATTGATTTTCAGTTTTCCCAAGGTATATTCCCTAGACTGGAAGTGGCCTTGGCTCTGTAGCTCTGTTGTTTACTTGTTTTAGGGAACACAATGCACTCCTCCAGTGAGGCTGTTGGCAGTTTACATCCCGCCCATCAGCATAACAAGGCTCCCAGTTCTCCAGGGCCTGTCTTGCCTTTCTGGTTTTTACACATTTTGTGGATGTCCCTTTTGACTGGTGGGAAGTGATACTTCTTTGTAGTGCAGATTTGCATTGCCCGCTTGCTTGCTTGGCCAAAAAGGGCGTTTGCGTTTTCTCCTGAATATATTCAGGAGAAAACGCATACGCCCTTTTTGGCCAAGTGCACCATTGTCCAAGTTTTGCCCCTCTTCCTGTGCTTTACAGGCGATTCCAACGTACCTCTTGAAATCTGTTTCCTGCTATTTTGCCTCACTTTCAAGTCCGCCTCGTTGACTTCCCTCAACAGATTTTTGGACGATAGTTGTCCTTTATCACTCTGCCAGTTTGTGAATTGCTGTGCCCCTGAGCTCCATTTCTCAACTCGTTTTTTGTGAGCTGAACGCAAGTCCAAAATTTTGGATCATGTCCTATACTGGTTCCCGGTGGGTGGCTGAGACTTTGGTTAATTCTTCTTCCTGCCGGGAAATTAGAGTGACATGTGCCCGTCCAAATGCCTAACAGCTACTCTCTCATGGGTTCTCCCTCGTCCCTTCCATCCTCTGCCAAATTGGGAACCTGTGCAAACCAGGAGGTTAAAGGGCCTGTCTCTCCAAGTTGGGAGATTGATAGTAAGGCAGTTGGAAAGTCAAACTGGAGCACCAGGAGAGGGACTATTCGTTGAGTTTTAGAAACCTTTCGTATTCACAGTGTGTCCATTCTCTAGGTTTCCTGTACATGTTATAGCTGTAGTAATATTCCCTTGAACCTGGAGAGTTGGGACCCATGGAATGGGGGCCATGCATTATTGCTTGAAAGGGTCTGCATTTGCTCACCCAATCTCACCAATCCTCTCAGTCCCAAGTGTCCAGCCTTATGCCACATCCAGCTGTCATTGTAGACAGGGTCTTTCCAGGTTTCCTCAGACACCCTGAAGGAATTGTAAAGAATTTCCCTGTTTTTTGGTTTTGCTTTTGAAATTCCTTTTTATAGTGGGTTTGAGCTGATTCTCGCTGCCATGTTTATGCCACTGTAGACACACTTGATTCCCTTATGGAGTCATATCAATACATAGGTTTTAAGATTCTTACTAGTCAGATATATTCCTCTGCGGGAAATATGGGGTTTTGAGTCTCTTTCACTGAGGAAGGTGTAGGTCTTGTCTATTCCAAAGTTGGTTTTTGGAACGGTCCCTGTGCTTATATCAAACTCTGGTTTTATGCATCACCCGACCTCTCCATCCCCTTTATGCAGGCATAAGAGTGTTTTCTAAATGTGAGTCTCTGTTCTCTTTCCTAACTCAGTTCACGTGTAGCCATGTTTACATGATCTTCATAAGTGATATCTTATGATAAGTTTCTTTTTCTGTGTGACTTATTTCACTTAGAATCATCGTACCTGAATCCACTCACTTTGCTGCCACTGGTCTTATGACATTGATTTCATGGCTGAGGGATATTCCATCGTACGTAAGTACCACAATGTTTTGAACCATTTTTATATTTCCTGGGATATTTAAGGTGTACCCAAGTTGAGGTTCTTGTAGTCAGTGCAGCCCTAAATTTGGAGGTGGCTCTTTCTTATTGATTTTCAGTTTTCCCAAGGTATATTCCCTAGACTGGAAGTGGCCTTGGCTCTGTAGCTCTGTTGTTTACTTGTTTTAGGGAACACAATGCACTCCTCCAGTGAGGCAGTTGGCAGTTTACATCCCGCCCATCAGCATAACAAGGCTCCCAGTTCTCCAGGGCCTGTCTTGCCTTTCTGGTTTTTACACATTTTGTGGATGTCCCTTTTGACCGGTGGGAAATGATACTTCTTTGAAGTGCAGATTTGCATTGCCTGCTTGCTTGCTTGGCCAAAAAGGGCGTATGCGTTTTCTCCTGAATATATTCAGGAGAAAACGCATACGCCCTTTTTGGCCAAGTGCACCATTGTCCAAGCTGTGCCCCTCTTCCTGTGCTTTACAGGCGGTTCCAAGGTACCTCTTGAAATCTGTTTCCTGCTATTTTGCCTCGCTTTCAAGTCCGCCTCGTTGACTTCCCTCAACAGATTTTTGGACGATAGTTTTCCTTTATCACTCTGCCAGTTTGTGAATTGCTGTGCCCCTGAGCTCCATTTCTCAACTCGTTTTTTGTGAGCTGAACGCAAGTCCAAAATTTTGGATCATGTCCTATACTGGTTCCCGGTGGGTGGCTGAGACTTTGGTTAATTCTTCTTCCTGCCGGGAAATTAGAGTGACATGTGCCCGTCCAAATGCCTAACAGCTACTCTCTTATGGGTTCTCCCTCGTCCCTTCCATCCTCTGCCAAATTGGGAACCTGTGCAAACCAGGAGGTTAAAGGGCCTGTCTCTCCAAGTTGGGAGATTGATAGTAAGGCAGTTGGAAAGTCAAACTGGGGCACCAGGAGAGGGACTATTCGTTGAGTTTTAGAAACCTTTCGTATTCACAGTGTGTCCATTCTCTAGGTTTCCTGTACATGTTATAGCTGTAGTAATATTCCCTTGAACCTGGAGAGTTGGGACCCATGGAATGGGGGCCATGCATTATTCCTTGAAAGGGTCTGCATTTGCTCACCCAATCTCACCAATCCTCTCAGTCCCAAGTGTCCAGCCTTATGCCACATCCAGCTGTCATTGTAGATAGGGTCTTTCCAGGTTTCCTCAGACACCCTGAAGGAATTGTAAAGAATTTCCCTGTTTTTTGGTTTTGCTTTTGAAATTCCTTTTTATAGTGGGTTTGAGCTGATTCTCGCTGCCATGTTTATGCCACTCTAGACACACTTGATTCCCTTATGGAGACATATCAATACATAGGTTTTAAGATTCTTACTAGTCAGATATATTCCTCTGTGGGAAATATAGGGTTTTGAGTCTCTTTCACTGAGGAAGGTGTAGGTCTTGTCTATTCCAAAGTTGGTTTTTGAAACGGTCCCTGTGCTTATATCAAACTCTGGTTTTATGCATCACCCCACCTCTCCTTCCCCTTTATGCAGGCATAAGAGTGTTTTCTAAATGTGAGACTCTGTTCTCTTTCCTAACTCAGTTCACGTGTAGCCATGTTTACAGGATCTTCATAAGTGATATCTTATGATAAGTTTCTTTTTCTGTGTGACTTATTTCACTTAGAATCATCGTACCTGAATCCACTCACTTTACTGCTACTGGTCTTATGACATTGATTTCATAGCTGAGGGATATTCCATCGTACGTAAGTACCACAATGTTTTGAACCATTTTTATATTTCCTGGGATATTTAAGGTGTACCCAAGTTGAGGTTCTTGTAGTCAGTGCAGCCCTAAATTTGGAGGTGGCTCTTTCTTATTGATTTTCAGTTTTCCCAAGGTATATTCCCTAGACTGGAAGTGGCCTTGGCTCTGTAGCTCTGTTGTTTACTTGTTTTAGGGAACACAATGCACTCCTCCAGTGAGGCTGTTGGCAGTTTACATCCCGCCCATCAGCATAACAAGGCTCCCAGTTCTCCAGGGCCTGTCTTGCCTTTCTGGTTTTTACACATTGTGTGGATGTCCCTTTTGACCGGTGGGAAGTGATACTTCTTTGTAGTGCAGATTTGCATTGCCCGCTTGCTTGCTTGGCCAAAAAGGGCGTATGCGTTTTCTCCTGAATATATTCAGGAGAAAATGCATACGCCCTTTTTGGCCAAGTGCACCATTGTCCAAGTTGTGCCCCTCTTCCTGTGCTTTACAGGCGATTCCAACGTACCTCTTGAAATCTGTTTCCTGCTATTTTGCCTCACTTTCAAGTCCGCCTCGTTGACTTCCCTCAACAGATTTTTGGACGATAGTTGTCCTTTATCACTCTGCCAGTTTGTGAATTGCTGTGCCCCTGAGCTCCATTTCTCAACTCGTTTTTTGTGAGCTGAACGCAAGTCCAAAATTTTGGATCATGTCCTATACTGGTTCCCGGTGGGTGGCTGAGACTTTGGTTAATTCTTCTTCCTGCCGGGAAATTAGAGTGACATGTGCCCCTCCAAATGCCTAACAGCTACTCTCTCATGGGTTCTCCCTCGTCCCTTCCATCCTCTGCCAAATTGGGAACCTGTACAAACCAGGAGGTTAAAGGGCCTGTCTCTCCAAGTTGGGAGATTGATAGTAAGGCAGTTGGAAAGTCAAACTGGAGCACCAGGAGAGGGACTATTCGTTGAGTTTTAGAAACCTTTCGTATTCACAGTGTGTCCATTCTCTAGGTTTCCTGTACATGTTATAGCTGTAGTAATATTCCCTTGAACCTGGAGAGTTGGGACCCATGGAATGGGGGCCATGCATTATTGCTTGAAAGGGTCTGCATTTGCTCACCCAATCTCACCAATCCTCTCCGTCCCAAGTGTCCAGCCTTATGCCACATACAGCTGTCATTGTAGATAGGGTCTTTCCAGGTTTCCTCAGACACCCTGAAGGAATTGTAAAGAATTTCCCTGTTTTTTGGTTTTGCTTTTCAAATTCCTTTTCATAGTGGGTTTTAGCTGATTCTCGCTGCCATGTTTATGCCACTCTAGACACACTTGATTCCCTTATGGAGACATATCAATACATAGGTTTTAAGATTCTTACTAGTCAGATATATTCCTCTGTGGGAAATATGGGGTTTTGAGTCTCTTTCACTGAGGAAGGTGTAGGTCTTGTCTATTCCAAAGTTGGTTTTTGAAACGGTCCCTGTGCTTATATCAAACTCTGGTTTTATGCATCACCCCACCTCTCCTTCCCCTTTATGCAGGCATAAGAGTGTTTTCTAAATGTGAGACTCTGTTCTCTTTCCTAACTCAGTTCACGTGTAGCCATGTTTACAGGATCTTCATAAGTGATATCTTATGATAAGTTTCTTTTTCTGTGTGACTTATTTCACTTAGAATCATCGTACCTGAATCCACTCACTTTGCTGCTACTGGTCTTATGACATTGATTTCATGGCTGAGGGATATTCCTTCGTACGTAAGTACCACAATGATTTGAACCATTTTTATATTTCCTGGGATATTTAAGGTGTACCCAAGTTGAGGTTCTTGTAGCCAGTGCAGCCCTAAATTTGGAGGTGGCTCTTTCTTATTGATTTTCAGTTTTCCCAAGGTATATTCCCTAGACTGGAAGTGGCCTTGGCTCTGTAGCTCTGTTGTTTACTTGTTTTAGGGAACACAATGCACTCCTCCAGTGAGGCTGTTGGCAGTTTACATCCAGCCCATCAGCATAACAAGGCTCCCAGTTCTCCAGGGCCTGTCTTGCCTTTCTGGTTTTTACACATTTTGTGGATGTCCCTTTTGACCGGTGGGAAGTGATACTTCTTTGTAGTGCAGATTTGCATTGCCCGCTTGCTTGCTTGGCCAAAAAGGGCGTATGCGTTTTCTCCTGAATATATTCAGGAGAAAATGCATACGCCCTTTTTGGCCAAGTGCACCATTGTCCAAGTTGTGCCCCTCTTCCTGTGCTTTACAGGCGATTCCAACGTACCTCTTGAAATCTGTTTCCTGCTATTTTGCCTCACTTTCAAGTCCGCCTCGTTGACTTCCCTCAACAGATTTTTGGACGATAGTTGTCCTTTATCACTCTGCCAGTTTGTGAATTGCTGTGCCCCTGAGCTCCATTTCTCAACTCGTTTTTTGTGAGCTGAACGCAAGTCCAAAATTTTGGATCATGTCCTATACTGGTTCCCGGTGGGTGGCTGAGACTTTGGTTAATTCTTCTTCCTGCCGGGAAATTAGAGTGACATGTGCCCGTCCAAATGCCTAACAGCTACTCTCTCATGGGTTCTCCCTCGTCCCTTCCATCCTCTGCCAAATTGGGAACCTGTACAAACCAGGAGGTTAAAGGGCCTGTCTCTCCAAGTTGGGAGATTGATAGTAAGGCAGTTGGAAAGTCAAACTGGAGCACCAGGAGAGGGACTATTCGTTGAGTTTTAGAAACCTTTCGTATTCACAGTGTGTCCATTCTCTAGGTTTCCTGTACATGTTATAGCTGTAGTAATATTCCCTTGAACCTGGAGAGTTGGGACCCATGGAATGGGGGCCATGCATTATTGCTTGAAAGGGTCTGCATTTGCTCACCCAATCTCACCAATCCTCTCCGTCCCAAGTGTCCAGCCTTATGCCACATACAGCTGTCATTGTAGATAGGGTCTTTCCAGGTTTCCTCAGACACCCTGAAGGAATTGTAAAGAATTTCCCTGTTTTTTGGTTTTGCTTTTGAAATTCCTTTTCATAGTGGGTTTTAGCTGATTCTCGCTGCCATGTTTATGCCACTCTAGACACACTTGATTCCCTTATGGAGACATATCAATACATAGGTTTTAAGATTCTTACTAGTCAGATATATTCCTCTGTGGGAAATATGGGGTTTTGAGTCTCTTTCACTGAGGAAGGTGTAGGTCTTGTCTATTCCAAAGTTGGTTTTTGAAACGGTCCCTGTGCTTATATCAAACTCTGGTTTTATGCATCACCCCACCTCTCCTTCCCCTTTATGCAGGCATAAGAGTGTTTTCTAAATGTGAGACTCTGTTCTCTTTCCTAACTCAGTTCACGTGTAGCCATGTTTACAGGATCTTCATAAGTGATATCTTATGATAAGTTTCTTTTTCTGTGTGACTTATTTCACTTAGAATCATCGTACCTGAATCCACTCACTTTGCTGCTACTGGTCTTATGACATTGATTTCATGGCTGAGGGATATTCCATCGTACGTAAGTACCACAATGTTTTGAACCATTTTTATATTTCCTGGGATATTTAAGGTGTACCCAAGTTGAGGTTCTTGTAGTCAGTGCAGCCCTAAATTTGGAGGTGGCTCTTTCTTATTGATTTTCAGTTTTCCCAAGGTATATTCCCTAGACTGGAAGTGGCCTTGGCTCTGTAGCTCTGTTGTTTACTTGTTTTAGGGAACACAATGCACTCCTCCAGTGAGGCAGTTGGCAGTTTACATCCCGCCCATCAGCATAACAAGGCTCCCTGTTCTCCAGGGCCTGTCTTGCCTTTCTGGTTTTTACACATTTTGTGGATGTCCCTTTTGACCGGTGGGAAGTGATACTTCTTTGTAGTGCAGATTTGCATTGCCCGCTTGCTTGCTTGGCCAAAAAGGGCGTATGCGTTTTCTCCTGAATATATTCAGGAGAAAACGCATACGCCCTTTTTGGCCAAGTGCACCATTGTCCAAGTTGTGCCCCTCTTCCTGTGCTTTACAGGCGATTCCAACGTACCTCTTGAAATCTGTTTCCTGCTATTTTGCCTCACATTCAAGTCCGCCTCGTTGACTTCCCTCAACAGATTTTTGGACGATAGTTGTCCTTTATCACTCTGCCAGTTTGTGAATTGCTGTGCCCCTGAGCTCCATTTCTCAACTCGTTTTTTGTGAGCTGAACGCAAGTCCAAAATTTTGGATCATGTCCTATACTGGTTCCCGGTGGGTGGCTGAGACTTTGGTTAATTCTTCTTCCTGCCGGGAAATTAGAGTGACATGTGCCCGTCCAAATGCCTAACAGCTACTCTCTCATGGGTTCTCCCTCGTCCCTTCCATCCTCTGCCAAATTGGGAACCTGTGCAAACCAGGAGGTTAAAGGGCCTGTCTCTCCAAGTTGGGAGATTGATAGTAAGGCAGTTGGAAAGTCAAACTGGAGCACCAGGAGAGGGACTATTCGTTGAGTTTTAGAAACCTTTCGTATTCACAGTGTGTCCATTCTCTAGGTTTCCTGTACATGTTATAGCTGTAGTAATATTCCCTTGAACCTGGAGAGTTGGGACCCATGGAATGGGGGCCATGCATTATTGCTTGAAAGGGTCTGCATTTGCTCACCCAATCTCACCAATCCTCTCAGTCCCAAGTGTCCAGCCTTATGCCACATCCAGCTGTCATTGTAGATAGGGTCTTTCCAGGTTTCCTCAGACACCCTGAAGGAATTGTAAAGAATTTCCCTGTTTTTTGGTTTTGCTTTTGAAATTCCTTTTTATAGTGGGTTTGAGCTGATTCTCGCTGCCATGTTTATGCCACTCTAGACACACTTGATTCCCTTATGGAGACATATCAATACATAGGTTTTAAGATTCTTACTAGTCAGATATATTCCTCTGTGGGAAATATGGGGTTTTGAGTCTCTTTCACTGAGGAAGGTGTCGGTCTTGTCAATTCCAAAGTTGGTTTTTGAAACGGTCCCTGTGCTTATATCAAACTCTGGTTTTATGCATCACCCCACATTTCCTTCCCCTTTATGCAGGCATAAGAGTGTTTTCTAAATGTGAGACTCTGTTCTCTTTCCTAACTCAGTTCACGTGTAGCCATGTTTACAGGATCTTCATAAGTGATATCTTATGATAAGTTTCTTTTTCTGTGTGACTTATTTCACTTAGAATCATCGTACCTGAATCCACTCACTTTGTTGTTACTGGTGTTATGACATTGATTTCATGGCTGAGGGATATTCCATCGTACGTAAGTACCACAATGTTTTGAACCATTTTTATATTTCCTGGGATATTTAAGGTGTACCCAAGTTGAGGTTCTTGTAGTCAGTGCAGCCCTAAATTTGGAGGTGGCTCTTTCTTATTGATTTTCAGTTTTCCCAAGGTATATTCCCTAGACTGGAAGTGGCCTTGGCTCTGTAGCTCTGTTGTTTACTTGTTTTAGGGAACACAATGCACTCCTCCAGTGAGGCAGTTGGCAATTTACATCCCACCCATCAGCATAACAAGGCTCCCAGTTCCTCAGGGCCTGTGTTGCCTTTCTGGTTTTTACACATTGTGTGGATGTCCCTTTTGACCGGTGGGAAGTGATACTTCTTTGTAGTGCAGATTTGCATTGCCCGCTTGCTTGCTTGGCCAAAAAGGGCGTATGCGTTTTCTCCTGAATATATTCAGGAGAAAACGCATACGCCCTTTTTGGCCAAGTGCACCATTGTCCAAGTTGTGCCACTATTCCTGTGCTTTACATGTGATTCCAACGTACCTCTTGAAATCTGTTTCCTGCTATTTTGCCTCACTTTCAAGTCCGCCTCGTTGACTTCCCTCAACAGATTTTTGGACGATAGTTGTCCTTTATCACTCTGCCAGTTTGTGAATTGCTGTGCCCCTGAGCTCCATTTCTCAACTCGTTTTTTGTGAGCTGAACGCAAGTCCAAAATTTTGGATCATGTCCTATACTGGTTCCCGGTGGGTGGCTGAGACTTTGGTTAATTCTTCTTCCTGCCGGGAAATTAGAGTGACATGTGCCCGTCCAAATGCCTAACAGCTAATCTCTCATGGGTTCTCCCTCGTCCCTTCCATCCTCTGCCAAATTGGGAACCTGTGCAAACCAGGAGGTTAAAGGGCCTGTCTCTCCAAGTTGGGAGATTGAGAGTAAGGCAGTTGGAAAGTCAAACTGGAGCACCAGGAGAGGGACTATTCGTTGAGTTTTAGAAACCTTTCGTATTCACAGTGTGTCCATTCTCTAGGTTTCCTGTACATGTTATAGCTGTAGTAATATTCCCTTGAACATGGAGAGTTGGGACCCATGGAATGGGGGCCATGCATTATTGCTTGAAAGGGTCTGCATTTGCTCACCCAATCTCACCAATCCTCTCCGTCCCAAGTGTCCAGCCTTATGCCACATCCAGCTGTCATTGTAGATAGGGTCTTTCCAGGTTTCCTCAGACACCCTGAAGGAATTGTAAAGAATTTCCCTGTTTTTTGGTTTTGCTTTTGAAATTCCTTTTCATAGTGGGTTTTAGCTGATTCTCGCTGCCATGTTTATGCCACTCTAGACACACTTGATTCCCTTATGGAGACATATCAATACATAGGTTTTAAGATTCTTACTAGTCAGATATATTCCTCTGTGGGAAATATGGGGTTTTGAGTCTCTTTCACTGAGGAAGGTGTAGGTCTTGTCTATTCCAAAGTTGGTTTTTGAAACGGTCCCTGTGCTTATATCAAACTCTGGTTTTATGCATCACCCCACCTCTCCTTCCCCTTTATGCAGGCATAAGAGTGTTTTCTAAATGTGAGACTCTGTTCTCTTTCCTAACTCAGTTCACGTGTAGCCATGTTTACAGGATCTTCATAAGTGATATCTTATGATAAGTTTCTTTTTCTGTGTGACTTATTTCACTTAGAATCATCGTACCTGAATCCACTCACTTTGCTGCTACTGGTCTTATGACATTGATTTCATGGCTGAGGGATATTCCATCGTACGTAAGTACCACAATGTTTTGAAACATTTTTATATTTCCTGGGATATTTAAGGTGTACCCAAGTTGAGGTTCTTGTAGTCAGTGCAGCCCTAAATTTGGAGGTGGCTCTTTCTTATTGATTTTCAGTTTTCCCAAGGTATATTCCCTAGACTGGAAGTGGCCTTGGCTCTGTAGCTCTGTTGTTTACTTGTTTTAGGGAACACAATGCACTCCTCCAGTGAGGCAGTTGGCAGTTTACATCCCGCCCATCAGCATAACAAGGCTCCCTGTTCTCCAGGGCCTGTCTTGCCTTTCTGGTTTTTACACATTTTGTGGATGTCCCTTTTGACCGGTGGGAAGTGATACTTCTTTGTAGTGCAGATTTGCATTGCCCGCTTGCTTGCTTGGCCAAAAAGGGCGTATGCGTTTTCTCCTGAATATATTCAGGAGAAAACGCATACGCCCTTTTTGGCCAAGTGCACCATTGTCCAAGTTGTGCCCCTCTTCCTGTGCTTTACAGGCGATTCCAACGTACCTCTTGAAATCTGTTTCCTGCTATTTTGCCTCACATTCAAGTCCGCCTCGTTGACTTCCCTCAACAGATTTTTGGACGATAGTTGTCCTTTATCACTCTGCCAGTTTGTGAATTGCTGTGCCCCTGAGCTCCATTTCTCAACTCGTTTTTTGTGAGCTGAACGCAAGTCCAAAATTTTGGATCATGTCCTATACTGGTTCCCGGTGGGTGCCTGAGACTTTGGTTAATTCTTCTTCCTGCCGGGAAATTAGAGTGACATGTGCCCGTCCAAATGCCTAACAGCTACTCTCTCATGGGTTCTCCCTCGTCCCTTCCATCCTCTGCCAAATTGGGAACCTGTGCAAACCAGGAGGTTAAAGGGCCTGTCTCTCCAAGTTGGGAGATTGATAGTAAGGCAGTTGGAAAGTCAAACTGGAGCACCAGGAGAGGGACTATTCGTTGAGTTTTAGAAACCTTTCGTATTCACAGTGTGTCCATTCTCTAGGTTTCCTGTACATGTTATAGCTGTAGTAATATTCCCTTGAACCTGGAGAGTTGGGACCCATGGAATGGGGGCCATGCATTATTGCTTGAAAGGGTCTGCATTTGCTCACCCAATCTCACCAATCCTCTCAGTCCCAAGTGTCCAGCCTTATGCCACATCCAGCTGTCATTGTAGATAGGGTCTTTCCAGGTTTCCTCAGACACCCTGAAGGAATTGTAAAGAATTTCCCTGTTTTTTGGTTTTGCTTTTGAAATTCCTTTTTATAGTGGGTTTGAGCTGATTCTCGCTGCCATGTTTATGCCACTCTAGACACACTTGATTCCCTTATGGAGACATATCAATACATAGGTTTTAAGATTCTTACTAGTCAGATATATTCCTCTGTGGGAAATATGGGGTTTTGAGTCTCTTTCACTGAGGAAGGTGTCGGTCTTGTCAATTCCAAAGTTGGTTTTTGAAACGGTCCCTGTGCTTATATCAAACTCTGGTTTTATGCATCACCCCACATTTCCTTCCCCTTTATGCAGGCATAAGAGTGTTTTCTAAATGTGAGACTCTGTTCTCTTTCCTAACTCAGTTCACGTGTAGCCATGTTTACAGGATCTTCATAAGTGATATCTTATGATAAGTTTCTTTTTCTGTGTGACTTATTTCACTTAGAATCATCGTACCTGAATCCACTCACTTTGTTGTTACTGGTCTTATGACATTGATTTCATGGCTGAGGGATATTCCATCGTACGTAAGTACCACAATGTTTTGAACCATTTTTATATTTCCTGGGATATTTAAGGTGTACCCAAGTTGAGGTTCTTGTAGTCAGTGCAGCCCTAAATTTGGAGGTGGCTCTTTCTTATTGATTTTCAGTTTTCCCAAGGTATATTCCCTAGACTGGAAGTGGCCTTGGCTCTGTAGCTCTGTTGTTTACTTGTTTTAGGGAACACAATGCACTCCTCCAGTGAGGCAGTTGGCAATTTACATCCCACCCATCAGCATAACAAGGCTCCCAGTTCCTCAGGGCCTGTGTTGCCTTTCTGGTTTTTACACATTGTGTGGATGTCCCTTTTGACCGGTGGGAAGTGATACTTCTTTGTAGTGCAGATTTGCATTGCCCGCTTGCTTGCTTGGCCAAAAAGGGCGTATGCGTTTTCTCCTGAATATATTCAGGAGAAAACGCATACGCCCTTTTTGGCCAAGTGCACCATTGTCCAAGTTGTGCCACTATTCCTGTGCTTTACATGTGATTCCAACGTACCTCTTGAAATCTGTTTCCTGCTATTTTGCCTCACTTTCAAGTCCGCCTCGTTGACTTCCCTCAACAGATTTTTGGACGATAGTTGTCCTTTATCACTCTGCCAGTTTGTGAATTGCTGTGCCCCTGAGCTCCATTTCTCAACTCGTTTTTTGTGAGCTGAACGCAAGTCCAAAATTTTGGATCATGTCCTATACTGGTTCCCGGTGGGTGGCTGAGACTTTGGTTAATTCTTCTTCCTGCCGGGAAATTAGAGTGACATGTGCCCGTCCAAATGCCTAACAGCTAATCTCTCATGGGTTCTCCCTCGTCCCTTCCATCCTCTGCCAAATTGGGAACCTGTGCAAACCAGGAGGTTAAAGGGCCTGTCTCTCCAAGTTGGGAGATTGAGAGTAAGGCAGTTGGAAAGTCAAACTGGAGCACCAGGAGAGGGACTATTCGTTGAGTTTTAGAAACCTTTCGTATTCACAGTGTGTACATTCTCTAGGTTTCCTGTACATGTTATAGCTGTAGTAATATTCCCTTGAACATGGAGAGTTGGGACCCATGGAATGGGGGCCATGCATTATTGCTTGAAAAGGTCTGCATTTGCTCACCCAATCTCACCAATCCTCTCAGTCCCAAGTGTCCAGCCTTATGCCACATCCAGCTGTCATTGTAGATAGGGTCTTTCCAGGTTTCCTCAGACACCCTGAAGGAATTGTAAAGAATTTCCCTGTTTTTTGGTTTTGCTTTTGAAATTCCTTTTTATAGTGGGATTGAGCTGATTCTCGCTGCCATGTTTATGCCACTCTAGACACACTTGATTCCCTTATGGAGTCATATCAATACATAGGTTTTAAGATTCTTACTAGTCAGATATATTCCTCTGCGGGAAATATGGGGTTTTGAGTCTCTTTCACTGAGGAAGGTGTAGGTCTTGTCTATTCCAAAGTTGGTTTTTGGAACGGTCCCTGTGCTTATATCAAACTCTGGTTTTATGCATCACCCCACCTCTCCTTCCCCTTTATGCAGGCATAAGAGTGTTTTCTAAATGTGAGACTCTGTTCTCTTTCCTAACTCAGTTCACGTGTAGCCATGTTTACAGGATCTTCATAAGTGATATCTTATGATAAGTTTCTTTTTCTGTGTGACTTATTTGACTTAGAATCATCGTACCTGAATCCACTCACTTTGCTGCTACTGGTCTTAATAAATGATTTCATCGCTGAGGGATATTCCATCATACGTAAGTACCACAATGTTTTGAACCATTTTTATATTTCCTGGGATATTTAAGGTGTACCCAAGTTGAGGTTCTTGTAGTCAGTGCAGCCCTAAATTTGGAGGTGGCTCTTTCTTATTGATTTTCAGTTTTCCCAAGGTATATTCCCTAGACTGGAAGTGGCCTTGGCTCTGTAGCTCTGTTGTTTACTTGTTTTAGGGAACACAATGCACTCCTCCAGTGAGGCAGTTGGCAATTTACATCCCGCCCATCAGCATAACAAGGCTCCCAGTTCTCCAGGGCCTGTCTTGCCTTTCTGGTTTTTACACATTTTGTGGATGTCCCTTTTGACCGGTGGGAAGTGATACTTCTTTGTAGTGCAGATTTGCATTGCCCGCTTGCTTGCTTGGCCAAAAAGGGCGTATGCGTTTTCTCCTGAATATATTCAGGAGGAAACGCATACGCCCTTTTTGGCCAAGTGCACCATTGTCCAAGTTGTGCCCCTCTTCCTGTGCTTTACAGGCGATTCCAAGGTACCTCTTGAAATCTGTTTCCTGTTATTTTGCCTCGCTTTCAAGTCCGCCTCGTTGACTTCCCTCAACAGATTTTTGGACGATAGTTGTCCTTTATCACTCTGCCAGTTTGTGAATTGCTGTGCCCCTGAGCTCCATTTCTCAACTCGTTTTTTGTGAGCTGAACGCAAGTCCAAAATTTTGGATCATGTCCTATACTGGTTCCCGGTGGGTGGCTGAGACTTTGGTTAATTCTTCTTCCTGCCAGGAAATTAGCGTGACATGTGCCCGTCCAAATGCCTACCAGCTACTCTCTCATGGGTTCTCCCTCGTCCCTTCCATCCTCTGCCAAATTGGGAACCTGTGCAAACCAGGAGGTTAAAGGGCCTGTCTCTCCAAGTTGGGAGATTGATAGTAAGGCAGTTGGAAAGTCAAACTGGAGCACCAGGAGAGGGACTATTCGTTGAGTTTTAGAAACCTTTCGTATTCACAGTGTGTCCATTCTCTAGGTTTCCTGTACATGTTATAGCTGTAGTAATATTCCCTTGAACCTGGAGAGTTGGGACCCATGGAATGGTGGCCATGCTTTATTGCTTGAAAGGGTCTGCATTTGCTCACCCAATCTCACCAATCCTCTCAGTCCCAAGTGTCCAGCCTTATGCCACATCCAGCTGTCATTGTAGATAGGGTCTTTCCAGGTTTCCTCAGACACCCTGAAGGAATTGTAAAGAATTTCCCTGTTTTTTGGTTTTGCTTTTGAAATTCCTTTTTATAGTGGGTTTGAGCTGATTCTCGCTGCCATGTTTATGCCACTCTAGACACACTTGATTCCCTTATGGAGTCATATCAATACATAGGTTTTAAGATTCTTACTAGTCAGATATATTCCTCTGCGGGAAATATGGGGTTTTGAGTCTCTTTCACTGAGGAAGGTGTAGGTCTTGTCTATTCCAAAGTTGGTTTTTGGAACGATCCCTGTGCTTATATCAAACTCTGGTTTTATGCATCACCCCACCTCTCCTTCCCCTTTATGCAGGCATAAGAGTGTTTTCTAAATGTGAGACTCTGTTCTCTTTCCTATCTCAGTTCACGTGTAGCCATGTTTACAGGATCTTCATAAGTGATATCTTATGATAAGTTTCTTTTTCTGTGTGACTTATTTCACTTAGAATCATCGTACCTGAATCCACTCACTTTGCTGCTACTGGTCTTATGACATTGATTTCATCGCTGAGGGATATTCCATCATACGTAAGTACCACAATGTTTTGAACCATTTTTATATTTCCTGGGATATTTAAGGTGTACCCAAGTTGAGGTTCTTGTAGTCAGTGCAGCCCTAAATTTGGAGGTGGCTCTTTCTTATTGATTTTCAGTTTTCCCAAGGTATATTCCCTAGACTGGAAGTGGCCTTGGCTCTGTAGCTCTGTTGTTTACTTGTTTTAGGGAACACAATGCACTCCTCCAGTGAGGCAGTTGGCAGTTTACATCCCGCCCATCAGCATAACAAGGCTCCCAGTTCTCCAGGGCCTGTCTTGCCTTTCTGGTTTTTACACATTTTGTGGATGTCCCTTTTGACCGGTGGGAAGTTATACTTCTTTGTAGTGCAGATTTGCATTGCCCACTTGCTTGCTTGGCCAAAAAGGGCGTATGCGTTTTCTCCTGAATATATTCAGGAGAAAACGCATACGCCCTTTTTGGCCAAGTGCACCATTGTCCAAGTTGTGCCCCTCTTCCTGTGCTTTACAGGCGATTCCAAGGTACCTCTTGAAATCTGTTTCCTGCTATTTTGCCTCACTTTCAAGTCCGCCTCGTTGACTTCCCTCAACAGATTTTTGGACGATAGTTGTCCTTTATCACTCTGCCAGTTTGTGAATTGCTGTGCCCCTGAGCTCCATTTCTCAACTCGTTTTTTGTGAGCTGAACGCAAGTCCAAAATTTTGGATCATGTCCTATACTGGTTCCCGGTGGGTGGCTGAGACTTTGGTTAATTCTTCTTCCTGCCGGGAAATTAGAGTGACATGTGCCCGTCCAAATGCCTAACAGCTACTCTCTCATGGGTTCTCCCTCGTCCCTTCCATCCTCTGCCAAATTGGGAACCTGTGCAAACCAGGAGGTTAAAGGGCCTGTCTCTCCAAGTTGGGAGATTGATAGTAAGGCAGTTGGAAAGTCAAACTGGAGCACCAGGAGAGGGACTATTCGTTGAGTTTTAGAAACCTTTCGTATTCACAGTGTGTCCATTCTCTAGGTTTCCTGTACATGTTATAGCTGTAGTAATATTCCCTTGAACCTGGAGAGTTGGGACCCATGGAATGGGAGCCATGCATTATTGCTTGAAAGGGTCTGCATTTGCTCACCCAATCTCACCAATCCTCTCAGTCCCAAGTGTCCAGCCTTATGCCACATCCAGCTGTCATGGTAGATAGGGTCTTTCCAGGTTTCCTCACACACCCTGAAGGAATTGTAAAGAATTTCCCTGTTTTTTGGTTTTGCTTTTGAAATTCCTTTTTATAGTGGGTTTGAGCTGATTCTCGCTGCCATGTTTATGCCACTCTAGACACACTTGATTCCCTTATGGAGACATATCAATACATAGGTTTTAAGATTCTTACTAGTCAGATATATTCCTCTGTGGGAAATATGTGGTTTTGAGTCTCTTTCACTGAGGAAGGTGTAGGTCTTGTCTATTCCAAAGTTGGTTTTTGAAACGGTCCCTGTGCTTATATCAAACTCTGGTTTTTTGCATCACCCCACCTCTCCTTCCCCTTTATGCAGGCATAAGAGTGTTTTCTAAATGTGAGACTCTGTTCTCTTTCCTAACTCATTTCACGTGTAGCCATGTTTACAGGATCTTTATAAGTGATATCTTATGATAAGTTTCTTTTTCTGTGTGACTTATTTCACTTAGAATCATCGTACCTGAATCCACTCACTTTGCTGCTACTGGTCTTATGACATTGATTTCATGGCTGAGGGATATTCCATCGTACGTAAGTACCACAATGTTTTGAACCATTTTTATATTTCCTGGGATATTTAAGGTGTACCCAAGTTGAGGTTCTTGTAGTCAGTGCAGCCCTAAATTTGGAGGTGGCTCTTTCTTATTGATTTTCAGTTTTCCCAAGGTATATTCCCTAGACTGGAAGTGGCCTTGGCTCTGTAGCTCTGTTGTTTACTTGTTTTAGGGAACACAATGCACTCCTCCAGTGAGGCAGTTGGCAATTGACATCCCGCCCATCAGCATAACAAGGCTCCCTGTTCTCCAGGGCCTGTCTTGCCTTTCTGGTTTTTACACATTTTGTGGATGTCCCTTTTGACCGGTGGGAAGTGATACTTCTTTGTAGTGCAGATTTGCATTGCCCGCTTGCTTGCTTGGCCAAAAAGGGCGTATGCATTTTCTCCTGAATATATTCAGGAGAAAACGCATACGCCCTTTTTGGCCAAGTGCACCATTGTCCAAGTTGTGCCCCTCTTCCTGTGCTTTACAGGCGATTCCAAGGTACCTCTTGAAATCTGTTTCCTGCTATTTTGCCTCGCTTTCAAGTCCACCTCTTTGACTTCCCTCAACAGATTTTTGGACGATAGTTGTCCTTTATCACTCTGCCAGTTTGTGAATTGCTGTGCCCCTGAGCTCCATTTCTCAACTCGTTTTTTGTGAGCTGAACGCAAGTCCAAAATTTTGGATCATGTCCTATACTGGTTCCCGGTGGGTGGCTGAGACTTTGGTTAATTCTTCTTCCTGCCGGGAAATTAGAGTGACATGTGCCCGTCCAAATGCCTAACAGCTACTCTCTCATGGGTTCTCCCTCGTCCCTTCCATCCTCTGCCAAATTGGGAACCTGTGCAAACCAGGAGGTTAAAGGGCCTGTCTCTCCAAGTTGGGAGATTGATAGTAAGGCAGTTGGAAAGTCAAACTGGAGCACCAGGAGAGGGACTATTCGTTGAGTTTTAGAAACCTTTCATATTCACAGTGTGTCCATTCTCTAGGTTTCCTGTACATGTTATAGCTGTAGTAATATTCCCTTGAACCTGGAGAGTTGGGACCCATGGAATGGGGGCCATGCATTATTGCTTGAAAGGGTCTGCATTTGCTCACCCAATCTCACCAATCCTCTCAGTCCCAAGTGTCCAGCCTTATGCCACATCCAGCTGTCATTGTAGATAGGGTCTTTCCAGGTTTCCTCAGACACCCTGAAGGAATTGTAAAGAATTTCCCTGTTTTTTGGTTTTGCTTTTGAAATTCCTTTTTATAGTGGGTTTGAGCTGATTCTCGCTGCCATGTTTATGCCACTCTAGACACACTTGATTCCCTTATGGAGACATATCAATACATAGGTTTTAAGATTCTTACTAGTCAGATATATTCCTCTGTGGGAAATATGGGGTTTTGAGTCTCTTTCACTGAGGAAGGTGTCGGTCTTGTCAGTTCCAAAGTTGGTTTTTGAAACGGTCCCTGTGCTTATATCAAACTCTGGTTTTATGCATCACCCCACCTCTCCTTCCCCTTTATGCAGGCATAAGACTGTTTTCTAAATGTGAGACTCTGTTCTCTTTCCTAACTCAGTTCACGTGTAGCCATGTTTACAGGATCTTCATAAGTGATATCTTATGATAAGTTTCTTTTTCTGTGTGACTTATTTCACTTAGAATCATCGTACCTGAATCCATTCACTTTGCTGCTACTGGTCTTATGACATTGATTTCATGGCTGAGGGATATTCCATCGTACGTAAGTACCACAATGTTTTGAACCATTTTTATATTTCCTGGGATATTTAAGGTGTACCCAAGTTGAGGTTCTTGTAGTCAGTGCAGCCCTAAATTTGGAGGTGGCTCTTTCTTATTGATTTTCAGTTTTCCCAAGGTATATTCCCTAGACTGGAAGTGGCCTTGGCTCTGTAGCTCTGTTGTTTACTTGTTTTAGGGAACCAAATGCACTCCTCCACTGAGGCAGTTGGCAATTGACATCCCGCCCATCAGCATAACAAGGCTCCCTGTTCTCCAGGGCCTGTCTTGCCTTTCTGGTTTTTACACATTTTCTGGATGTCCCTTTTGACCGGTGGGAAGTGATACTTCTTTGTAGTGCAGATTTGCATTGCCCGCTTGCTTGCTTGGCCAAAAAGGGCTTATGCGTTTTCTCCTGAATATATTCAGGAGAAAACGCATACGCCCTTTTTGGCCAAGTGCACCATTGTCCAAGTTGTGCCCCTCTTCCTGTGCTTTACAGGCGATTCCAAGGTACCTCTTGAAATCTGTTTCCTGCTATTTTGCCTCGCTTTCAAGTCCGCCTCTTTGACTTCCCTCAACAGATTTTTGGACGATAGTTGTCCTTTATCACTCTGCCAGTTTGTGAATTGCTGTGCCCCTGAGCTCCATTTCTCAACTCGTTTTTTGTGAGCTGAACGCAAGTCCAAAATTTTGGATCATGTCCTATACTGGTTCCCGGTGGGTGGCTGAGACTTTGGTTAATTCTTCTTCCTGCCGGGAAATTAGAGTGACATGTGCCCGTCCAAATGCCTAACAGCTACTCTCTCATGGGTTCTCTCTCATCCCTTCCATCCTCTGCCAAATTGGGAACCTGTGCAAACCAGGAGGTTAAAGGGCCTATCTCTCCAAGTTGGGAGATTGATAGTAAGGCAGTTGGAAAGTCAAACTGGAGCACCAGGAGAGGGACTATTCGTTGAGTTTTAGAAACCTTTCGTTTTCACAGTGTGTCCATTCTCTAGGTTTCCTGTACATGTTATAGCTGTAGTAATATTCCCTTGAACCTGGAGAGTTGGGAACCATGGAATGGGGGCCATGCATTATTGCTTGAAAGGGTCTGCATTCGCTCACCCAATCTCACCAATCCTCTCAGTCCCAAGTGTCCAGCCTTATGCCACATCCAGCTGTCATTGTAGATAGGGTCTTTCCAGGTTTCCTCAGACACCCTGAAGGAATTGTAAAGAATTTCCCTGTTTTTTGGTTTTGCTTTTGAAATTCCTTTTTATAGTGGGTTTGAGCTGATTCTCGCTGCCATGTTTATGCCACTCTAGACACACTTGATTCCCTTATGGAGACATATCAATACATAGGTTTTAAGATTCTTACTAGTCAGATATATTCCTCTGTGGGAAATATGTGGTTTTGAGTCTCTTTCACTGAGGAAGGTGTCGGTCTTGTCAATTCCAAAGTTGGTTTTTGAAACGGTCCCTGTGCTTATATCAAACTCTGGTTTTATGCATCACCCCACCTCTCCTTCCCCTTTATGCAGGCATAAGAGTGTTTTCTAAATGTGAGACTCTGTTCTCTTTCCTAACTCAGTTCACGTGTAGCCATGTTTACAGGATCTTCATAAGTGATATCTTATGATAAGTTTCTTTTTCTGTGTCACTTATTTCACTTAGAATCATCGTACCTGAATCCACTCACTTTGCTGCTACTGGTCTTATGACATTGATTTCATCGCTGAGGGATATTCCATCGTACGTAAGTACCACAATGTTTTGAACCATTTTTATATTTCCTGGGATATTTAAGGTGTACCAAGTTGAGGTTCTTGTAGTCAGTGCAGCCCTAAATTTGGAGGTGGCTCTTTCTTATTGATTTTGAGTTTTCCCAAGGTATATTCCCTACACTGGAAGTGGCCTTGGCTCTGTAGCTCTGTTGTTTACTTGTTTTAGGGAACACAATGCACTCCTCCAGTGAGGCAGTTGGCAGTTTACATCCCGCCCATCAGCATAACAAGGCTCCCTGTTCTCCAGGGCCTGTCTTGCCATTCTGGTTTTACACATTTTGTGGATGTCCCTTTTGACCGGTGGGAAGTGATACTTCTTTGTAGTGCAGATTTGCATTGCCCACTTGCTTGCTTGACCAAAAAGGGCGTATGCGTTTTCTCCTGAATATATTCAGGAGAAAATGCATACGCCCTTTTTGGCCAAGTGCACCATTGTCCAAGTTGTGCCCCTCTTCCTGTGCTTTACAGGCGATTCCAAGGTACCTCTTGAAATCTGTTTCCTGCTATGTTGCCTCGCTTTCAAGTCCGCCTCGTTGACTTCCCTCAACAGATTTTTGGACGATAGTTGTCCTTTATCACTCTGCCAGTTTGTGAATTGCTGTGCCCCTGAGCTCCATTTCTCAACTCGTTTTTTGTGAGCTGAACGCAAGTCCAAAATTTTGGATCATGTCCTATACTGGTTCCCGGTGGGTGGCTGAGACTTTGGTTAATTCTTCTTCCTGCCGGGAAATTAGAGTGACATGTGCCCGTCCAAATGCCTAACAGCTACTCTCTCATGGGTTCTCCCTCGTCCCTTCCATCCTCTGCCAAATTGGGAACCTGTGCAAACCAGGAGGTTAAAGGGCCTGTCTCTCCAAGTTGGGAGATTGATAGTAAGGCAGTTGGAAAGTCAAACTGGAGCACCAGGAGAGGGACTATTCGTTGAGTTTTAGAAACCTTTCGTATTCACAGTGTGTCCATTCTCTAGGTTTCCTGTACATGTTATAGCTGTAGTAATATTCCCTTGAACCTGGAGAGTTGGGACCCATGGAATGGGGGCCATGCATTATTGCTTGAAAGGGTCTGCATTTGCTCACCCAATCTCACCAATCCTCTCAGTCCCAAGTGTCCAGCCTTATGCCACATCCAGCTGTCATTGTAGATAGGGTCTTTCCAGGTTTCCTCAGACACCCTGAAGGAATTGTAAAGAATTTCCCTGTTTTTTGGTTTTGCTTTTGAAATTCCTTTTTATAGTGGGTTTGAGCTGATTCTCGCTGCCATGTTTATGCCACTCTAGACACACTTGATTCCCTTATGGAGACATATCAATACATAGGTTTTAAGATTCTTACTAGTCAGATATATTCCTCTGTGGGAAATATGTGGTTTTGAGTCTCTTTCACTGAGGAAGGTGTAGGTCTTGTCTATTCCAAAGTTGGTTTTTGAAACGGTCCCTGTGCTTATATCAAACTCTGGTTTTATGCATCACCCCACCTCTCCTTCCCCTTTATGCAGGCATAAGAGTGTTTTCTAAATGTGAGACTCTGTTCTCTTTCCTAACTCAGTTCACGTGTAGCCATGTTTACAGGATCTTCATAAGTGATATCTTATGATAAGTTTCTTTTTCTGTGTGACTTATTTCACTTAGAATCATCGTACCTGAATCCACTCACTTTGCTGCTACTGGTCTTATGACATTGATTTCATGGCTGAGGGATATTCCATCGTACGTAAGTACCACAATGTTTTGAACCATTTTTATATTTCCTGGGATATTTAAGGTGTACCCAAGTTGAGGTTCTTGTAGTCAGTGCAGCCCTAAATTTGGAGGTGGCTCTTTCTTATTGATTTTCAGTTTTCCCAAGGTATATTCCCTAGACTGGAAGTGGCCTTGGCTCTGTAGCTCTGTTGTTTACTTGTTTTAGGGAACACAATGCACTCCTCCAGTGAGGCAGTTGGCAATTTACATCCCGCCCATCAGCATAACAAGGCTCCCAGTTCTCCAGGGCCTGTCTTGCCTTTCTGGTTTTTACACATTTTGTGGATGTCCCTTTTGACCGGTGGGAAGTGATACTTCTTTGTAGTGCAGATTTGCATTGCCCGCTTGCTTGCTTGGCCAAAAAGGGCGTATGCGTTTTCTCCTGAATATATTCAAGAGAAAACGCATACGCCCTTTTTGGCCAAGTGCACCATTGTCCAAGTTGTGCCCCTCTTCCTGTGCTTTACAGGCGATTCCAAGGTACCTCTTGAAATCTGTTTCCTGCTATTTTGCCTCGCTTTCAAGTCCACCTCTTTGACTTCCCTCAACAGATTTTTGGACGATAGTTGTCCTTTATCACTCTGCCAGTTTGTGAATTGCTGTGCCCCTGAGCTCCATTTCTCAACTCTTTTTTTGTGAGCTGAACGCAAGTCCAAAATTTTGGATCATGTCCTATACTGGTTCCCGGTGGGTGGCTGAGACTTTGGTTAATTCTTCTTCCTGCCGGGAAATTAGAGTGACATGTGCCCGTCCAAATGCCTAACAGCTACTCTCTCATGGGTTCTCCCTCGTCCCTTCCATCCTCTGCCAAATTGGGAACCTGTGCAAACCAGGAGGTTAAAGGGCCTGTCTCTCCAAGTTGGGAGATTGATAGTAAGGCAGTTGGAAAGTCAAACTGGAGCACCAGGAGAGGGACTATTCGTTGAGTTTTAGAAACCTTTCGTATTCACAGTGTGTCCATTCTCTAGGTTTCCTGTACATGTTATAGCTGTAGTAATATTCCCTTGAACCTGGAGAGTTGGGACCCATGGAATGGGGGCCATGCATTATTGCTTGAAAGGGTCTGCATTTGCTCACCCAATCTCACCAATCCTCTCAGTCCCAAGTGTCCAGCCTTATGCCACATCCAGCTGTCATTGTAGATAGGGTCTTTCCAGGTTTCCTCAGACACCCTGAAGGAATTGTAAAGAATTTCCCTGTTTTTTCGTTTTGCTTTTGAAATTCCTTTTTATAGTGGGTTTGAGCTGATTCTCGCTGCCATGTTTATGCCACTCTAGACACACTTGATTCCCTTATGGAGACATATCAATACATAGGTTTTAAGATTCTTACTAGTCAGATATATTCCTCTGTGGGAAATATGGGGTTTTGAGTCTCTTTCACTGAGGAAGGTGTAGGTCTTGTCTATTCCAAAGTTGGTTTTTGAAACGGTCCCTGTGCTTATATCAAACTCTGGTTTTATGCATCACCCCACCTCTCCTTCCCCTTTATGCAGGCATAAGAGTGTTTTCTAAATGTGAGACTCTGTTCTCTTTCCTAACTCAGTTCACGTGTAGCCATGTTTACAGGATCTTCATAAGTGATATCTTATGATAAGTTTCTTTTTCTGTGTGACTTATTTCACTTAGAATCATCGTACCTGAATCCATTCACTTTGCTGCTACTGGTCTTATGACATTGATTTCATGGCTGAGGGATATACCATCGTACGTAAGTACCACAATGTTTTGAACCATTTTTATATTTCCTGGGATATTTAAGGTGTACCCAAGTTGAGGTTCTTGTAGTCAGTGCAGCCCTAAATTTGGAGGTGGCTCTTTCTTATTGATTTTCAGTTTTCCCAAGGTATATTCCCTAGACTGGAAGTGGCCTTGGCTCTGTAGCTCTGTTGTTTACTTGTTTTAGGGAACCAAATGCACTCCTCCACTGAGGCAGTTGGCAATTGACATCCCGCCCATCAGCATAACAAGGCTCCCTGTTCTCCAGGGCCTGTCTTGCCTTTCTGGTTTTTACACATTTTCTGGATGTCCCTTTCGACCGGTGGGAAGTGATACTTCTTTGTAGTGCAGATTTGCATTGCCCGCTTGCTTGCTTGGCCAAAAAGGGCGTATGCGTTTTCTCCTGAATATATTCCAGAGAAAACGCATACGCCCTTTTTGGCCAAGTGCACCATTGTCCAAGTTGTGCCCCTCTTCCTGTGCTTTACAGGCGATTCCAAGGTACCTCTTGAAATCTGTTTCCTGCTATTTTGCCTCGCTTTCAAGTCCGCCTCTTTGACTTCCCTCAACAGATTTTTGGACGATAGTTGTCCTTTATCACTCTGCCAGTTTGTGAATTGCTGTGCCCCTGAGCTCCATTTCTCAACTCTTTTTTTGTGAGCTGAACGCAAGTCCAAAATTTTGGATCATGTCCTATACTGGTTCCCGGTGGGTGGCTGAGACTTTGGTTAATTCTTCTTCCTGCCGGGAAATTAGAGTGACATGTGCCCGTCCAAATGCCTAACAGCTACTCTCTCATGGGTTCTCCCTCGTCCCTTCCATCCTCTGGCAAATTGGGAACCTGTGCAAACCAGGAGGTTAAAGGGCCTGTCTCTCCAAGTTGGGAGATTGATAGTAAGGCAGTTGGAAAGTCAAACTGGAGCACCAGGAGAGGGACTATTCGTTGAGTTTTAGAAACCTTTCGTATTCACAGTGTGTCCATTCTCTAGGTTTCCTGTACATGTTATAGCTGTAGTAATATTCCCTTGAACCTGGAGAGTTGGGACCCATGGAATGGGGGCCATGCATTATTGCTTGAAAGGGTCTGCATTTGCTCACCCAATCTCACCAATCCTCTCAGTCCCAAGTGTCCAGCCTTATGCCACATCCAGCTGTCATTGTAGATAGGGTCTTTCCAGGTTTCCTCAGACACCCTGAAGGAATTGTAAAGAATTTCCCTGTTTTTTGGTTTTGCTTTTGAAATTCCTTTTTATAGTGGGTTTGAGCTGATTCTCGCTGCCATGTTTATGCCACTCTAGACACACTTGATTCCCTTATGGAGACATATCAATACATAGGTTTTAAGATTCTTACTAGTCAGATATATTCCTCTGTGGGAAATATGGGGTTTTGAGTCTCTTTCACAGAGGAAGGTGTAGGTCTTGTCTATTCCAAAGTTGGTTTTTGAAACGGTCCCTGTGCTTATATCAAACTCTGGTTTTATGCATCACCCCACCTCTCCTTCCCCTTTATGCAGGCATAAGAGTGTTTTCTAAATGTGAGACTCTGTTCTCTTTCCTAACTCAGTTCACGTGTAGCCATGTTTACAGGATCTTCATAAGTGATATCTTATGATAAGTTTCTTTTTCTGTGTGACTTATTTCACTTAGTATCATCGTACCTGAATCCACTCACTTTGCTGCTACTGGTCTTATGACATTGATTTCATCGCTGAGGGATATTCCATCATACGTAAGTACCACAATGTTTTGAACCATTTTTATATTTCCTGGGATATTTAAGGTGTACCCAAGTTGAGGTTCTTGTAGTCAGTGCAGCCCTAAATTTGGAGGTGGCTCTTTCTTATTGATTTTCAGTTTTCCCAAGGTATATTCCCTACACTGGAAGTGGCCTTGGCTCTGTAGCTCTGTTGTTTACTTGTTTTAGGGAACACAATGCACTCCTCCAGTGAGGCAGTTGGCAGTTTACATCCCGCCCATCAGCATAACAAGGCTCCCAGTTCTCCAGGGCCTGTCTTGCCTTTCTGGTTTTTACACATTTTGTGGATGTCCCTTTTGACCGGTGGGAAGTGATACTTCTTTGTAGTGCAGATTTGCATTGCCCACTTGCTTGCTTGGCCAAAAAGGGCGTATGCGTTTTCTCCTGAATATATTCAGGAGAAAACGCATACGCCCTTTTTGGCCAAGTGCACCATTGTCCAAGTTGTGCCCCTCTTCCTCTGCTTTAAAGGCGATTCCAAGGTACCTCTTGAAATCTTTTTCCTGCTATTTTGCCTCGCTTTCAAGTCCGCCTCGTTGACTTCCCTCAACAGATTTTTGGACGATAGTTGTCCTTTATCACTCTGCCAGTTTGTGAATTGCTGTGCCCCTGAGCTCCATTTCTCAACTCGTTTTTTGTGAGCTGAACGCAAGTCCAAAATTTTGGATCATGTCCTATACTGGTTCCCGGTGGGTGGCTGAGACTTTGGTTAATTCTTCTTCCTGCCGGGAAATTAGAGTGACATGTGCCCGTCCAAATGCCTAACAGCTACTCTCTCATGGGTTCTCCCTCGTCCCTTCCATCCTCTGCCAAATTGGGAACCTGTGCCAACCAGGAGGTTAAAGGGCCTGTCTCTACAAGTTGGGAGATTGATAGTAAGGCAGTTGGAAAGTCAAACTGGAGCACCAGGAGAGGGACTATTCGTTGAGTTTTAGAAACCTTTCGTATTCACAGTGTGTCCATTCTCTAGGTTTCCTGTACATGTTATAGCTGTAGTAATATTCCCTTGAACCTGGAGAGTTGGGACCCATGGAATGGGGGCCATGCATTATTGCTTGAAAGGGTCTGCATTTGCTCACCCAATCTCACCAATGCTCTCAGTCCCAAGTGTCCAGCCTTATGCCACATCCAGCTGTCATTGTAGATAGGGTCTTTCCAGGTTTCCTCAGACACCCTGAAGGAATTGTAAAGAATTTCCCTGTTTTTTGGTTTTGCTTTTGAAATTCCTTTTTATAGTGGGTTTGAGCTGATTCTCGCTGCCATGTTTATGCCACTCTAGACACACTTGATTCCCTTATGGAGACATATCAATACATAGGTTTTAAGATTCTTACTAGTCAGATATATTCCTCTGTGGGAAATATGGGGTTTTGAGTCTCTTTCACTGAGGAAGGTGTAGGTCTTGTCTATTCCAAAGTTGGTTTTTGAAACGGTCCCTGTGCTTATATCAAACTCTGGTTTTATGCATCACCCCACCTCTCCTTCCCCTTTATGCAGGCATAAGAGTGTTTTCTAAATGTGAGACTCTGTTCTCTTTCCTAACTCAGTTCACGTGTAGCCATGTTTACAGGATCTTCATAAGTGATATCTTATGATAAGTTTCTTTTTCTGTGTGACTTATTTCACTTAGAATCATCGTACCTGAATCCACTCACTTTGCTGCTACTGGTCTTATGACATTGATTTCATCGCTGAGGGATATTCCATCATACGTAAGTACCACAATGTTTTGAACCATTTTTATATTTCCTGGGATATTTAAGGTGTACCCAAGTTGAGGTTCTTGTAGTCAGTGCAGCCCTAAATTTGGAGGTGGCTCTTTCTTATTGATTTTCAGTTTTCCCAAGGTATATTCCCTAGACTGGAAGTGGCCTTGGCTCTGTAGCTCAGTTGTTTACTTGTTTTAGGGAACACAATGCACTCCTCCAGTGAGGCAGTTGGCAGTTTACATCCCGCCCATCAGCATAACAAGGCTCCCAGTTCTCCAGGGCCTGTCTTGCCTTTCTGGTTTTTACACATTTTGTGGATGTCCCTTTTGACCGGTGGGAAGTGATACTTCTTTGTAGTGCAGATTTGCATTGCCCACTTGCTTGCTTGGCCAAAAAGGGCGTATGCGTTTTCTCCTGAATATATTCAGGAGAAAACGCATACGCCCTTTTTGGCCAAGTGCACCATTGTCCAAGTTGTGCCCCTCTTCCTCTGCTTTAAAGGCGATTCCAAGGTACCTCTTGAAATCTGTTTCCTGCTATTTTGCCTCGCTTTCAAGTCCGCCTCGTTGACTTCCCTCAACAGATTTTTGGACGATAGTTGTCCTTTATCACTCTGCCAGTTTGTGAATTGCTGTGCCCCTGAGCTCCATTTCTCAACTCGTTTTTTGTGAGCTGAACGCAAGTCCAAAATTTTGGATCATGTCCTATACTGGTTCCCGGTGGGTGGCTGAGACTTTGGTTAATTCTTCTTCCTGCCGGGAAATTAGAGTGACATGTGCCCGTCCAAATGCCTAACAGCTACTCTCTCATGGGTTCTCCCTCGTCCCTTCCATCCTCTGCCAAATTGGGAACCTGTGCCAACCAGGAGGTTAAAGGGCCTGTCTCTACAAGTTGGGAGATTGATAGTAAGGCAGTTGGAAAGTCAAACTGGAGCACCAGGAGAGGGACTATTCGTTGAGTTTTAGAAACCTTTCGTATTCAGAGTGTGTCCATTCTCTAGGTTTCCTGTACATGTTATAGCTGTAGTAATATTCCCTTGAACCTGGAGAGTTGGGACCCATGGAATGGGGGCCATGCATTATTGCTTGAAAGGGTCTGCATTTGCTCACCCAATCTCACCAATCCTCTCAGTCCCAAGTGTCCAGCCTTATGCCACATCCAGCTGTCATTGTAGATAGGGTCTTTCCAGGTTTCCTCAGACACCCTGAAGGAATTGTAAAGAATTTCCCTGTTTTTTGGTTTTGCTTTTGAAATTCCTTTTTATAGTGGGTTTGAGCTGATTCTCGCTGCCATGTTTATGCCACTCTAGACACACTTGATTCCCTTATGGAGACATATCAATACATAGGTTTTAAGATTCTTACTAGTCAGATATATTCCTCTGTGGGAAATATGTGGTTTTGAGTCTCTTTCACTGAGGAAGGTGTAGGTCTTGTCTATTCCAAAGTTGGTTTTTGAAACGGTCCCTGTGCTTATATCAAACTCTGGTTTTATGCATCACCCCACCTCTCCTTCCCCTTTATGCAGGCATAAGAGTGTTTTCTAAATGTGAGACTCTGTTCTCTTTCCTAACTCAGTTCACGTGTAGCCATGTTTACAGGATCTTCATAAGTGATATCTTATGATAAGTTTCTTTTTCTGTGTGACTTATTTCACTTAGAATCATCGTACCTGAATCCATTCACTTTGCTGCTACTGGTCTTATGACATTGATTTCATGGCTGAGGGATATTCCATCGTACGTAAGTACCACAATGTTTTGAACCATTTTTATATTTCCTGGGATATTTAAGGTGTACCCAAGTTGAGGTTCTTGTAGTCAGTGCAGCCCTAAATTTGGAGGTGGCTCTTTCTTATTGATTTTCAGTTTTCCCAAGGTATATTCCCTAGACTGGAAGTGGCCTTGGCTCTGTAGCTCTGTTGTTTACTTGTTTTAGGGAACACAATGCACTCCTCCAGTGAGGCAGTTGGCAATTGACATCCCGCCCATCAGCATAACAAGGCTCCCTGTTCTCCAGGGCCTGTCTTGCTTTTCTGGTTTTTACACATTTTGTGGATGTCCCTTTTGACCGGTGGGAAGTGATACTTCTTTGTAGTGCAGATTTGCATTGCCCGCTTGCTTGCTTGGCCAAAAAGGGCGTATGCGTTTTCTCCTGAATATATTCAGGAGAAAACGCATACGCCCTTTTTGGCCAAGTGCACCATTGTCCAAGTTGTGCCCCTCTTCCTGTGCTTTACAGGCGATTCCAAGGTACCTCTTGAAATCTGTTTCCTGCTATTTTGCCTCGCTTTCAAGTCCGCCTCTTTGACTTCCCTCAACAGATTTTTGGACGATAGTTGTCCTTTATCACTCTGCCAGTTTGTGAATTGCTGTGCCCCTGAGCTCCATTTCTCAACTCGTTTTTTGTGAGCTGAACGCAAGTCCAAAATTTTGGATCATGTCCTATACTGGTTCCCGGTGGGTGGCTGAGACTTTGGTTAATTCTTCTTCCTGCCGGGAAATTAGAGTGACATGTGCCCGTCCAAATGCCTAACAGCTACTCTCTCATGGGTTCTCCCTCGTCCCTTCCATCCTCTGCCAAATTGGGAACCTGTGCAAACCAGGAGGTTAAAGGGCCTGTCTCTCCAAGTTGGGAGATTGATAGTAAGGCAGTTGGAAAGTCAAACTGGAGCACCAGGAGAGGGACTATTCGTTGAGTTTTAGAAACCTTTCGTATTCACAGTGTGTCCATTCTCTAGGTTTCCTGTACATGTTATAGCTGTAGTAATATTCCCTTGAACCTGGAGAGTTGGGACCCATGGAATGGGGGCCATGCATTATTGCTTGAAAGGGTCTGCATTTGCTCACCCAATCTCACCAATCCTCTCAGTCCCAAGTGTCCAGCCTTATGCCACATCCAGCTGTCATTGTAGATAGGGTCTTTCCAGGTTTCCTCAGACACCCTGAAGGAATTGTAAAGAATTTCCCTGTTTTTTGGTTTTGCTTTTGAAATTCCTTTTTATAGTGGGTTTGAGCTGATTCTCGCTGCCATGTTTATGCCACTCTAGACACACTTGATTCCCTTATGGAGACATATCAATACATAGGTTTTAAGATTCTTACTAGTCAGATATATTCCTCTGTGGGAAATATGTGGTTTTGAGTCTCTTTCACTGAGGAAGGTGTAGGTCTTGTCTATTCCAAAGTTGGTTTTTGAAACGGTCCCTGTGCTTATATCAAACTCTGGTTTTATGCATCACCCCACCTCTCCTTCCCCTTTATGCAGGCATAAGAGTGTTTTCTAAATGTGAGACTCTGTTCTCTTTCCTAACTCAGTTCACGTGTAGCCATGTTTACAGGATCTTCATAAGTGATATCTTATGATAAGTTTCTTTTTCTGTGTGACTTATTTCACTTAGAATCATCGTACCTGAATCCACTCACTTTGCTGCTACTGGTCTTATGACATTGATTTCATGGCTGAGGGATATTCCATCGTACGTAAGTACCACAATGTTTTGAACCATTTTTATATTTCCTGGGATATTTAAGGTGTACCCAAGTTGAGGTTCTTGTAGTCAGTGCAGCCCTAAATTTGGAGGTGGCTCTTTCTTATTGATTTTCAGTTTTCCCAAGGTATATTCCCTAGACTGGAAGTGGCCTTGGCTCTGTAGCTCTGTTGTTTACTTGTTTTAGGGAACACAATGCACTCCTCCAGTGAGGCAGTTGGCCATTTACATCCCGCCCATCAGCATAACAAGGCTCCCAGTTCTCCAGGGCCTGTCTTGCCTTTCTGGTTTTTACACATTTTGTGGATGTCCCTTTTGACCGGTGGGAAGTGATACTTCTTTGTAGTGCAGATTTGCATTGCCCGCTTGCTTGCTTGGCCAAAAAGGGCGTATGCGTTTTCTCCTGAATATATTCAAGAGAAAACGCATACGCCCTTTTTGGCCAAGTGCACCATTGTCCAAGTTGTGCCCCTCTTCCTGTGCTTTACAGGCGATTCCAAGGTACCTCTTGAAATCTGTTTCCTGCTATTTTGCCTCGCTTTCAAGTCCACCTCTTTGACTTCCCTCAACAGATTTTTGGACGATAGTTGTCCTTTATCACTCTGCCAGTTTGTGAATTGCTGTGCCCCTGAGCTCCATTTCTCAACTCTTTTTTTGTGAGCTGAACGCAAGTCCAAAATTTTGGATCATGTCCTATACTGGTTCCCGGTGGGTGGCTGAGACTTTGGTTAATTCTTCTTCCTGCCGGGAAATTAGAGTGACATGTGCCCGTCCAAATGCCTAACAGCTACTCTCTCATGGGTTCTCCCTCGTCCCTTCCATCCTCTGCCAAATTGGGAACCTGTGCAAACCAGGAGGTTAAAGGGCCTGTCTCTCCAAGTTGGGAGATTGATAGTAAGGCAGTTGGAAAGTCAAACTGGAGCACCAGGAGAGGGACTATTCGTTGAGTTTTAGAAACCTTTCGTATTCACAGTGTGTCCATTCTCTAGGTTTCCTGTACATGTTATAGCTGTAGTAATATTCCCTTGAACCTGGAGAGTTGGGACCCATGGAATGGGGGCCATGCATTATTGCTTGAAAGGGTCTGCATTTGCTCACCCAATCTCACCAATCCTCTCAGTCCCAAGTGTCCAGCCTTATGCCACATCCAGCTGTCATTGTAGATAGGGTCTTTCCAGGTTTCCTCAGACACCCTGAAGGAATTGTAAAGAATTTCCCTGTTTTTTGGTTTTGCTTTTGAAATTCCTTTTTATAGTGGGTTTGAGCTGATTCTCGCTGCCATGTTTATGCCACTCTAGACACACTTGATTCCCTTATGGAGACATATCAATACATAGGTTTTAAGATTCTTACTAGTCAGATATATTCCTCTGTGGGAAATATGGGGTTTTGAGTCTCTTTCACTGAGGAAGGTGTAGGTCTTGTCTATTCCAAAGTTGGTTTTTGAAACGGTCCCTGTGCTTATATCAAACTCTGGTTTTATGCATCACCCCACCTCTCCTTCCCCTTTATGCAGGCATAAGAGTGTTTTCTAAATGTGAGACTCTGTTCTCTTTCCTAACTCAGTTCACGTGTAGCCATGTTTACAGGATCTTCATAAGTGATATCTTATGATAAGTTTCTTTTTCTGTGTGACTTATTTCACTTAGAATCATCGTACCTGAATCCACTCACTTTGCTGCTACTGGTCTTATGACATTGATTTCATGGCTGAGGGATATTCCATCGTACGTAAGTACCACAATGTTTTGAACCATTTTTATATTTCCTGGGATATTTAAGGTGTACCCAAGTTGAGGTTCTTGTAGTCAGTGCAGCCCTAAATTTGGAGGTGGCTCTTTCTTATTGATTTTCAGTTTTCCCAAGGTATATTCCCTAGACTGGAAGTGGCCTTGGCTCTGTAGCTCTGTTGTTTACTTGTTTTAGGGAACACAATGCACTCCTCCAGTGAGGCAGTTGGCAGTTTACATCCCGCCCATCAGCATAACAAGGCTCCCAGTTCTCCAGGGCCTGTCTTGCCTTTCTGGTTTTTACACATTTTGTGGATGTCCCTTTTGACCGGTGGGAAGTGATACTTCTTTGTAGTGCAGATTTGCATTGCCCGCTTGCTTGCTTGGCCAAAAAGGGCGTATGCGTTTTCTCCTGAATATATTCCAGAGAAAACGCATACGCCCTTTTTGGCCAAGTGCACCATTGTCCAAGTTGTGCCCCTCTTCCTGTGCTTTACAGGCGATTCCAAGGTACCTCTTGAAATCTGTTTCCTGCTATTTTGCCTCGCTTTCAAGTCCGCCTCTTTGACTTCCCTCAACAGATTTTTGGACGATAGTTGTCCTTTATCACTCTGCCAGTTTGTGAATTGCTGTGCCCCTGAGCTCCATTTCTCAACTCTTTTTTTGTGAGCTGAACGCAAGTCCAAAATTTTGGATCATGTCCTATACTGGTTCCCGGTGGGTGGCTGAGACTTTGGTTAATTCTTCTTCCTGCCGGGAAATTAGAGTGACATGTGCCCGTCCAAATGCCTAACAGCTACTCTCTCATGGGTTCTCCCTCGTCCCTTCCATCCTCTGGCAAATTGGGAACCTGTGCAAACCAGGAGGTTAAAGGGCCTGTCTCTCCAAGTTGGGAGATTGATAGTAAGGCAGTTGGAAAGTCAAACTGGAGCACCAGGAGAGGGACTATTCGTTGAGTTTTAGAAACCTTTCGTATTCACAGTGTGTCCATTCTCTAGGTTTCCTGTACATGTTATAGCTGTAGTAATATTCCCTTGAACCTGGAGAGTTGGGACCCATGGAATGGGGGCCATGCATTATTGCTTGAAAGGGTCTGCATTTGCTCACCCAATCTCACCAATCCTCTCAGTCCCAAGTGTCCAGCCTTATGCCACATCCAGCTGTCATTGTAGATAGGGTCTTTCCAGGTTTCCTCAGACACCCTGAAGGAATTGTAAAGAATTTCCCTGTTTTTTGGTTTTGCTTTTGAAATTCCTTTTTATAGTGGGTTTGAGCTGATTCTCGCTGCCATGTTTATGCCACTCTAGACACACTTGATTCCCTTATGGAGACATATCAATACATAGGTTTTAAGATTCTTACTAGTCAGATATATTCCTCTGTGGGAAATATGGGGTTTTGAGTCTCTTTCACTGAGGAAGGTGTAGGTCTTGTCTATTCCAAAGTTGGTTTTTGAAACGGTCCCTGTGCTTATATCAAACTCTGGTTTTATGCATCACCCCACCTCTCCTTCCCCTTTATGCAGGCATAAGAGTGTTTTCTAAATGTGAGACTCTGTTCTCTTTCCTAACTCAGTTCACGTGTAGCCATGTTTACAGGATCTTCATAAGTGATATCTTATGATAAGTTTCTTTTTCTGTGTGACTTATTTCACTTAGAATCATCGTACCTGAATCCACTCACTTTGCTGCTACTGGTCTTATGACATTGATTTCATCGCTGAGGGATATTCCATCATACGTAAGTACCACAATGTTTTGAACCATTTTTATATTTCCTGGGATATTTAAGGTGTACCCAAGTTGAGGTTCTTGTAGTCAGTGCAGCCCTAAATTTGGAGGTGGCTCTTTCTTATTGATTTTCAGTTTTCCCAAGGTATATTCCCTACACTGGAAGTGGCCTTGGCTCTGTAGCTCTGTTGTTTACTTGTTTTAGGGAACACAATGCACTCCTCCAGTGAGGCAGTTGGCAGTTTACATCCCGCCCATCAGCATAACAAGGCTCCCAGTTCTCCAGGGCCTGTCTTGCCTTTCTGGTTTTTACACATTTTGTGGATGTCCCTTTTGACCGGTGGGAAGTGATACTTCTTTGTAGTGCAGATTTGCATTGCCCACTTGCTTGCTTGGCCAAAAAGGGCGTATGCGTTTTCTCCTGAATATATTCAGGAGAAAACGCATACGCCCTTTTTGGCCAAGTGCACCATTGTCCAAGTTGTGCCCCTCTTCCTCTGCTTTAAAGGCGATTCCAAGGTACCTCTTGAAATCTGTTTCCTGCTATTTTGCCTCGCTTTCAAGTCCGCCTCGTTGACTTCCCTCAACAGATTTTTGGACGATAGTTGTCCTTTATCACTCTGCCAGTTTGTGAATTGCTGTGCCCCTGAGCTCCATTTCTCAACTCGTTTTTTGTGAGCTGAACGCAAGTCCAAAATTTTGGATCATGTCCTATACTGGTTCCCGGTGGGTGGCTGAGACTTTGGTTAATTCTTCTTCCTGCCGGGAAATTAGAGTGACATGTGCCCGTCCAAATGCCTAACAGCTACTCTCTCATGGGTTCTCCCTCGTCCCTTCCATCCTCTGCCAAATTGGGAACCTGTGCCAACCAGGAGGTTAAAGGGCCTGTCTCTACAAGTTGGGAGATTGATAGTAAGGCAGTTGGAAAGTCAAACTGGAGCACCAGGAGAGGGACTATTCGTTGAGTTTTAGAAACCTTTCGTATTCACAGTGTGTCCATTCTCTAGGTTTCCTGTACATGTTATAGCTGTAGTAATATTCCCTTGAACCTGGAGAGTTGGGACCCATGGAATGGGGGCCATGCATTATTGCTTGAAAGGGTCTGCATTTGCTCACCCAATCTCACCAATGCTCTCAGTCCCAAGTGTCCAGCCTTATGCCACATCCAGCTGTCATTGTAGATAGGGTCTTTCCAGGTTTCCTCAGACACCCTGAAGGAATTGTAAAGAATTTCCCTGTTTTTTGGTTTTGCTTTTGAAATTCCTTTTTATAGTGGGTTTGAGCTGATTCTCGCTGCCATGTTTATGCCACTCTAGACACACTTGATTCCCTTATGGAGACATATCAATACATAGGTTTTAAGATTCTTACTAGTCAGATATATTCCTCTGTGGGAAATATGGGGTTTTGAGTCTCTTTCACTGAGGAAGGTGTAGGTCTTGTCTATTCCAAAGTTGGTTTTTGAAACGGTCCCTGTGCTTATATCAAACTCTGGTTTTATGCATCACCCCACCTCTCCTTCCCCTTTATGCAGGCATAAGAGTGTTTTCTAAATGTGAGACTCTGTTCTCTTTCCTAACTCAGTTCATGTGTAGCCATGTTTACAGGATCTTCATAAGTGATATCTTATGATAAGTTTCTTTTTCTGTGTGACTTATTTCACTTAGAATCATCGTACCTGAATCCACTCACTTTGCTGCTACTGGTCTTATGACATTGATTTCATCGCTGAGGGATATTCCATCATACGTAAGTACCACAATGTTTTGAACCATTTTTATATTTCCTGGGATATTTAAGGTGTACCCAAGTTGAGGTTCTTGTAGTCAGTGCAGCCCTAAATTTGGAGGTGGCTCTTTCTTATTGATTTTCAGTTTTCCCAAGGTATATTCCCTAGACTGGAAGTGGCCTTGGCTCTGTAGCTCAGTTGTTTACTTGTTTTAGGGAACACAATGCACTCCTCCAGTGAGGCAGTTGGCAGTTTACATCCCGCCCATCAGCATAACAAGGCTCCCAGTTCTCCAGGGCCTGTCTTGCCTTTCTGGTTTTTACACATTTTGTGGATGTCCCTTTTGACCGGTGGGAAGTGATACTTCTTTGTAGTGCAGATTTGCATTGCCCACTTGCTTGCTTGGCCAAAAAGGGCGTATGCGTTTTCTCCTGAATATATTCAGGAGAAAACGCATACGCCCTTTTTGGCCAAGTGCACCATTGTCCAAGTTGTGCCCCTCTTCCTCTGCTTTAAAGGCGATTCCAAGGTACCTCTTGAAATCTGTTTCCTGCTATTTTGCCTCGCTTTCAAGTCCGCCTCGTTGACTTCCCTCAACAGATTTTTGGACGATAGTTGTCCTTTATCACTCTGCCAGTTTGTGAATTGCTGTGCCCCTGAGCTCCATTTCTCAACTCGTTTTTTGTGAGCTGAACGCAAGTCCAAAATTTTGGATCATGTCCTATACTGGTTCCCGGTGGGTGGCTGAGACTTTGGTTAATTCTTCTTCCTGCCGGGAAATTAGAGTGACATGTGCCCGTCCAAATGCCTAACAGCTACTCTCTCATGGGTTCTCCCTCGTCCCTTCCATCCTCTGCCAAATTGGGAACCTGTGCCAACCAGGAGGTTAAAGGGCCTGTCTCTACAAGTTGGGAGATTGATAGTAAGGCAGTTGGAAAGTCAAACTGGAGCACCAGGAGAGGGACTATTCGTTGAGTTTTAGAAACCTTTCGTATTCACAGTGTGTCCATTCTCTAGGTTTCCTGTACATGTTATAGCTGTAGTAATATTCCCTTGAACCTGGAGAGTTGGGACCCATGGAATGGGGGCCATGCATTATTGCTTGAAAGGGTCTGCATTTGCTCACCCAATCTCACCAATGCTCTCAGTCCCAAGTGTCCAGCCTTATGCCACATCCAGCTGTCATTGTAGATAGGGTCTTTCCAGGTTTCCTCAGACACCCTGAAGGAATTGTAAAGAATTTCCCTGTTTTTTGGTTTTGCTTTTGAAATTCCTTTTTATAGTGGGTTTGAGCTGATTCTCGCTGCCATGTTTATGCCACTCTAGACACACTTGATTCCCTTATGGAGACATATCAATACATAGGTTTTAAGATTCTTACTAGTCAGATATATTCCTCTGTGGGAAATATGTGGTTTTGAGTCTCTTTCACTGAGGAAGGTGTAGGTCTTGTCTATTCCAAAGTTGGTTTTTGAAACGGTCCCTGTGCTTATATCAAACTCTGGTTTTATGCATCACCCCACCTCTCCTTCCCCTTTATGCAGGCATAAGAGTGTTTTCTAAATGTGAGACTCTGTTCTCTTTCCTAACTCAGTTCACGTGTAGCCATGTTTACAGGATCTTCATAAGTGATATCTTATGATAAGTTTCTTTTTCTGTGTGACTTATTTCACTTAGAATCATCGTACCTGAATCCATTCACTTTGCTGCTACTGGTCTTATGACATTGATTTCATGGCTGAGGGATATTCCATCGTACGTAAGTACCACAATGTTTTGAACCATTTTTATATTTCCTGGGATATTTAAGGTGTACCCAAGTTGAGGTTCTTGTAGTCAGTGCAGCCCTAAATTTGGAGGTGGCTCTTTCTTATTGATTTTCAGTTTTCCCAAGGTATATTCCCTAGACTGGAAGTGGCCTTGGCTCTGTAGCTCTGTTGTTTACTTGTTTTAGGGAACACAATGCACTCCTCCAGTGAGGCAGTTGGCAATTGACATCCCGCCCATCAGCATAACAAGGCTCCCTGTTCTCCAGGGCCTGTCTTGCTTTTCTGGTTTTTACACATTTTGTGGATGTCCCTTTTGACCGGTGGGAAGTGATACTTCTTTGTAGTGCAGATTTGCATTGCCCGCTTGCTTGCTTGGCCAAAAAGGGCGTATGCGTTTTCTCCTGAATATATTCAGGAGAAAACGCATACGCCCTTTTTGGCCAAGTGCACCATTGTCCAAGTTGTGCCCCTCTTCCTGTGCTTTACAGGCGATTCCAAGGTACCTCTTGAAATCTGTTTCCTGCTATTTTGCCTCGCTTTCAAGTCCGCCTCTTTGACTTCCCTCAACAGATTTTTGGACGATAGTTGTCCTTTATCACTCTGCCAGTTTGTGAATTGCTGTGCCCCTGAGCTCCATTTCTCAACTCGTTTTTTGTGAGCTGAACGCAAGTCCAAAATTTTGGATCATGTCCTATACTGGTTCCCGGTGGGTGGCTGAGACTTTGGTTAATTCTTCTTCCTGCCGGGAAATTAGAGTGACATGTGCCCGTCCAAATGCCTAACAGCTACTCTCTCATGGGTTCTCCCTCGTCCCTTCCATCCTCTGCCAAATTGGGAACCTGTGCAAACCAGGAGGTTAAAGGGCCTGTCTCTCCAAGTTGGGAGATTGATAGTAAGGCAGTTGGAAAGTCAAACTGGAGCACCAGGAGAGGGACTATTCGTTGAGTTTTAGAAACCTTTCGTATTCACAGTGTGTCCATTCTCTAGGTTTCCTGTACATGTTATAGCTGTAGTAATATTCCCTTGAACCTGGAGAGTTGGGACCCATGGAATGGGGGCCATGCATTATTGTTTGAAATGGTCTGCATTTGCTCACCCAATCTCACCAATCCTCTCAGTCCCAAGTGTCCAGCCTTATGCCACATCCAGCTGTCATTGTAGAAAGGGTCTTTCCAGGTTTCCTCAGACACCCTGAAGGAATTGTAAAGAATTTCCCTGTTTTTTGGTTTTGCTTTTGAAATTCCTTTTTATAGTGGGTTTGAGCTGATTCTCGCTGCCATGTTTATGCCACTCTAGACACACTTGATTCCCTTATGGAGACATATCAATACATAGGTTTTAAGATTCTTACTAGTCAGATATATTCCTCTGTGGGAAATATGTGGTTTTGAGTCTCTTTCACTGAGGAAGGTGTAGGTCTTGTCTATTCCAAAGTTGGTTTTTGAAACGGTCCCTGTGCTTATATCAAACTCTGGTTTTATGCATCACCCCACCTCTCCTTCCCCTTTATGCAGGCATAAGAGTGTTTTCTAAATGTGAGACTCTGTTCTCTTTCCTAACTCAGTTCACGTGTAGCCATGTTTACAGGATCTTCATAAGTGATATCTTATGATAAGTTTCTTTTTCTGTGTGACTTATTTCACTTAGAATCATCGTACCTGAATCCATTCACTTTGCTGCTACTGGTCTTATGACATTGATTTCATGGCTGAGGGATATTCCATCGTACGTAAGTACCACAATGTTTTGAACCATTTTTATATTTCCTGGGATATTTAAGGTGTACCCAAGTTGAGGTTCTTGTAGTCAGTGCAGCCCTAAATTTGGAGGTGGCTCTTTCTTATTGATTTTCAGTTTTCCCAAGGTATATTCCCTAGACTGGAAGTGGCCTTGGCTCTGTAGCTCTGTTGTTTACTTGTTTTAGGGAACAAAATGCACTCCTCCAGTGAGGCAGTTGGCAATTGACATCCCGCCCATCAGCATAACAAGGCTCCCTGTTCTCCAGGGCCTGTCTTGCCTTTCTGGTTTTTACACATTTTCTGGATGTCCCTTTTGACCGGTGGGAAGTGATACTTCTTTGTAGTGCAGATTTGCATTGCCCGCTTGCTTGCTTGGCCAAAAAGGGCGTATGCGTTTTCTCCTGAATATATTCAGGAGAAAACGCATACGCCCTTTTTGGCCAAGTGCACCATTGTCCAAGTTGTGCCCCTCTTCCTGTGCTTTACAGGCGATTCCAAGGTACCTCTTGAAATCTGTTTCCTGCTATTTTGCCTCGCTTTCAAGTCCGCCTCTTTGACTTCCCTCAACAGATTTTTGGACGATAGTTGTCCTTTATCACTCTGCCAGTTTGTGAATTGCTGTGCCCCTGAGCTCCATTTCTCAACTCGTTTGTTGTGAGCTGAACGCAAGTCCAAAATTTTGGATCATGTCCTATACTGGTTCCCGGTGGGTGGCTGAGACTTTGGTTAATTCTTCTTCCTGCCGGGCAATTAGAGTGACATGTGCCCGTCCAAATGCCTAACAGCTACTCTCTCATGGGTTCTCCCTCGTCCCTTCCATCCTCTGCCAAATTGGGAACCTGTGCAAACCAGGAGGTTAAAGGGCCTGTCTCTCCAAGTTGGGAGATTGATAGTAAGGCAGTTGGAATGTCAAACTGGAGCACCAGGAGAGGGACTATTCGTTGAGTTTTAGAAACCTTTCGTATTCACAGTGTGTCCATTCTCTAGGTTTCCTGTACATGTTAGAGCTGTAGTAATATTCCCTTGAACCTGGAGAGTTGAGACCCATGGAATGGGGGCCATGCATTATTGCTTGAAAGGGTCTGCATTTGCTCACCCAATCTCACCAATCCTCTCAGTCCCAAGTGTCCAGCCTTATGCCACATCCAGCTGTCATTGTAGATAGGGTCTTTCCAGGTTTCCTCAGACACCCTGAAGGAATTGTAAAGAATTTCCCTGTTTTTTGGTTTTGCTTTTGAAATTCCTTTTTATAGTGGGTTTGAGCTGATTCTCGCTGCCATGTTTATGCCACTCTAGACACACTTGATTCCCTTATGGAGACATATCAATACATAGGTTTTAAGATTCTTACTAGTCAGATATATTCCTCTGTGGGAAATATGTGGTTTTGAGTCTCTTTCACTGAGGAAGGTGTAGGTCTTGTCTATTCCAAAGTTGGTTTTTGAAACGGTCCCTGTGCTTATATCAAACTCTGGTTTTATGCATCACCCCACCTCTCCTTCCCCTTTATGCAGGCATAAGAGTGTTTTCTAAATGTGAGACTCTGTTCTCTTTCCTAACTCAGTTCACGTGTAGCCATGTTTACAGGATCTTCATAAGTGATATCTTATGATAAGTTTCTTTTTCTGTGTGACTTATTTCACTTAGAATCATCGTACCTGAATCCATTCACTTTGCTGCTACTGGTCTTATGACATTGATTTCATGGCTGAGGGATATTCCATCGTACGTAAGTACCACAATGTTTTGAACCATTTTTATATTTCCTGGGATATTTAAGGTGTACCCAAGTTGAGGTTCTTGTAGTCAGTGCAGCCCTAAATTTGGAGGTGGCTCTTTCTTATTGATTTTCAGTTTTCCCAAGGTATATTCCCTAGACTGGAAGTGGTCTTGGCTCTGTAGCTCTGTTGTTTACTTGTTTTAGGGAACAAAATGCACTCCTCCAGTGAGGCAGTTGGCAATTGACATCCCGCCCATCAGCATAACAAGGCTCCCTGTTCTCCAGGGCCTGTCTTGCCTTTCTGGTTTTTACACATTTTCTGGATGTCCCTTTTGACCGGTGGGAAGTGATACTTCTTTGTAGTGCAGATTTGCATTGCCCGCTTGCTTGCTTGGCCAAAAAGGGCGTATGCGTTTTCTCCTGAATATATTCAGGAGAAAACGCATACGCCCTTTTTGGCAAAGTGCACCATTGTCCAACTTGTGCCCCTCTTCCTGTGCTTTACAGGCGATTCCAACGTACCTCTTGAAATCTGTTTCCTGCTATTTTGCCTCGCTTTCAAGTCCGCCTCTTTGACTTCCCTCAACAGATTTTTGGACGATAGTTGTCCTTTATCACTCTGCCAGTTTGTGAATTGCTGTGCCCCTGAGCTCCATTTCTCAACTCGTTTTTTGTGAGCTGAACGCAAGTCCAAAATTTTGGATCATGTCCTATACTGGTTCCCGGTGGGTGGCTGAGACTTTGGTTAATTCTTCTTCCTGCCGGGAAATTAGAGTGACATGTGCCCGTCCAAATGCCTAACAGCTACTCTCTCATGGGTTCTCTCTCGTCCCTTCCATCCTCTGCCAAATTGGGAACCTGTGCAAACCAGGAGGTTAAAGGGCCTATCTCTCCAAGTTGGGAGATTGATAGTAAGGCATTTGGAAAGTCAAACTGGAGCACCAGGAGAGGGACTATTCGTTGAGTTTTAGAAACCTTTCGTATTCACAGTGTGTCCATTCTCTAGGTTTCCTGTACATGTTATAGCTGTAGTAATATTCCCTTGAACATGGAGAGTTGGGACCCATGGAATGGGGGCCATGCATTATTGCTTGAAAGGGTCTGCATTCGCTCACCCAATCTCACCAATCCTCTCAGTCCCAAGTGTCCAGCCTTATGCAACATCCAGCTGTCATTGTAGATAGGGTCTTTCCAGGTTTCCTCAGACACCCTGAAGGAATTGTAAAGAATTTCCCTGTTTTTTGGTTTTGCTTTTGAAATTCCTTTTTATAGTGTGTTTGAGCTGATTCTCGCTGCCATCTTTATGCCACTCTAGACACACTTGATTCCCTTATGGAGACATATCAATACATAGGTTTTAAGATTCTTACTAGTCAGATATATTCCTCTGTGGGAAATATGGGGTTTTGAGTCTCTTTCACTGAGGAAGGTGTCGGTCTTGTCAATTCCAAAGTTGGTTTTTGAAACGGTCCCTGTGCTTATATCAAACTCTGGTTTTATGCATCACCCCACCTCTCCTTCCCCTTTATGCAGGCATAAGAGTGTTTTCTAAATGTGAGACTCTGTTCTCTTTCCTAACTCAGTTCACGTGTAGCCATGTTTACAGGATCTTCATAAGTGATATCTTATGATAAGTTTCTTTTTCTGTGTGACTTATTTCACTTAGAATCATCGTACCTGAATCCACTCACTTTGTTGCTACTGGTCTTATGACATTGATTTCATGGCTGAGGAATATTCCATCGTACGTAAGTACCACAATGTTTTGAGCCATTTTTATATTTCCTGGGATATTTAAGGTGTACCCCAGTTGAGGTTCTTGTAGTCAGTGCAGCCCTAAATTTGGAGGTGGCTCTTTCTTATTGATTTTCAGTTTTCCCAAGGTATATTCCCTAGACTGGAAGTGGCCTTGGCTCTGTAGCTCTGTTGTTTACTTGTTTTAGGGAACACAATGCACTCCTCCAGTGAGGCAGTTGGCAATTTACATTCCGCCCATCAGCATAGCAAGTCTCCCTGTTCTCCAGGGCCTGTCTTGCCTTTCTGGTTTTTACACATTTTCTGGATGTCCCTTTTGACCGGTGGGAAGTGATACTTCTTTGTAGTGCAGATTTGCATTGCCCGCTTGCTTGCTTGGCCAAAAAGGGCGTATGCGTTTTCTCCTGAATATATTCAGGAGGAAACGCATACGCCCGTTTTGGCCAAGTGCACCATTGTCCAAGTTGTGCCCCTCTTCCTGTGCTTTACAGGCGATTCCAAGGTACCTCTTGAAATCTGTTTCCTGCTATTTTGCCTCGCTTTCAAGTCCGCCTCGTTGACTTCCCTCAACAGATTTTTGGACGATAGTTGTCCTTTATCACTCTGCCAGTTTGTGAATTGCTGTGCCCCTGAGCTCCATTTCTCAACTCGTTTTTTGTGAGCTGAACGCAAGTCCAAAATTTTGGATCATGTCCTATACTGGTTCCCGGTGGGTCGCTGAGACTTTGGTTAATTCTTCTTCCTGCCGGGAAATTAGAGTGACATGTGCCCGTCCAAATGCCTAACAGCTACTCTCTCATGGGTTCTCCCTCGTCCCTTCCATCCTCTGCCAAATTGGGAACCTGTGCAAACCAGGAGGTTAAAGGGCCTGTCTCTCCAAGTTGGGAGATTGATAGTAAGGCAGTTGGAAAGTCAAACTGGAGCACTAGGAGAGGGACTATTCGTTGAGTTTTAGAAACCTTTCGTATTCACAGTGTGTCCATTCTCTAGGTTTCCTGTACATGTTATAGCTGTAGTAATATTCCCTTGAACCTGGAGAGTTGGGACCCATGGAATGGGGGCCATGCATTATTGCTTGAAAGGGTCTGCATTTGCTCACCCAATCTCACCAATCCTCTCAGTCCCAAGTGTCCAGCCTTATGCCACATCCAGCTGTCATTGTAGATAGGTCTTTCCAGGTTTCCTCAGACACCCTGAAGGAATTGTAAAGAATTTCCCTGTTTTTTGGTTTTGCTTTTGAAATTCCTTTTTATAGTGGGTTTGAGCTGATTCTCGCTGCCATGTTTATGCCACTCTAGACACACTTGATTCCCTTATGGAGTCATATCAATACATAGGTTTTAAGATTCTTACTAGTCAGATATATTCCTCTGCGGGAAATATGGGGTTTTGAGTCTCTTTCACTGAGGAAGGTGTAGGTCTTGTCTATTCCAAAGTTGGTTTTTGGAACGGTCCCTGTGCTTATATCAAACTCTGGTTTTATGCATCACCCCACCTCTCCTTCCCCTTTATGCAGGCATAAGAGTGTTTTCTAAATGTGAGACTCTGTTCTCTTTCCTAACTCAGTTCACGTGTAGCCATGTTTACAGGATCTTCATAAGTGATATTTTATGATAAGTTTCTTTTTCTGTGTGACTTATTTCACTTAGAATCATCGTACCTGAATCCACTCACTTTGCTGCTACTGGTCTTATGACATTGATTTCATCACTGAGGGATATTCCATCATACGTAAGTACCACAATGTTTTGAACCATTTTTATATTTCCTGGGATATTTAAGGTGTACCCAAGTTGAGGTTCTTGTAGTCAGTGCAGCCCTAAATTTGGAGGTGGCTCTTTCTTATTGATTTTCATTTTTCCCAAGGTATATTCCCTACACTGGAAGTGGCCTTGGCTCTGTAGCTCTGTTGTTTACTTGTTTTAGGGAACACAATGCACTCCTCCAGTGAGGCAGTTGGCAATTTACGTCCCGCCAATCAGCATAACAAGGCTCCCTGTTCTCCAGGGCCTGTCTTGCCTTTCTGGTTTTTACACATTTTGTGGATGTCCCTTTTGACCGGTGGGAAGTGATACTTCTTTGTAGTGCAGATTTGCATTGCCCGCTTGCTTGCTTGGCCAAAAAGGGCGTATGCGTTTTCTCCTGAATATATTCAGGAGAAAACGCATACGCCCTTTTTGGCCAAGTGCACCATTGTCCAAGTTGTGCCCCTCTTCCTGTGCTTTACAGGTGATTCCAAGGTACCTCTTGAAATCTGTTTCCTGCTTTTTTGCCTCGCTTTCATGTCCGCCTCGTTGACTTCCCTCAACAGATTTTTGGACGATAGTTGTCCTTTATCACTCTGCCAGTTTGTGAATTGCTGTGCCCCTGAGCTCCATTTCTCAACTCGTTTTTTGTGAGCTGAACGCAAGTCCAAAATTTTGGATCCTGTCCTATACTGGTTCCCGGTGGGCGGCTGAGACTTTGGTTAATTCTTCTTCCTGCCGGGAAATTAGAGTGACATGTGCCCGTCCAAATGCCTAACAGCTACTCTCTCATGGGTTCTCCCTCATCCCTTCCATCCTCTGCCAAATTGGGAACCTGTGCAAACCAGGAGGTTAAAGGGCCTGTCTCTCCAAGTTGGGAGATTGATAGTAAGGCAGTTGGAAAGTCAAACTGGAGCACCAGGAGAGGGACTATTCGTTGAGTTTTAGAAACCTTTCGTATTCACAGTGTGTCCATTCTCTAGGTTTCCTGTACATGTTATAGCTGTAGTAATATTCCCTTGAACCTGGAGAGTTGGGACCCATGGAATGGGGGCCATGCATTATTGCTTGAAAGGGTCTGCATTTGCTCACCCAATCTCACCAATCCTCTCAGTCCCAAGTGTCCAGCCTTATGCCACATCCAGCTGTCATTGTAGATAGGGTCTTTCCAGGTTTCCTCAGACACCCTGAAGGAATTGTAAAGAATTTCCCTGTTTTTTGGTTTTGCTTTTGAAATTCCTTTTTATAGTGGGTTTGAGCTGATTCTCGCTGCCATGTTTATGCCACTCTAGACACACTTGATTCCCTTATGGAGACATATCAATACATAGGTTTTAAGATTCTTACTAGTCAGATATATTCCTCTGTGGGAAATATGTGGTTTTGAGTCTCTTTCACTGAGGAAGGTGTAGGTCTTGTCTATTCCAAAGTTGGTTTTTGAAACGGTCCCTGTGCTTATATCAAACTCTGGTTTTATGCATCACCCCACCTCTCCTTCCCCTTTATGCAGGCATAAGAGTGTTTTCTAAATGTGAGACTCTGTTCTCTTTCCTAACTCAGTTCACGTGTAGCCATGTTTACAGGATCTTCATAAGTGATATCTTATGATAAGTTTCTTTTTCTGTGTGACTTATTTCACTTAGAATCATCGTACCTGAATCCACTCACTTTGCTGCTACTGGTCTTATGACATTGATTTCATGGCTGAGGGATATTCCATCGTACGTAAGTACCACAATGTTTTGAACCATTTTTATATTTCCTGGGATATTTAAGGTGTACCCAAGTTGAGGTTCTTGTAGTCAGTGCAGCCCTAAATTTGGAGGTGGCTCTTTCTTATTGATTTTCAGTTTTCCCAAGGTATATTCCCTAGACTGGAAGTGGCCTTGGCTCTGTAGCTCTGTTGTTTACTTGTTTTAGGGAACAAAATGCACTCCTCCAGTGAGGCAGTTGGCAATTGACATCCCGCCCATCAGCATAACAAGGCTCCCTGTTCTCCAGGGCCTGTCTTGCCTTTCTGGTTTTTACACATTTTCTGGATGTCCCTTTTGACCGGTGGGAAGTGATACTTCTTTGTAGTGCAGATTTGCATTGCCCGCTTGCTTGCTTGGCCAAAAAGGGCGTATGCGTTTTCTCCTGAATATATTCAGGAGAAAACGCATACGCCCTTTTTGGCCAAGTGCACCATTGTCCAAGTTGTGCCCCTCTTCCTGTGCTTTACAGGCGATTCCAAGGTACCTCTTGAAATCTGTTTCCTGCTATTTTGCCTCGCTTTCAAGTCCGCCTCTTTGACTTCCCTCAACAGATTTTTGGACCATAGTTGTCCTTTATCACTCTGCCAGTTTGTGAATTGCTGTGCCCCTGAGCTCCATTTCTCAACTCGTTTTTTGTGAGCTGAACGCAAGTCCAAAATTTTGGATCCTGTCCTATACTGGTTCCCGGTGGGTGGCTGAGACTTTGGTTAATTCTTCTTCCTGCCGGGAAATTAGAGTGACATGTGCCCGTCCAAATGCCTAACAGCTACTCTCTCATGGGTTCTCTCTCGTCCCTTCCATCCTCTGCCAAATTGGGAACCTGTGCAAACCAGGAGGTTAAAGGGCCTATCTCTCCAAGTTGGGAGATTGATAGTAAGGCAGTTGGAAAGTCAAACTGGAGCACCAGGAGAGGGACTATTCGTTGAGTTTTCGAAACCTTTCGTATTCACAGTGTGTCCATTCTCTAGGTTTCCTGTACATGTTATAGCTGTAGTAATATTCCCTTGAACATGGAGAGTTGGGAACCATGGAATGGGGGCCATGCATTATTGCTTGAAAGGGTCTGCATTCGCTCACCCAATCTCACCAATCCTCTCAGTCCCAAGTGTCCAGCCTTATGCCACATCCAGCTGTCATTGTAGATAGGGTCTTTCCAGGTTTCCTCAGACACCCTGAAGGAATTGTAAAGAATTTCCCTGTTTTTTGGTTTTGCTTTTGAAATTCCTTTTTATAGTGGGTTTGAGCTGATTCTCGCTGCCATGTTTATGCCACTCTAGACACACTTGATTCCCTTATGGAGACATATCAATACATAGGTTTTAAGATTCTTACTAGTCAGATATATTCCTCTGTGGGAAATATGGGGTTTTGAGTCTCTTTCACTGAGGAAGGTGTCGGTCTTGTCAATTCCAAAGTTGGTTTTTGAAACGGTCCCTGTGCTTATATCAAACTCTGGTTTTATGCATCACCCCACCTCTCCTTCCCCTTTATGCAGGCATAAGAGTGTTTTCTAAATGTGAGACTCTGTTCTCTTTCCTAACTCAGTTCACGTGTAGCCATGTTTACAGGATCTTCATAAGTGATATCTTATGATAAGTTTCTTTTTCTGTGTGACTTATTTCACTTAGAATCATCGTACCTGAATCCACTCACTTTGTTGCTACTGGTCTTATGACATTGATTTCATGGCTGAGGAATATTCCATCGTACGTAATTACCACAATGTTTTGAACCATTTTTATATTTCCTGGGATATTTAAGGTGTACCCCAGTGGAGGTTCTTGTAGTCAGTGCAGCCCTAAATTTGGAGGTGGCTCTTTCTTATTGATTTTCAGTTTTCCCAAGGTATATTCCCTAGACTGGAAGTGGCCTTGGCTCTGTAGCTCTGTTGTTTACTTGTTTTAGGGAACACAATGCACTCCTCCAGTGAGGCAGTTGGCAATTTACATTCCGCCCATCAGCATAACAAGGCTCCCTGTTCTCCAGGGCCTGTCTTGCCTTTCTGGTTTTTACACATTTTCTGGATGTCCCTTTTGACCGGTGGGAAGTGATACTTCTTTGTAGTGCAGATTTGCATTGCCCGCTTGCTTGCTTGGCCAAAAAGGGCGTATGCGTTTTCTCCTGAATATATTCAGGAGGAAACGCATACGCCCTTTTTGGCCAAGTGCACCATTGTCCAAGTTGTGCCCCTCTTCCTGTGCTTTACAGGCGATTCCAAGGTACCTCTTGAAATCTGTTTCCTGCTATTTTGCCTCGCTTTCAAGTCCGCCTCGTTGACTTCCCTCAACAGATTTTTGGACGATAGTTGTCCTTTATCACTCTGCCAGTTTGTGAATTGCTGTGCCCCTGAGCTCCATTTCTCAACTCGTTTTTTGTGAGCTGAACGCAAGTCCAAAATTTTGGATCATGTCCTATACTGGTTCCCGGTGGGTGGCTGAGACTTTGGTTAATTCTTCTTCCTGCCGGGAAATTAGAGTGACATGTGCCCGTCCAAATGCCTAACAGCTACTCTCTCATGGGTTCTCCCTCGTCCCTTCCATCCTCTGCCAAATTGGGAACCTGTGCAAACCAGGAGGTTAAAGGGCCTGTCTCTCCAAGTTGGGAGATTGATAGTAAGGCAGTTGGAAAGTCAAACTGGAGCACCAGGAGAGGGACTATTCGTTGAGTTTTAGAAACCTTTCGTATTCACAGTGTGTCCATTCTCTAGGTTTCCTGTACATGTTATAGCTGTAGTAATATTCCCTTGAACCTGGAGAGTTGGGACCCATGGAATGGGGGCCATGCATTATTGCTTGAAAGGGTCTGCATTTGCTCACCCAATCTCACCAATCCTCTCAGTCCCAAGTGTCCAGCCTTATGCCACATCCAGCTGTCATTGTAGATAGGTCTTTCCAGGTTTCCTCAGACACCCTGAAGGAATTGTAAAGAATTTCCCTGTTTTTTGGTTTTGCTTTTGAAATTCCTTTTTATAGTGGGTTTGAGCTGATTCTCGCTGCCATGTTTATGCCACTCTAGACACACTTGATTCCCTTATGGAGTCATATCAATACATAGGTTTTAAGATTCTTACTAGTCAGATATATTCCTCTGCGGGAAATATGGGGTTTTGAGTCTCTTTCACTGAGGAAGGTGTAGGTCTTGTCTATTCCAAAGTTGGTTTTTGGAACGGTCCCTTTGCTTATATCAAACTCTGGTTTTATGCATCACCCCACCTCTCCTTCCTCATTATGCAGGCATAAGAGTGTTTTCTAAATGTGAGACTCTGTTCTCTTTCCTAACTCAGTTCACGTGTAGCCATGTTTACAGGATCTTCATAAGTGATATCTTATGATAAGTTTCTTTTTCTGTGTGACTTATTTCACTTAGAATCATCGTACCTGAATCCACTCACTTTGCTGCTACTGGTCTTATGACATTGATTTCATGGCTGAGGGATATTCCATCGTACGTAAGTACCACAATGTTTTGAACCATTTTTATATTTCCTGGGATATTTAAGGTGTACCCAAGTTGAGGTTCTTGTAGTCAGTGCAGCCCTAAATTTGGAGGTGGCTCTTTCTTATTGATTTTCAGTTTTCCCTAGGTATATTCCCTAGACTGGAAGTGGCCTTGGCTCTGTAGCTCTGTTGTTTACTTGTTTTAGGGAACAAAATGCACTCCTCCAGTGAGGCAGTTGGCAATTGACATCCCGCCCATCAGCATAACAAGGCTCCCTGTTCTCCAGGGCCTGTCTTGCCTTTCTGGTTTTTACACATTTTCTGGATGTCCCTTTTGACCGGTGGGAAGTGATACTTCTTTGTAGTGCAGATTTGCATTGCCCGCTTGCTTGCTTGGCCAAAAAGGGCGTATGCGTTTTCTCCTGAATATATTCAGGAGAAAACGCATACGCCCTTTTTGGCCAAGTGCACCATTGTCCAAGTTGTGCCCCTCTTCCTGTGCTTTACAGGCGATTCCAAGGTACCTCTTGAAATCTGTTTCCTGCTATTTTGCCTCGCTCTGAAGTCCGCCTCTTTGACTTCCCTCAACAGATTTTTGGACGATAGTTGTCCTTTATCACTCTGCCAGTTTGTGAATTGCTGTGCCCCTGAGCTCCATTTCTCAACTCGTTTTTTGTGAGCTGAACGCAAGTCCAAAATTTTGGATCATGTCCTATACTGGTTCCCGGTGGGTGGCTGAGACTTTGGTTAATTCTTCTTCCTGCCGGGAAATTAGAGTGACATGTGCCCGTCCAAATGCCTAACAGCTACTCTCTCATGGGTTCTCTCTCGTCCCTTCCATCCTCTGCCAAATTGGGAACCTGTGCAAACCAGGAGGTTAAAGGGCCTATCTCTCCAAGTTGAGAGATTGATAGTAAGGCAGTTGGAAAGTCAAACTGGAGCACCAGGAGAGGGACTATTCGTTGAGTTTTAGAAACCTTTCGTATTCACAGTGTGTCCATTCTCTAGGTTTCCTGTACATGTTATAGCTGTAGTAATATTCCCTTGAACATGGAGAGTTGGGACCCATGGAATGGGGGCCATGCATTATTGCTTGAAAGGGTCTGCATTCGCTCACCCAATCTCACCAATCCTCTCAGTCCCAAGTGTCCAGCCTTATGCCACATCCAGCTGTCATTGTAGATAGGGTCTTTCCAGGTTTCCTCAGACACCCTGAAGGAATTGTAAAGAATTTCCCTGTTTTTTGGTTTTGCTTTTGAAATTCCTTTTTATAGTGGGTTTGAGCTGATTCTCGCTGCCATGTTTATGCCACTCTAGACACACTTGATTCCCTTATGGAGACATATCAATACATAGGTTTTAAGATTATTACTAGTCAGATATATTCCTCTGTGGGAAATATGGGGTTTTGAGTCTCTTTCACTGAGGAAGGTGTCGGTCTTGTCAATTCCAAAGTTGGTTTTTGAAACGGTCCCTGTGCTTATATCAAACTCTGGTTTTATGCATCACCCCACCTCTCCTTCCCCTTTATGCAGGCATAAGAGTGTTTTCTAAATGTGAGACTCTGTTCTCTTTCCTAACTCAGTTCACGTGTAGCCATGTTTACAGGATCTTCATAAGTGATATCTTATGATAAGTTTCATTTTCTGTGTGTCTTATTTCACTTAGAATCATCGTACCTGAATCCACTCACTTTGTTGCTACTGGTCTTATGACATTGATTTCATGGCTGAGGAATATTCCATCGTACGTAAGTACCACAATGTTTTGAACCATTTTTATATTTCCTGGGATATTTAAGGTGTACCCAAGTTGAGGTTCTTGTAGTCAGTGCAGCCCTAAATTTGGAGGTGGCTCTTTCTTATTGATTTTCATTTTTCCCAAGGTATATTCCCTACACTGGAAGTGGCCTTGGCTCTGTAGCTCTGTTGTTTACTTGTTTTAGGGAACACAATGCACTCCTCCAGTGAGGCAGTTGGCAATTTACATCCCGCCCATCAGCATAACAAGGCTCCCTGTTCTCCAGGGCCTGTCTTGCCTTTCTGGTTTTTACACATTTTGTGGATGTCCCTTTTGACTGGTGGGAAGTGATACTTCTTTGTAGTGCAGATTTGCATTGCCCGTTTGCTTGCTTGGCCAAAAAGGGCGTATGCGTTTTCTCCTGAATATATTCAGGAGAAAACGCATACGCCCTTTTTGGCCAAGTGCACCATTGTCCAAGTTGTGCCCCTCTTCCTGTGCTTTACAGGCGATTCCAAGGTACCTCTTGAAATCTGTTTCCTGCTATTTTGCCTCGCTTTCAAGTCCGCCTCGTTGACTTCCCTCAACAGATTTTTGGACGATAGTTGTCCTTTATCACTCTGCCAGTTTGTGAATTGCTGTGCCCCTGAGCTCCATTTCTCAACTCGTTTTTTGTGAGCTGAACGCAAGTCCAAAATTTTGGATCCTGTCCTATACTGGTTCCCGGTGGGCGGCTGAGACTTTGGTTAATTCTTCTTCCTGCCGGGAAATTAGAGTGACATGTGCCCGTCCAAATGCCTAACAGCTACTCTCTCATGGGTTCTCCCTCATCCCTTCCATCCTCTGCCAAATTGGGAACCTGTGCAAACCAGGAGGTTAAAGGGCCTGTCTCTCCAAGTTGGGAGATTGATAGTAAGGCAGTTGGAAAGTCAAACTGGAGCACCAGGAGAGGGACTATTCGTTGAGTTTTAGAAACCTTTCGTATTCACAGTGTGTCCATTCTCTAGGTTTCCTGTACATGTTATAGCTGTAGTAATATTCCCTTGAACCTGGAGAGTTGGGACCCATGGAATGGGGGCCATGCATTATTGCTTGAAAGGGTCTGCATTTGCTCACCCAATCTCACCAATCCTCTCAGTCCCAAGTGTCCAGCCTTATGCCACATCCAGCTGTCATGGTAGATAGGGTCTTTCCAGGTTTCCTCAGACACCCTGAAGGAATTGTAAAGAATTTCCCTGTTTTTTGGTTTTGCTTTTGAAATTCCTTTTTATAGTGGGTTTGAGCTGATTCTCGCTGCCATGTTTATGCCACTCTAGACACACTTGATTCCCTTATGGAGACATATCAATACATAGGTTTTAAGATTCTTACTAGTCAGATATATTCCTCTGTGGGAAATATGGGGTTTTGAGTCTCTTTCACTGAGGAAGGTGTAGGTCTTGTCTATTCCAAAGTTGGTTTTTGAAACGGTCCCTGTGCTTATATCAAACTCTGGTTTTATGCATCACCCCACCTCTCCTTCCCCTTTATGCAGGCATAAGAGTGTTTTCTAAATGTGAGACTCTGTTCTCTTTCCTAACTCAGTTCACGTGTAGCCATGTTTACAGGATCTTCATAAGTGATATCTTATGATAAGTTTCTTTTTCTGTGTGACTTATTTCACTTAGAATCATCGTACCTGAATCCACTCACTTTGCTGCTACTGGTCTTATGACATTGATTTCATGGCTGAGGGATATTCCATCGTACGTAAGTACCACAATGTTTTGAACCATTTTTATATTTCCTGGGATATTTAAGGTGTACCCAAGTTGAGGTTCTTGTAGTCAGTGCAGCCCTAAATTTGGAGGTGGCTCTTTCTTATTGATTTTCAGTTTTCCCCAGGTATATTCCCTAGACTGGAAGTGGCCTTGGCTCTGTAGCTCTGTTGTTTACTTGTTTTAGGGAACAAAATGCACTCCTCCAGTGAGGCACTTGGCAATTGACATCCCGCCCATCAGCATAACAAGGCTCCCTGTTCTCCAGGGCCTGTCTTGCCTTTCTGGTTTTTACACATTTTCTGGATGTCCCTTTTGACCGGTGGGAAGTGATACTTCTTTGTAGTGCAGATTTGCATTGCCCGCTTGCTTGCTTGGCCAAAAAGGGCGTATGCGTTTTCTCCTGAATATATTCAGGAGAAAACGCATACGCCCTTTTTGGCCAAGTGCACCATTGTCCAAGTTGTGTCCCTCTTCCTGTGCTTTACTGGCGATTCCAAGGTACCTCTTGAAATCTGTTTCCTGCTATTTTGCCTCGCTTTCAAGTCCGCCTCTTTGACTTCCCTCAACAGATTTTTGGACGATAGTTGTCCTTTATCACTCTGCCAGTTTGTGAATTGCTGTGCCCCTGAGCTCCATTTCTCAACTCGTTTTTTGTGAGCTGAACGCAAGTCCAAAATTTTGGATCATGTCCTATACTGGTTCCCGGTGGGTGGCTGAGACTTTGGTTAATTCTTCCTGCCGGGAAATTAGAGTGACATGTGCCCGTCCAAATGCCTAACAGCTACTCTCTCATGGGTTCTCTCTCGTCCCTTCCATCCTCTGCCAAATTGGGAACCTGTGCAAACCAGGAGGATAAAGGGCCTGTCTCTCCAAGTTGGGAGATTGATAGTAAGGCAGTTGGAAAGTCAAACTGGAGCACCAGGAGAGGGACTATGCGTTGAGTTTTAGAAACCTTTCGTATTCACAGTGTGTCCATTCTCTAGGTTTCCTGTACATGTTATAGCTGTAGTAATATTCCCTTGAACCTGGAGAGTTGGGACCCATGGAATGGGGGCCATGCATTATTGCTTGAAAGGGTCTGCATTCGCTCACCCAATCTCACCAATCCTCTCAGTCCCAAGTGTCCAGCCTTATGCCACATCCAGCTGTCATTGTAGATAGGGTCTTTCCATGTTTCCTCAGACACCCTCAAGGAATTGTAAAGAATTTCCCTGTTTTTTGGTTTTGCTTTTGAAATTCCTTTTTATAGTGGGTTTGAGCTGATTCTCGCTGCCATGTTTATGCCACTCTAGACACACTTGATTCCCTTATGGAGTCATATCAATACATAGGTTTTAAGATTCTTACTAGTCAGATATATTCCTCTGCGGGAAATATGGGGTTTTGAGCCTCTTTCACTGAGGAAGGTGTAGGTCTTGTCTATTCCAAAGTTGGTTTTTGGAACGGTCCCTGTGCTTATATCAAACTCTGGTTTTATGCATCACCCCACCTCTCCTTCCCCTTTATGCAGGCATAAGAGTGTTTTCTAAATGTGAGACTCTGTTCTCTTTCCTAACTCAGTTCACGTGTAGCCATGTTTACAGGATCTTCATAAGTGATATTTTATGATAAGTTTCTTTTTCTGTGTGACTTATTTCACTTAGAATCATCGTACCTGAATCCACTCACTTTGCTGCTACTGGTCTTATGACATTGATTTCATCGCTGAGGGATATTCCATCATACGTAAGTACCACAATGTTTTGAACCATTTTTATATTTCCTGGGATATTTAAGGTGTACCCAAGTTGAGGTTCTTGTAGTCAGTGCAGCCCTAAATTTGGAGGTGGCTCTTTCTTATTGATTTTCAGTTTTCCCAAGGTATATTCCCTACACTGGAAGTGGCCTTGGCTCTGTAGCTCTGTTGTTTATTTGTTTTAGGGAACACAATGCACTCCTCCAGTGAGGCAGTTGGCAGGTTACAGCCCGCCCATCAGCATAAAAAGGCTCCCAGTTCTCCAGGGCCTGTCTTGCCTTTCTGGTTTTTACACATTTTGTGGATGTCCCTTTTGACCGGTGGGAAGTGATACTTCTTTGTAGTGCAGATTTGCATTGCCCACTTGCTTGCTTGGCCACAAAGGGCGTATGCGTTTTCTCCTGAATATATTCAGGAGAAAACGCATACGCCCTTTTTGGCCAAGTGCACCATTGTCCAAGTTGTGCCCCTCTTCCTGTGCTTTACAGGCGATTCCAAGGTACCTCTTGAAATCTGTTTCCTGCTATTTTGCCTCACTTTCAAGTCCGCCTGGTTGACTTCCCTCAACAGATTTTTGGACGATAGTTGTCCTTTATCACTCTGCCAGTTTGTGAATTGCTGTGCCCCTGAGCTCCATTTCTCAACTCGTTTTTTTGTGAGCTGAACGCAAGTCCAAAATTTTGGATCATGTCCTATACTGGTTCCCGGTGGGTGGCTGAGACTTTGGTTAATTCTTCTTCCTGCCGGGAAATTAGAGTGACATGTGCCCGTCCAAATGCCTAACAGCTACTCTCTCATGGGTTCTCCCTCGTCCCTTCCATCCTCTGCCAAATTGGGAACCTGTGCAAACCAGGAGGTTAAAGGGCCTGTCTCTCCAAGTTGGGAGATTGATAGTAAGGCAGTTGGAAAGTCAAACTGGAGCACCAGGAGAGGGACTATTCGTTGAGTTTTAGAAACCTTTCGTATTCACAGTGTGTCCATTCTCTAGGTTTCCTGTACATGTTATAGCTGTAGTAATATTCCCTTGAACCTGGAGAGTTGGGACCCATGGAATGGGGGCCATGCATTATTGCTTGAAAGGGTCTGCATTTGCTCACCCAATCTCACCAATCCTCTCAGTCCCAAGTGTCCAGCCTTATGCCACATCCAGCTGTCATGGTAGATAGGGTCTTTCCAGGTTTCCTCAGACACCCTGAAGGAATTGTAAAGAATTTCCCTGTTTTTTGGTTTTGCTTTTGAAATTCCTTTTTATAGTGGGTTTGAGCTGATTCTCGCTGCCATGTTTATGCCACTCTAGACACACTTGATTCCCTTATGGAGACATATCAATACATAGGTTTTAAGATTCTTACTAGTCAGATATATTCCTCTGTGGGAAATATGTGGTTTTGAGTCTCTTTCACTGAGGAAGGTGTAGGTCTTGTCTATTCCAAAGTTGGTTTTTGAAACGGTCCCTGTGCTTATATCAAACTCTGGTTTTATGCATCACCCCACCTCTCCTTCCCCTTTATGCAGGCATAAGAGTGTTTTCTAAATGTGAGACTCTGTTCTCTTTCCTAACTCAGTTCACGTGTAGCCATGTTTACAGGATCTTCATAAGTGATATCTTATGATAAGTTTCTTTTTCTGTGTGACTTATTTCACTTAGAATCATCGTACCTGAATCCACTCACTTTGCTGCTACTGGTCTTATGACATTGATTTCATGGCTGAGGGATATTCCATCGTACGTAAGTACCACAAGGTTTTGAACCATTTTTATATTTCCTGGGATATTTAAGGTGTACCCAAGTTGAGGTTCTTGTAGTCAGTGCAGCCCTAAATTTGGAGGTGGCTCTTTCTTATTGATTTTCAGTTTTCCCAAGGTATATTCCCTAGACTGGAAGTGGCCTTGGCTCTGTAGCTCTGTTGTTTACTTGTTTTAGGGAACAAAATGCACTCCTCCAGTGAGGCAGTTGGCAATTGACATCCCGCCCATCAGCATAACAAGGCTCCCTGTTCTGCAGGGCCTGTCTTGCCTTTCTGGTTTTTACACATTTTCTGGATGTCCCTTTTGACCGGTGGGAAGTGATACTTCTTTGTAGTGCAGATTTGCATTGCCCGCTTGCTTGCTTGGCCAAAAAGGGCGTATGCGTTTTCTCCTGAATATATTCAGGAGGAAACGCATACGCCCTTTTTGGCCAAGTGCACCATTGTCCAAGTTGTGACCCTCTTCCTGTGCTTTACAGGCGATTCCAAGGTACCTCTTGAAATCTGTTTCCTGCTATTTTGCCTCGCTTTCAAGTCCGCCTCTTTGACTTCCCTCAACAGATTTTTGGACGATAGTTGTCCTTTATCACTCTGCCAGTTTGTGAATTGCTGTGCCCCTGAGCTCCATTTCTCAACTCGTTTTTTGTGAGCTGAACGCAAGTCCAAAATTTTGGATCATGTCCTATACTGGTTCCCGGTGGGTGGCTGAGACTTTGGTTAATTCTTCTTCCTGCCGGGAAATTAGAGTGACATGTGCCCGTCCAAATGCCTAACAGCTACTCTCTCATGGGTTCTCTCTCGTCCCTTCCATCCTCTGCCAAATTGGGAACCTGTGCAAACCAGGAGGTTAAAGGGCCTGTCTCTCCAAGTTGGGAGATTGATAGTAAGGCAGTTGGAAAGTCAAACTGGAGCACCAGGAGAGGGACTATTCGTTGAGTTTTAGAAACCTTTCGTATTCACAGTGTGTCCATTCTCTAGGTTTCCTGTACATGTTATAGCTGTAGGAATATTCCCTTGAACATGGAGAGTTGGGAACCATGGAATGGGGGCCATGCATTATTGCTTGAAAGGGTCTGCATTTGCTCACCCAATCTCACCAATCCTCTCAGTCCCAAGTGTCCAGCCTTATGCCACATCCAGCTGTCATGGTAGATAGGGTCTTTCCAGGTTTCCTCAGACACCCTGAAGGAATTGTAAAGAATTTCCCTGTTTTTTGGTTTTGCTTTTGAAATTCCTTTTTATAGTGGGTTTGAGCTGATTCTCGCTGCCATGTTTATGCCACTCTAGACACACTTGATTCCCTTATGGAGACATATCAATACATAGGTTTTAAGATTCTTACTAGTCAGATATATTCCTCTGTGGGAAATATGGGGTTTTGAGTCTCTTTCACTGAGGAAGGTGTCGGTCTTGTCAATTCCAAAGTTGGTTTTTGAAACGGTCCCTGTGCTTATATCAAACTCTGGTTTTATGCATCACCCCACCTCTCCTTCCCCTTTATGCAGGCATAAGAGTGTTTTCTAAATGTGAGACTCTGTTCTCTTTCCTAACTCAGTTCACGTGTAGCCATGTTTACAGGATCTTCATAAGTGATATCTTATGATAAGTTTCTTTTTCTGTGTGACTTATTTCACTTAGAATCATCGTACCTGAATCCACTCACTTTGTTGCTACTGGTCTTATGACATTGATTTCATGGCTGAGGAATATTCCATCGTACGTAAGTACCACAATGTTTTGAACCATTTTTATATTTCCTGGGATACTTAAGGTGTACCCAAGTTGAGGTTCTTGTAGTCAGTGCAGCCCTAAATTTGGAGGTGGCTCTTTCTTATTGATTTTCAGTTTTCCCAAGGTATATTCCCTAGACTGGAAGTGGCCTTGGCTCTGTAGCTCTGTTGTTTACTTGTTTTAGGGAACACAATGCACTCCTCCATTGAGGCAGTTGGCAATTTACATCCCACCCATCAGCATAACAAGGCTCCCAGTTCTCCAGGGCCTGTCTTGCCTTTCTGGTTTTTACACATTTTGTGGATGTCCCTTTTGACCGGTGGGAAATGATACTTCTTTGTATTGCAGATTTGCATTGCCCGCTTGCTTGCTTGGCCACAAAGGGCGTATGCGTTTTCTCCTGAATATATTCAGGAGAAAACGCATACGCCCTTTTTGGCCAAGTGCACCCTTGTCCAAGTTGTGCCCCTCTTCCTGTGCTTTACAGGCGATTCCAAGGTACCTCTTGAAATCTGTTTCCTGCTATTTTGCCTCACTTTCAAGTCGGCCTCGTTGACTTCCCTCAACAGATTTTTGGACGATAGTTGTCCTTTATCACTCTGCCAGTTTGTGAATTGCTGTGCCCCTGAGCTCCATTTCTCAACTCGTTTTTTGTGAGCTGAACGCAAGTCCAAAATTTTGGATCATGTCCTATACTGGTTCCCGGTGGGTGGCTGAGACTTTGGTTAATTCTTCTTCGTGCCGGGAAATTAGAGTGACATGTGCCCGTCCAAATGCCTAACAGCTACTCTCTCATGGGTTCTCCCTCGTCCCTTCCATCCTCTGCCAAATTGGGAACCTGTGCAAACCAGGAGGTTAAAGGGCCTGTCTCTCCAAGTTGGGAGATTGATAGTAAGGCAGTTGGAAAGTCAAACTGGAGCACCAGGAGAGGGACTATTCGTTGAGTTTTAGAAACCTTTCGTATTCACAGTGTGTCTATTCTCTAGGTTTCCTGTACATGTTATAGCTGTAGTAATATTCCCTTGAACCTGGAGAGTTGGGACCCATGGAATGGGGGCCATGCATTATTGCTTGAAAGGGTCTGCATTTGCTCACCCAATCTCACCAATCCTCTCAGTTCCAAGTGTCCAGCCTTATGCAACATCCAGCTGTCATTGTAGATAGGGTCTTTCCAGGTTTCCTCAGACACCCTGAAGGAATTGTAAAGAATTTCCCTGTTTTTTGGTTTTGCTTTTGAAATTCCTTTTTATAGTGGGTTTGAGCTGATTCTCGCTGCCATGTTTATGCCACTCTAGACACACTTGATTCCCTTATGGAGTCATATCAATACATAGGTTTTAAGATTCTTACTAGTCAGATATATTCCTCTGCGGGAAATATGGGGTTTTGAGTCTCTTTCACTGAGGAAGGTGTAGGTCTTGTCTATTCCAAAGTTGGTTTTTGGAACGGTCCCTGTGCTTATATCAAACTCTGGTTTTATGCATCACCCCACCTCTCCATCCCCTTTATGCAGGCATAAGAATGTTTTCTAAATGTGAGACTCTGTTCTCTTTCCTAACTCAGTTCACGTGTAGCCCTTTTTAAAGGATCTTCATAAGTGATATCTTATGATAAGTTTCTTTTTCTGTGTGACTTATTTCACTTAGAATCATCGTACCTGAATCCACTCACTTTGCTGCTACTGGTCTTATGACATTGATTTCATGGCTGAGGGATATTCCATCGTACGTAAGTACCACAATGTTTTGAACCATTTTTATATTTCCTGGGATATTTAAGGTGTACCCAAGTTGAGGTTCTTGTAGTCAGTGCAGCCCTAAATTTGGAGGTGGCTCTTTCTTATTGATTTTCAGTTTTCCCAAGGTATATTCCCTAGACTGGAAGTGGCCTTGGCTCTGTAGCTCTGTTGTTTACTTGTTTTAGGGAACAAAATGCACTCCTCCAGTGAGGCAGTTGGCAATTGACATCCCGCCCATCAGCATAACAAGGCTCCCTGTTCTCCAGGGCCTGTCTTGCCTTTCTGGTTTTTACACATTTTCTGGATGTCCCTTTTGACCGGTGGGAAGTGATACTTCTTTGTAGTGCAGATTTGCATTGCCCGCTTGCTTGCTTGGCCAAAAAGGGCGTATGCGTTTTCTCCTGAATATATTCAGGAGAAAACGCATACGCCCTTTTTGGCCAAGTGCACCATTGTCCAAGTTGTGCCCCTCTTCCTGTGCTTTACAGGCGATTCCAAGGTACCTCTTGAAATCTGTTTCCTGCTATTTTGCCTCGCTTTCAAGTCCGCCTCTTTGACTTCCCTCAACAGATTTTTGGACGATAGTTGTCCTTTATCACTCTGCCAGTTTGTGAATTGCTGTGCCCCTGAGCTCCATTTCTCAACTCGTTTTTTGTGAGCTGAACGCAAGTCCAAAATTTTGGATCCTGTCCTATACTGGTTCCCGGTGGGTGGCTGAGACTTTGGTTAATTCTTCTTCTTGCCGGGAAATTAGAGTGACATGTGCCCGTCCAAATGCCTAACAGCTACTCTCTCATGGGTTCTCTCTCGTCCCTTCAATCCTCTGCCAAATTGGGAACCTGTGCAAACCAGGAGGTTAAAGGGCCTGTCTCTCCAAGTTGGGAGATTGATAGTAAGGCAGTTGGAAAGTCAAACTGGAGCACCAGGAGAGGGACTATTCGTTGAGTTTTAGAAACCTTTCGTATTCACAGTGTGTCCATTCTCTAGGTTTCCTGTACATGTTATAGCTGTAGGAATATTCCCTTGAACATGGAGAGTTGGGACCCATGGAATGGGGGCCATGCATTATTGCTTGAAAGGGTCTGCATTCGTTCACCCAATCTCACCAATCCTCTCAGTCCCAAGTGTCCAGCCTTATGCCACATCCAGCTGTCATTGTAGATAGGGTCTTTCCAGGTTTCCTCAGACACCCTGAAGGAATTGTAAAGAATTTCCCTGTTTTTTGGTTTTGCTTTTGAAATTCCTTTTTATAGTGGGTTTGAGCTGATTCTCGCTGCCATGTTTATGCCACTCTAGACACACTTGATTCCCTTATGGAGACATATCAATACATAGGTTTTAAGATTCTTACTAGTCAGATATATTCCTCTGTGGGAAATATGGGGTTTTGAGTCTCTTTCACTGAGGAAGGTGTCGGTCTTGTCAATTCCAAAGTTGATTTTTGAAACGGTCCCTGTGCTTATATCAAACTCTGGTTTTATGCATCACCCCACCTCTCCTTCCCCTTTATGCAGGCATAAGAGTGTTTTCTAAATGTGAGACTCTGTTCTCTTTCCTAACTCAGTTCACGTGTAGCCCTGTTTACAGGATCTTCATAAGTGATATCTTATGATAAGTTTCTTTTTCTGTGTGACTTATTTCACTTAGAATCATCGTACCTGAATCCACTCACTTTGTTGCTACTGGTCTTATGACATTGATTTCATGGCTAAGGAATATTCCATCGTACGTAAGTACCACAATGTTTTGAACCATTTTTATATTTCCTGGGATATTTAAGGTGTACCCAAGTTGAGGTTCTTGTAGTCAGTGCAGCCCTAAATTTGGAGGTGGCTCTTTCTTATTGATTTTCAGTTTTCCCAAGGTATATTCCCTAGACTGGAAGTGGCCTTGGCTCTGTAGCTCTGTTGTTTACTTGTTTTAGGGAACACAATGCACTCCTCCAGTGAGGCAGTTGGCAATTTACATCCCACCCATCAGCATAACAAGGCTCCCAGTTCCTCAGGGCCTGTCTTGCCTTTCTGGTTTTTACACATTTTGTGGATGTCCCTTTTGACCGGTGGGAAATGATACTTCTTTGTAGTGCAGATTCGCATTGCCCGCTTGCTTGCTTGGCTACAAAGGGCGTATGCGTTTTCTCCTGAATATATTCAGGAGAAAACGCATACGCCCTTTTTGGCCAAGTGCACCATTGTCCAAGTTGTGCCCCTCTTCCTGTGCTTTACAGGCGATTCCAAGGTACCTCTTGAAATCTGTTTCCTGCTATTTTGCCTCGCTTTCAAGTCGGCCTCGTTGACTTCCCTCAACAGATTTTTGGACGATAGTTGTCCTTTATCACTCTGCCAGTTTGTGAATTGCTGTGCCCCTGAGCTCCATTTCTCAACTCGTTTTTTGTGAGCTGAACGCAAGTCCAAAATTTTGGATCATGTCCTATACTGGTTCCCGGTGGGTGGCTGAGACTTTGGTTAATTCTTCTTCCTGCCGGGAAATTAGAGTGACATGTGCCCGTCCAAATGCCTAACAGCTACTCTCTCATGGGTTCTCTCTCGTCCCTTCCATCCTCTGCCAAATTGGGAACCTGAGCATACCAGGAGGTTAAAGGGCCTGTCTCTCCAAGTTGGGAGATTGATAGTAAGGCAGTTGGAAAGTCAAACTGGAGCACCAGGAGAGGGACTATTCGTTGAGTTTTAGAAACCTTTCGTATTCACAGTGTGTCCATTCTCTAGGTTTCCTGTACATGTTATAGCTGTAGTAATATTCCCTTGAACATGGAGAGTTGGGAACCATGGAATGGGGGCCATGCATTATTGCTTGAAAGGGTCTGCATTCGCTCACCCAATCTCACCAATCCTCTCAGTCCCAAGTGTCCAGCCTTATGCCACATCCAGCTGTCATTGTAGATAGGGTCTTTCCAGGTTTCCTCAGACACCCTGAAGGAATTGTAAAGAATTTCCCTGTTTTTTGGTTTTGCTTTTGAAATTCCTTTTTATAGTGGGTTTGAGCTGATTCTCGCTGCCATGTTTATGCCACTCTAGACACACTTGATTCCCTTATGGAGACATATCAATACATAGGTTTTAAGATTCTTACTAGTCAGATATATTCCTCTGTGGGAAATATGGGGTTTTGAGTCTCTTTCACTGAGGAAGGTGTCGGTCTTGTCAATTCCAAACTTGGTTTTTGAAACGGTCCCTGTGCTTATATCAAACTCTGGTTTTATGCATCACCCCACCTCTCCTTCCCCTTTATGCAGGCATAAGAGTGTTTTCTAAATGTGAGACTCTGTTCTCTTTCCTAACTCAGTTCACGTGTAGCCCTGTTTACAGGATCTTCATAAGTGATATCTTATGATAAGTTTCTTTTTCTGTGTGACTTATTTCACTTAGAATCATCGTACCTGAATCCACTCACTTTGTTGCTACTGGTCTTATGACATTGATTTCATGGCTAAGGAATATTCCATCGTACGTAAGTACCACAATGTTTTGAACCATTTTTATATTTCCTGGGATATTTAAGGTGTACCCAAGTTGAGGTTCTTGTAGTCAGTGCAGCCCTAAATTTGGAGGTGGCTCTTTCTTATTGATTTTCAGTTTTCCCAAGGTATATTCCCTAGACTGGAAGTGGCCTTGGCTCTGTATCTCTGTTGTTTACTTGTTTTAGGGAACACAATGCACTCCTCCAGTGAGGCAGTTGGCAATTTACATCCCACCCATCAGCATAACAAGGCTCCCAGTTCCTCAGGGCCTGTCTTGCCTTTCTGGTTTTTACACATTTTGTGGATGTCCCTTTTGACCGGTGGGAAATGATACTTCTTTGTAGTGCAGATTTGCATTGCCCGCTTGCTTGCTTGGCTACAAAGGGCGTATGCGTTTTCTCCTGAATATATTCAGGAGAAAACGCATACGCCCTTTTTGGCCAAGTGCACCATTGTCCAAGTTGTGCCCCTCTTCCTGTGCTTTACAGGCGATTCCAAGGTACCTCTTGAAATCTGTTTCCTGCTATTTTGCCTCGCTTTCAAGTCGGCCTCGTTGACTTCCCTCAACAGATTTTTGGACGATAGTTGTCCTTTATCACTCTGCCAGTTTGTGAATTGCTGTGCCCCTGAGCTCCATTTCTCAACTCGTTTTTTGTGAGCTGAACGCAAGTCCAAAATTTTGGATCATGTCCTATACTGGTTCCCGGTGGGTGGCTGAGACTTTGGTTAATTCTTCTTCCTGCCGGGAAATTAGAGTGACATGTGCCCGTCCAAATGCCTAACAGCTACTCTCTCATGGGTTCTCCCTCGTCCCTTCCATCCTCTGCCAAATTGGGAACCTGTGCAAACCAGGAGGTTAAAGGGCCGGTCTCTCCAAGTTGGGAGATTGATAGTAAGGCAGTTGGAAAGTCAAACTGGAGCACCAGGAGAGGGACTATTCGTTGAGTTTTAGAAACCTTTCGTATTCACAGTGTGTCTATTCTCTAGGTTTCCTGTACATGTTATAGCTGTAGTAATATTCCCTTGAACCTGGAGAGTTGGGACCCATGGAATGGGGGCCATGCATTATTGCTTGAAAGGGTCTGCATTTGCTCACCCAATCTCACCAATCCTCTCAGTTGCAAGTGTCCAGCCTTATGCCACATCCAGCTGTTATTGTAGATAGGGTCTTTCCAGGTTTCCTCAGACACCCTGAAGGAATTGTAAAGAATTTCCCTGTTTTTTGGTTTTGCTTTTGAAATTCCTTTTTATAGTGGGTTTGAGCTGATTCTCGCTGCCATGTTTATGCCACTCTAGACACACTTGATTCCCTTATGGAGTCATATCAATACATAGGTTTTAAGATTCTTACTAGTCAGATATATTCCTCTGCGGGAAATATGGGGTTTTGAGTCTCTTTCACTGAGGAAGGTGTAGGTCTTGTCTATTCCAAAGTTGGTTTTTGGAACGGTCCCTGTGCTTATATCAAACTCTGGTTTTATGCATCACCCCACCTCTCCATCCCCTTTATGCAGGCATAAGAGTGTTTTCTAAATGTGAGACTCTGTTCTCTTTCCTAACTCAGTTCACGTGTAGCCCTGTTTACAGGATCTTCATAAGTGATATCTTATGATAAGTTTCTTTTTCTGTGTGACTTATTTCACTTAGAATCATCGTACCTGAATCCACTCACTTTGCTGCTACTGGTCTTATGACATTGATTTCATGGCTGAGGGATATTCCATCGTACGTAAGTACCACAATGTTTTGAACCATTTTTATATTTCCTGGGATATTTAAGGTGTACCCAAGTTGAGGTTCTTGTAGTCAGTGCAGCCCTAAATTTGGAGGTGGCTCTTTCTTATTGATTTTCAGTTTTCCCTAGGTACATTCCCTAGACTGGAAGTGGCCTTGGCTCTGTAGCTCTGTTGTTTACTTGTTTTAGGGAACAAAATGCACTCCTCCAGTGAGGCAGTTGGCAATTGACATCCCGCCCATCGGCATAACAAGGCTCCCTGTTATCCAGGGCCTGTCTTGCCTTTCTGGTTTTTACACATTTTCTGGATGTCCCTTTTGACCGGTGGGAAGTGATACTTCTTTGTAGTGCAGATTTGCATTGCCCGCTTGCTTGCTTGGCCAAAAAGGGCGTATGCGTTTTCTCCTGAATATATTCAGGAGAAAACGCATACGCCCTTTTTGGCCAAGTGCACCATTATCCAAGTTGTGCCCCTCTTCCTGTGCTTTACAGGTGATTCCAAGGTACCTCTTGAAATCTGTTTCCTGCTATTTTGCCTCGCTTTCAAGTCCGCCTCGTTGACTTCCCTCAACAGATTTTTGGACGATAGTTGTCCTTTATCACTCTGCCAGTTTTTGAATTGCTGTGCCCCTGAGCTCCATTTCTCAACTCGTTTTTTGTGAGCTGAATGCAAGTCCAAAATTTTGGATCATGTCCTATACTGGTTCCCGGTGGGTGGCTGAGACTTTGGTTAATTCTTCTTCCTGCCGGGAAATTAGAGTGACATGTGCCCGTCCAAATGCCTAACAGCTACTCTCTCATGGGTTCTCCCTCGTCCCTTCCATCCTCTGCCAAATTGGGAACCTGTGCAAACCAGGAGGTTAAAGGGCCTGTCTCTCCAAGTTGGGAGATTGATAGTAAGGCAGTTGGAAAGTCAAACTGGAGCACCAGGAGAGGGACTATTCGTTGAGTTTTAGAAACCTTTCGTATTCACAGTGTGTCCATTCTCTAGGTTTCCTGTACATGTTATAGCTGTAGTAATATTCCCTTGAACATGGAGAGTTGGGACCCATGGAATGGGGGCCATGCATTATTGCTTGAAAGGGTCTGCATTCGCTCACCCAATCTCACCAATCCTCTCAGTCCCAAGTGTCCAGCCTTATGCCACATCCAGCTGTCATTGTAGATAGGGTCTTTCCAGGTTTCCTCAGACACCCTGAAGGAATTGTAAAGAATTTCCCTGTTTTTTCGTTTTGCTTTTGAAATTCCTTTTTATAATGGGTTTGAGCTGATTCTCGCTGCCATGTTTATGCCACTCTAGACACACTTGATTCCCTTATGGAGACATATCAATACATAGGTTTTAAGATTCTTACTAGTCAGATATATTCCTCTGTGGGAAATATGGGGTTTTGAGTCTCTTTCACTGAGGAAGGTGTCGGTCTTGTCAATTCCAAAGTTGGTTTTTGAAACGGTCCCTGTGCTTATATCAAACTCTGGTTTTATGCATCACCCCACCTCTCCTTCCCCTTTATGCAGGCATAAGAGTGTTTTCTAAATGTGAGACTCTGTTCTCTTTCCTAACTCAGTTCACGTGTAGCCATGTTTACAGGATCTTCATAAGTGATATCTTATGATAAGTTTCTTTTTCTGTGTGACTTATTTCACTTAGAATCATCGTACCTGAATCCACTCACTTTGTTGCTACTGGTCTTATGACATTGATTTCATGGCTGAGGAATATTCCATCGTACGTAAGTACCACAATGTTTTGAACCATTTTTATATTTCCTGGGATATTTAAGGTGTACCCAAGTTGAGGTTCTTGTAGTCAGTGCAGCCCTAAATTTGGAGGTGGCTCTTTCTTATTGATTTTCAGTTTTCCCAAGGTATATTCCCTAGACTGGAAGTGGCCTTGGCTCTGTAGCTCTGTTGTTTACTTGTTTTAGGGAACACAATGCACTCCTCCAGTGAGGCAGTTGGCAATTTACATCCCACCCATCAGCATAACAAGGCTCCCAGTTCTCCAGGGCCTGTCTTGCCTTTCTGGTTTTTACACATTTTGTGGATGTCCCTTTTGACCGATGGGAAATGATACTTCTTTGTAGTGCAGATTTGCATTGCCCGCTTGCTTGCTTGGCCACAAAGGGCGTATGCGTTTTCTCCTGAATATATTCAGGAGAAAACGCATACGCCCTTTTTGGCGAAGTGCACCATTGTCCAAGTTGTGCCCCTCTTCCTGTGCTTTACAGGCGATTCCAAGGTACCTCTTGAAATCTATTTCCTGCTATTTTGCCTCGCTTTCAAGTCGGCCTCGTTGACTTCCCTCAACAGATTTTTGGACGATAGTTGTCCTTTATCACTCTGCCAGTTTGTGAATTGCTGTGCCCCTGAGCTCCATTTCTCAACTCGTTTTTTGTGAGCTGAACGCAAGTCCAAAATTTTGGATCATGTCCTATACTGGTTCCCGGTGGGTGGCTGAGACTTTGGTTAATTCTTCTTCCTGCCGGGAAATTAGAGTGACATGTGCCCGTCCAAATGCCTAACAGCTACTCTCTCATGGGTTCTCCCTCATCCCTTCCATCCTCTGCCAAATTGGGAACCTGTGCAAACCAGGAGGTTAAAGGGCCTGTCTCTCCAAGTTGGGAGATTGATAGTAAGGCAGTTGGAAAGTCAAACTGGAGCACCAGGAGAGGGACTATTCGTTGAGTTTTAGAAACCTTTCGTATTCACAGTGTGTCTATTCTCTAGGTTTCCTGTACATGTTATAGCTGTAGTAATATTCCCTTGAACCTGGAGAGTTGGGACCCATGGAATGGGGGCCATGCATTATTGCTTGAAAGGGTCTGCATTTGCTCACCCAATCTCACCAATCCTCTCAGTTCAAAGTGTCCACCCTTATGCCACATCCAGCTGTCATTGTAGATAGGGTCTTTCCAGGTTTCCTCAGACACCCTGAAGGAATTGTAAAGAATTTCCCTGTTTTTTGGTTTTGCTTTTGAAATTCCTTTTTATAGTGGGTTTGAGCTGATTCTCGCTGCCATGTTTATGCCACTCTAGACACACTTGATTCCCTTATGGAGTCATATCAATACATAGGTTTTAAGATTCTTACTAGTCAGATATATTCCTCTGCGGGAAATATGGGGTTTTGAGTCACTTTCACTGAGGAAGGTGTAGGTCTTGTCTATTCCAAAGTTAGTTTTTGGAACGGTCCCTGTGCTTATATCAAACTCTGGTTTTATGCATCACCCCACCTCTCCATCCCCTTTATGCAGGCATAAGAGTGTTTTCTAAATGTGAGACTCTGTTCTCTTTCCTAACTCAGTTCACGTGTAGCCCTGTTTACAGGATCTTCATAAGTGATATCTTGTGATAAGTTTCTTTTTCTGTGTGACTTATTTCACTTAGAATCATCGTACCTGAATCCACTCACTTTGCTGCTACTGGTCTTATGACATTGATTTCATGGCTGAGGGATATTCCATCGTATGTAAGTACCACAATGTTTTGAACCATTTTTATATTTCCTGGGATATTTAAGGTGTACCCAAGTTGAGGTTCTTGTAGTCAGTGCAGCCCTAAATTTGGAGGTGGCTCTTTCTTATTGATTTTGAGTTTTCCCAAGGTATATTCCCTACACTGGAAGTGGCCTTGGCTCTGTAGCTCTGTTGTTTACTTGTTTTAGGGAACAAAATGCACTCCTCCAGTGAGGCAGTTGGCAATTGACATCCCGCCCATCAGCATAACAAGGCTCCCTGTTCTCCAGGGCCTGTCTTGCCTTTCTGGTTTTTACACATTTTCTGGATGTCCCTTTTGACCGGTGGGAAGTGATACTTCTTTGTAGTGCAGATTTGCATTGCCCGCTTGCTTGCTTGGCCAAAAAGGGCGTATGCGTTTTCTCCTGAATATATTCAGGAGAAAACGCATACGCCCTTTTTGGCCAAGTGCACCATTGTCCAAGTTGTGCCCCTCTTCCTGTGCTTTACAGGCGATTCCAAGGTACCTCTTGAAATCTGTTTCCTGCTATTTTGCCTCGCTTTCAAGTCCGCCTCTTTGACTTCCCTCAACAGATTTTTGGACGATAGTTGTCCTTTATCACTCTGCCAGTTTGTGAATTGCTGTGCCCCTGAGCTCCATTTCTCAACTCGTTTTTTGTGAGCTGAACGCAAGTCCAAAATTTTGGATCATGTCCTATACTGGTTCCCGGTGGGTGGCTGAGACTTTGGTTAATTCTTCTTCCTGCCGGGAAATTAGAGTGACATGTGCCCGTCCAAATGCCTAACAGCTACTCTCTCATGGGTTCTCTCTCATCCCTTCAATCCTCTGCCAAATTGGGAACCTGTGCAAACCAGGAGGTTAAAGGGCCTGTCTCTCCAAGTTGGGAGATTGATAGTAAGGCAGTTGGAAAGTCAAACTGGAGCACCAGGAGAGGGACTATTCGTTGAGTTTTAGAAACCTTTCGTATTCACAGTGTGTCCATTCTCTAGGTTTCCTGTACATGTTATAGCTGTAGTAATATTCCCTTGAACATGGAGAGTTGGGAACCATGGAATGGGGGCCATGCATTATTGCTTGAAAGGGTCTGCATTCGCTCACCCAATCTCACCAATCCTCTCAGTCCCAAGTGTCCAGCCTTATGCCACATCCAGCTGTCATTGTAGATAGGGTCTTTCCAGGTTTCCTCAGACACCCTGAAGGAATTGTAAAGAATTTCCCTGTTTTTTGGTTTTGCTTTTGAAATTCCTTTTTATAGTGGGTTTGAGCTGATTCTCGCTGCCATGTTTATGCCACTCTAGACACACTTGATTCCCTTATGGAGACATATCAATACATAGGTTTTAAGATTCTTACTAGTCAGATATATTCCTCTGTGGGAAATATGGGGTTTTGAGTCTCTTTCACTGAGGAAGGTGTCGGTCTTGTCAATTCCAAAGTTGGTTTTTGAAACGGTCCCTGTGCTTATATCAAACTCTGGTTTTATGCATCACCCCACCTCTCCTTCCCCTTTATGCAGGCATAAGAGTGTTTTCTAAATGTGAGACTCTGTTCTCTTTCCTAACTCAGTTCACGTGTAGCCATGTTTACAGGATCTTCATAAGTGATATATTATGATAAGTTTCTTTTTCTGTGTGACTTATTTCACTTAGAATCATCGTACCTGAATCCACTCACTTTGTTGCTACTGGTCTTATGACATTGATTTCATGGCTGAGGAATATTCCATCGTACGTAAGTACCACAATGTTTTGAACCATTTTTATATTTCCTGGGATATTTAAGGTGTACCCAAGTTGAGGTTCTTGTAGTCAGTGCAGCCCTAAATTTGGAGGTGGCTCTTTCTTATTGATTTTCAGTTTTCCCAAGGTATATTCCCTAGACTGGAAGTGGCCTTGGCTCTGTAGCTCTGTTGTTTACTTGTTTTAGGGAACACAATGCACTCCTCCAGTGAGGCAGTTGGCAATTTACATCCCACCCATCATCATAACAAGGCTCCCAGTTCCTCAGGGCCTGTCTTGCCTTTCTGGTTTTTACACATTTTGTGGATGTCCCTTTTGACCGGTGGGAAATGATACTTCTTTGTAGTGCAGATTTGCATTGCCCGTTTGCTTGCTTGGCTACAAAGGGCGTATGCGTTTTCTCCTGAATATATTCAGGAGAAAACGCATACGCCCTTTTTGGCCAAGTGCACCATTGTCCAAGTTGTGCCCCTCTTCCTGTGCTTTACAGGCGATTCCAAGGTACCTCTTGAAATCTGTTTCCTGCTATTTTGCCTCGCTTTCAAGTCGGCCTCGTTGACTTCCCTCAACAGATTTTTGGACGATAGTTGTCCTTTATCACTCTGCCAGTTTGTGAATTGCTGTGCCCCTGAGCTCCATTTCTCAACTCGTTTTTTGTGAGCTGAACGCAAGTCCAAAATTTTGGATCATGTCCTATACTGGTTCCCGGTGGGTGGCTGAGACTTTGGTTAATTCTTCTTCCTGCCGGGAAATTAGAGTGACATGTGCCCGTCCAAATGCCTAACAGCTACTCTCTCATGGGTTCTCCCTCGTCCCTTCCATCCTCTGCCAAATTGGGAACCTGTGCAAACCAGGAGGTTAAAGGGCCTGTCTCTCCAAGTTGGGAGATTTATAGTAAGGCAGTTGGAAAGTCAAACTGGAGCACCAGGAGAGGGACTATTCGTTGAGTTTTAGAAACCTTTCGTATTCACAGTGTGTCTATTCTCTAGGTTTCCTGTACATGTTATAGCTGTAGTAATATTCCCTTGAACCTGGAGAGTTGGGACCCATGGAATGGGGGCCATGCATTATTGCTTGAAAGGGTCTGCATTTGCTCACCCAATCTCACCAATCCTCTCAGTTCCAAGTGTCCAGCCTTATGCCACATCCAGCTGTCATTGTAGATAGGGTCTTTCCAGGTTTCCTCAGACACCCTGAAGGAATTGTAAAGAATTTCCCTGTTTTTTGGTTTTGCTTTTGAAATTCCTTTTTATAGTGGGTTTGAGCTGATTCTCGCTGCCATGTTTATGCCACTCTAGACACACTTGATTCCCTTATGGAGTCATATCAATACATAGGTTTTAAGATTCTTACTAGTCAGATATATTCCTCTGCGGGAAATATGGGGTTTTGAGTCTCTTTCACTGAGGAAGGTGTAGGTCTTGTCTATTCCAAAGTTGGTTTTTGGAACGGTCCCTGTGCTTATATCAAACTCTGGTTTTATGCATCACCCCACCTCTCCATCCCCTTTATGCAGGCATAAGAGTGTTTTCTAAATTTGAGACTCTGTTCTCTTTCCTAACTCAGTTCACGTGTAGCCCTGTTTACAGGATCTTCATAAGTGATATCTTATGATAAGTTTCTTTTTCTGTGTGACTTATTTCACTTAGAATCATCGTACCTGAATCCACTCACTTTGCTGCTACTGGTCTTATGACATTGATTTCATGGCTGAGGGATATTCCATCGTACGTAAGTACCACAATGTTTTGAACCATTTTTATATTTCCTGGGATATTTAAGGTGTACCCAAGTTGAGGTTCTTGTAGTCAGTGCAGCCCTAAATTTGGAGGTGGCTCTTTCTTATTGATTTTCAGTTTTCCCTAGGTATATTCCCTAGACTGGAAGTGGCCTTGGCTCTGTAGCTCTGTTGTTTACTTGTTTTAGGGAACAAAATGCACTCTTCCAGTGAGGCAGTTGGCAATTGACATCCCGCCCATCAGCATAACAAGGCTCCCTGTTCTCCAGGGCCTGTCTTGCCTTTCTGGTTTTTACACATTTTCTGGATGTCCCTTTTGACCGGTGGGAAGTGATACTTCTTTGTAGTGCAGATTTGCATTGCCCGCTTGCTTGCTTGGCCAAAAAGGGCGTATGCGTTTTCTCCTGAATATATTCAGGAGAAAACGCATACGCCCTTTTTGGCCAAGTGCACCATTGTCCAAGTTGTGCCCCTCTTCCTGTGCTTTACAGGCGATTCCAAGGTACCTCTTGAAATCTGTTTCCTGCTATTTTGCCTCGCTTTCAAGTCCGCCTCGTTGACTTCCCTCAACAGATTTTTGGACGATAGTTGTCCTTTATCACTCTGCCAGTTTGTGAATTGCTGTGCCCCTGAGCTCCATTTCTCAACTCGTTTTTTGGGAGCTGAACGCAAGTCCAAAATTTTGGATCATGTCCTATACTGGTTCCCGGTGGGTGGCTGAGACTTTGGTTAATTCTTCTTCCTGCCAGGAAATTAGAGTGACATGTGCCCGTCCAAATGCCTAACAGCTACTCTCTCATGGGTTCTCCCTCGTCCCTTCCATCCTCTGCCAAATTGGGAACCTGTGCAAACCAGGAGGTTAAAGGGCCTGTCTCTCCAAGTTGGGAGATTGATAGTAAGGCAGTTGGAAAGTCAAACTGGAGCACCAGGAGAGGGACTATTCGTTGAGTTTTAGAAACCTTTCGTATTCACAGTGTGTCCATTCTCTAGGTTTCCTGTACATGTTATAGCTGTAGTAATATTCCCTTGAACATGGAGAGTTGGGAACCATGGAATGGGGGCCATGCATTATTGCTTGAAAGGGTCTGCATTCGCTCACCCAATCTCACCAATCCTCTCAGTCCCAAGTGTCCAGCCTTATGCCACATCCAGCTGTCATTGTAGATAGGGTCTTTCCAGGTTTCCTCAGACACCCTGAAGGAATTGTAAAGAATTTCCCTGTTTTTTGGTTTTGCTTTTGAAATTCCTTTTTATAGTGGGTTTGAGCTGATTCTCGCTGCCATGTTTATGCCACTCTAGACACACTTGATTCCCTTATGGAGACATATCAATACATAGGTTTTAAGATTCTTACTAGTCAGATATATTCCTCTGTGGGAAATATGGGGTTTTGAGTCTCTTTCACTGAGGAAGGTGTCGGTCTTGTCAATTCCAAAGTTGGTTTTTGAAACGGTCCCTGTGCTTATATCAAACTCTGGTTTTATGCATCACCCCACCTCTCCTTCCCCTTTATGCAGGCATAAGAGTGTTTTCTAAATGTGAGACTCTGTTCTCTTTCCTAACTCAGTTCACGTGTAGCCATGTTTACAGGATCTTCATAAGTGATATCTTATGATAAGTTTCTTTTTCTGTGGGACTTATTTCACTTAGAATCATCGTACCTGAATCCACTCACTTTGTTGCTACTGGTCTTATGACATTGATTTCATGGCTGAGGAATATTCCATCGTACGTAAGTACCACAATGTTTTGAACCATTTTTATATTTCCTGGGATATTTAAGGTGTACCCAAGTTGAGGTTCTTGTAGTCAGTGCAGCCCTAAATTTGGAGGTGGCTCTTTCTTATTGATTTTCAGTTTTCCCAAGGTATATTCCCTAGACTGGAAGTGGCCTTGGCTCTGTAGCTCTGTTGTTTACTTGTTTTAGGGAACACAATGCACTCCTCCAGTGAGGCAGTTGGCAATTTACATCCCACCCATCAGCATAACAAGGCTCCCAGTTCTCCAGGGCCTGTCTTGCCTTTCTGGTTTTTACACATTTTGTGGATGTCCCTTTTGACCGGTGGGAAATGATACTTCTTTGTAGTGCAGATTTGCATTGCCCGCTTGCTTGCTTGGCCACAAAGGGCGTATGCGTTTTCTCCTGAATATATTCAGGAGAAAACACATACGCCCTTTTTGGCCAAGTGCACCATTGTCCAAGTTGTGCCCCTCTTCCTGTGCTTTACAGGCGATTCCAAGGTACCTCTTGAAATCTGTTTCCTGCTATTTTGCCTCGCTTTCAAGTCGGCCTCGTTGACTTCCCTCAACAGATTTTTGGACGATAGTTGTCCTTTATCACTCTGCCAGTTTGTGAATTGCTGTGCCCCTGAGCTCCATTTCTCAACTCGTTTTTTGTGAGCTGAACGCAAGTCCAAAATTTTGGATCATGTCCTATACTGGTTCCCGGTGGGTGGCTGAGACTTTGGTTAATTCTTCTTCCTGCCGGGAAATTAGAGTGACATGTGCCCGTCCAAATGCCTAACAGCTACTCTCTCATGGGTTCTCCCTCGTCCCTTCCATCCTCTGCCAAATTGGGAACCTGTGCAAACCAGGAGGTTAAAGGGCCTGTCTCTCCAAGTTGGGAGATTGATAGTAAGGCAGTTGGAAAGTCAAACTGGAGCACCAGGAGAGGGACTATTCGTTGAGTTTTAGAAACCTTTCGTATTCACAGTGTGTCTATTCTCTAGGTTTCCTGTACATGTTATAGCTGTAGTAATATTCCCTTGAACCTGGAGAGTTGGGACCCATGGAATGGGGGCCATGCATTATTGCTTGAAAGGGTCTGCATTTGCTCACCCAATCTCACCAATCCTCTCAGTTCAAAGTGTCCACCCTTATGCCACATCCAGCTGTCATTGTAGATAGGGTCTTTCCAGGTTTCCTCAGACACCCTGAAGGAATTGTAAAGAATTTCCCTGTTTTTTGGTTTTGCTTTTGAAATTCCTTTTTATAGTGGGTTTGAGCTGATTCTCGCTGCCATGTTTATGCCACTCTAGACACACTTGATTCCCTTATGGAGTCATATCAATACATAGGTTTTAAGATTCTTACTAGTCAGATATATTCCTCTGCGGGAAATATGGGGTTTTGAGTCTCTTTCACTGAGGAAGGTGTAGGTCTTGTCTATTCCAAAGTTGGTTTTTGGAACGGTCCCTGTGCTTATATCAAACTCTGGTTTTATGCATCACCCCACCTCTCCATCCCCTTTATGCAGGCATAAGAGTGTTTTCTAAATGTGAGACTCTGTTCTCTTTCCTAACTCAGTTCACGTGTAGCCCTGTTTACAGGATCTTCATAAGTGATATCTTGTGATAAGTTTGTTTTTCTGTGTGACTTATTTCACTTAGAATCATCGTACCTGAATCCACTCACTTTGCTGCTACTGGTCTTATGACATTGATTTCATGGCTGAGGGATATTCCATCGTACGTAAGTACCACAATGTTTTGAACCATTTTTATATTTCCTGGGATATTTAAGGTGTACCCAAGTTGAGGTTCTTGTAGTCAGTGCAGCCCTAAATTTGGAGGTGGCTCTTTCTTATTGATTTTCAGTTTTCCCAAGGTATATTCCCTAGACTGGAAGTGGCCTTGGCTCTGTAGCTCTGTTGTTTACTTGTTTTAGGGAACACAATGCACTCCTCCAGTGAGGCAGTTGGCAATTTACATCCCACCCATCAGCATAACAAGGCTCCCAGTTCCTCAGGGCCTGTCTTGCCTTTCTGGTTTTTACACATTTTGTGGATGTCCCTTTTGACCGGTGGGAAATGATACTTCTTTGTAGTGCAGATTTGCATTGCCCGCTTGCTTGCTTGGCCACAAAGGGCGTATGCGTTTTCTCCTGAATATATTCAGGAGAAAACGCATACGCCCTTTTTGGCCAAGTGCACCATTGTCCAAGTTGTGCCCCTCTTCCTGTGCTTTACAGGCGATTCCAAGGTACCTCTTGAAATCTGTTTCCTGCTATTTTGCCTCGCTTTCAAGTCGGCCTCGTTGACTTCCCTCAACAGATTTTTGGACGATAGTTGTCCTTTATCACTCTGCCAGTTTGTGAATTGCTGTGCCCCTGAGCTCCATTTCTCAACTCGTTTTTTGTGAGCTGAACGCAAGTCCAAAATTTTGGATCATGTCCTATACTGGTTCCCGGTGGGTGGCTGAGACTTTGGTTAATTCTTCTTCCTGCCGGGAAATTAGAGTGACATGTGCCCGTCCAAATGCCTAACAGCTACTCTCTCATGGGTTCTCCCTCGTCCCTTCCATCTTCTGCCAAATTGGGAACCTGTGCAAACCAGGAGGTTAAAGGGCCTGTCTCTCCAAGTTGGGAGATTGATAGTAAGGCAGTTGGAAAGTCAAACTGGAGCACCAGGAGAGGGACTATTCGTTGAGTTTTAGAAACCTTTCGTATTCACAGTGTGTCCATTCTCTAGGTTTCCTGTACATGTTATAGCTGTAGTAATATTCCCTTGAACATGGAGAGTTGGGAACCATGGAATGGGGGCCATGCATTATTGCTTGAAAGGGTCTGCATTCGCTCACCCAATCTCACCAATCCTCTCAGTCCCAAGTGTCCAGCCTTATGCCACATCCAGCTGTCATTGTAGATAGGGTCTTTCCAGGTTTCCTCAGACACCCTGAAGGAATTGTAAAGAATTTCCCTGTTTTTTGGTTTTGCTTTTGAAATTCCTTTTTATAGTGGGTTTGAGCTGATTCTCGCTGCCATGTTTATGCCACTCTAGACACACTTGATTCCCTTATGGAGACATATCAATACATAGGTTTTAAGATTCTTACTAGTCAGATATATTCCTCTGTGGGAAATATGGGGTTTTGAGTCTCTTTCACTGAGGAAGGTGTCGGTCTTGTCAATTCCAAAGTTGGTTTTTGAAACGGTCCCTGTGCTTATATCAAACTCTGGTTTTATGCATCACCCCACCTCTCCTTCCCCTTTATGCAGGCATAAGAGTGTTTTCTAAATGTGAGACTCTGTTCTCTTTCCTAACTCAGTTCACGTGTAGCCATGTTTACAGGATCTTCATAAGTGATATCTTATGATAAGTTTCTTTTTCTGTGGGACTTATTTCACTTAGAATCATCGTACCTGAATCCACTCACTTTGTTGCTACTGGTCTTATGACATTGATTTCATGGCTGAGGAATATTCCATCGTACGTAAGTACCACAATGTTTTGAACCATTTTTATATTTCCTGGGATATTTAAGGTGTACCCAAGTTGAGGTTCTTGTAGTCAGTGCAGCCCTAAATTTGGAGGTGGCTCTTTCTTATTGATTTTCAGTTTTCCCAAGGTATATTCCCTAGACTGGAAGTGGCCTTGGCTCTGTAGCTCTGTTGTTTACTTGTTTTAGGGAACACAATGCACTCCTCCAGTGAGGCAGTTGGCAATTTACATCCCACCCATCAGCATAACAAGGCTCCCAGTTCTCCAGGGCCTGTCTTGCCTTTCTGGTTTTTACACATTTTGTGGATGTCCCTTTTGACCGATGGGAAATGATACTTCTTTGTAGTGCAGATTTGCATTGCCCGCTTGCTTGCTTGGCCACAAAGGGCGTATGCGTTTTCTCCTGAATATATTCAGGAGAAAACGCATACGCCCTTTTTGGCGAAGTGCACCATTGTCCAAGTTGTGCCCCTCTTCCTGTGCTTTACAGGCGATTCCAAGGTACCTCTTGAAATCTGTTTCCTGCTATTTTGCCTCGCTTTCAAGTCGGCCTCGTTGACTTCCCTCAACAGATTTTTGGACGATAGTTGTCCTTTATCACTCTGCCAGTTTGTGAATTGCTGTGCCCCTGAGCTCCATTTCTCAACTCGTTTTTTGTGAGCTGAACGCAAGTCCAAAATTTTGGATCATGTCCTATACTGGTTCCCGGTGGGTGGCTGAGACTTTGGTTAATTCTTCTTCCTGCCGGGAAATTAGAGTGACATGTGCCCGTCCAAATGCCTAACAGCTACTCTCTCATGGGTTCTCCCTCGTCCCTTCCATCCTCTGCCAAATTGGGAACCTGTGCAAACCAGGAGGTTAAAGGGCCTGTCTCTCCAAGTTGGGAGATTGATAGTAAGGCAGTTGGAAAGTCAAACTGGAGCACCAGGAGAGGGACTATTCGTTGAGTTTTAGAAACCTTTCGTATTCACAGTGTGTCCATTCTCTAGGTTTCCTGTACATGTTATAGCTGTAGTAATATTCCCTTGAACCTGGAGAGTTGGGACCCATGGAATGGGGGCCATGCATTATTGCTTGAAAGGGTCTGCATTTGCTCACCCAATCTCACCAATCCTCTCAGTCCCAAGTGTCCAGCCTTATGCCACATCCAGCTGTCATTGTAGATAGGGTCTTTCCAGGTTTCCTCAGACACCCTGAAGGAATTGTAAAGAATTTCCCTGTTTTTTGGTTTTGCTTTTGAAATTCCTTTTTATAGTGGGTTTGAGCTGATTCTCGCTGCCATGTTTATGCCACTCTAGACACACTTGATTCCCTTATGGAGACATATCAATACATAGGTTTTAAGATTCTTACTAGTCAGATATATTCCTCTGTGGGAAATATGGGGTTTTGAGTCTCTTTCACTGAGGAAGGTGTCGGTCTTGTCAATTCCAAAGTTGGTTTTTGAAACGGTCCCTGTGCTTATATCAAACTCTGGTTTTATGCATCACCCCACCTCTCCTTCCCCTTTATGCAGGCATAAGAGTGTTTTCTAAATGTGAGACTCTGTTCTCTTTCCTAACTCAGTTCACGTGTAGCCATGTTTACAGGATCTTCATAAGTGATATCTTATGATAAGTTTCTTTTTCTGTGGGACTTATTTCACTTAGAATCATCGTACCTGAATCCACTCACTTTGTTGCTACTGGTCTTATGACATTGATTTCATGGCTGAGGAATATTCCATCGTACGTAAGTACCACAATGTTTTGAACCATTTTTATATTTCCTGGGATATTTAAGGTGTACCCAAGTTGAGGTTCTTGTAGTCAGTGCAGCCCTAAATTTGGAGGTGGCTCTTTCTTATTGATTTTCAGTTTTCCCAAGGTATATTCCCTAGACTGGAAGTGGCCTTGGCTCTGTAGCTCTGTTGTTTACTTGTTTTAGGGAACACAATGCACTCCTCCAGTGAGGCAGTTGGCAATTTACATCCCACCCATCAGCATAACAAGGCTCCCAGTTCTCCAGGGCCTGTCTTGCCTTTCTGGTTTTTACACATTTTGTGGATGTCCCTTTTGACCGATGGGAAATGATACTTCTTTGTAGTGCAGATTTGCATTGCCCGCTTGCTTGCTTGGCCACAAAGGGCGTATGCGTTTTCTCCTGAATATATTCAGGAGAAAACGCATACGCCCTTTTTGGCGAAGTGCACCATTGTCCAAGTTGTGCCCCTCTTCCTGTGCTTTACAGGCGATTCCAAGGTACCTCTTGAAATCTGTTTCCTGCTATTTTGCCTCGCTTTCAAGTCGGCCTCGTTGACTTCCCTCAACAGATTTTTGGACGATAGTTGTCCTTTATCACTCTGCCAGTTTGTGAATTGCTGTGCCCCTGAGCTCCATTTCTCAACTCGTTTTTTGTGAGCTGAACGCAAGTCCAAAATTTTGGATCATGTCCTATACTGGTTCCCGGTGGGTGGCTGAGACTTTGGTTAATTCTTCTTCCTGCCGGGAAATTAGAGTGACATGTGCCCGTCCAAATGCCTAACAGCTACTCTCTCATGGGTTCTCCCTCATCCCTTCCATCCTCTGCCAAATTGGGAACCTGTGCAAACCAGGAGGTTAAAGGGCCTGTCTCTCCAAGTTGGGAGATTGATAGTAAGGCAGTTGGAAAGTCAAACTGGAGCACCAGGAGAGGGACTATTCGTTGAGTTTTAGAAACCTTTCGTATTCACAGTGTGTCTATTCTCTAGGTTTCCTGTACATGTTATAGCTGTAGTAATATTCCCTTGAACCTGGAGAGTTGGGACCCATGGAATGGGGGCCATGCATTATTGCTTGAAAGGGTCTGCATTTGCTCACCCAATCTCACCAATCCTCTCAGTTCAAAGTGTCCACCCTTATGCCACATCCAGCTGTCATTGTAGATAGGGTCTTTCCAGGTTTCCTCAGACACCCTGAAGGAATTGTAAAGAATTTCCCTGTTTTTTGGTTTTGCTTTTGAAATTCCTTTTTATAGTGGGTTTGAGCTGATTCTCGCTGCCATGTTTATGCCACTCTAGACACACTTGATTCCCTTATGGAGTCATATCAATACATAGGTTTTAAGATTCTTACTAGTCAGATATATTCCTCTGCGGGAAATATGGGGTTTTGAGTCTCTTTCACTGAGGAAGGTGTAGGTCTTGTCTATTCCAAAGTTAGTTTTTGGAACGGTCCCTGTGCTTATATCAAACTCTGGTTTTATGCATCACCCCACCTCTCCATCCCCTTTATGCAGGCATAAGAGTGTTTTCTAAATGTGAGACTCTGTTCTCTTTCCTAACTCAGTTCACGTGTAGCCCTGTTTACAGGATCTTCATAAGTGATATCTTGTGATAAGTTTCTTTTTCTGTGTGACTTATTTCACTTAGAATCATCGTACCTGAATCCACTCACTTTGCTGCTACTGGTCTTATGACATTGATTTCATGGCTGAGGGATATTCCATCGTACGTAAGTACCACAATGTTTTGAACCATTTTTATATTTCCTGGGATATTTAAGGTGTACCCAAGTTGAGGTTCTTGTAGTCAGTGCAGCCCTAAATTTGGAGGTGGCTCTTTCTTATTGATTTTGAGTTTTCCCAAGGTATATTCCCTACACTGGAAGTGGCCTTGGCTCTGTAGCTCTGTTGTTTACTTGTTTTAGGGAACAAAATGCACTCCTCCAGTGAGGCAGTTGGCAATTGACATCCCGCCCATCAGCATAACAAGGCTCCCTGTTCTCCAGGGCCTGTCTTGCCTTTCTGGTTTTTACACATTTTCTGGATGTCCCTTTTGACCGGTGGGAAGTGATACTTCTTTGTAGTGCAGATTTGCATTGCCCGCTTGCTTGCTTGGCCAAAAAGGGCGTATGCGTTTTCTCCTGAATATATTCAGGAGAAAACGCATACGCCCTTTTTGGCCAAGTGCACCATTGTCCAAGTTGTGCCCCTCTTCCTGTGCTTTACAGGCGATTCCAAGGTACCTCTTGAAATCTGTTTCCTGCTATTTTGCCTCGCTTTCAAGTCCGCCTCTTTGACTTCCCTCAACAGATTTTTGGACCATAGTTGTCCTTTATCACTCTGCCAGTTTGTGAATTGCTGTGCCCCTGAGCTCCATTTCTCAACTCGTTTTTTGTGAGCTGAACGCAAGTCCAAAATTTTGGATCATGTCCTATACTGGTTCCCGGTGGGTGGCTGAGACTTTGGTTAATTCTTCTTCCTGCCGGGAAATTAGAGTGACATGTGCCCGTCCAAATGCCTAACAGCTACTCTCTCATGGGTTCTCTCTCATCCCTTCAATCCTCTGCCAAATTGGGAACCTGTGCAAACCAGGAGGTTAAAGGGCCTGTCTCTCCAAGTTGGGAGATTGATAGTAAGGCAGTTGGAAAGTCAAACTGGAGCACCAGGAGAGGGACTATTCGTTGAGTTTTAGAAACCTTTCGTATTCACAGTGTGTCCATTCTCTAGGTTTCCTGTACATGTTATAGCTGTAGTAATATTCCCTTGAACATGGAGAGTTGGGAACCATGGAATGGGGGCCATGCATTATTGCTTGAAAGGGTCTGCATTCGCTCACCCAATCTCACCAATCCTCTCAGTCCCAAGTGTCCAGCCTTATGCCACATCCAGCTGTCATTGTAGATAGGGTCTTTCCAGGTTTCCTCAGACACCCTGAAGGAATTGTAAAGAATTTCCCTGTTTTTTGGTTTTGCTTTTGAAATTCCTTTTTATAGTGGGTTTGAGCTGATTCTCGCTGCCATGTTTATGCCACTCTAGACACACTTGATTCCCTTATGGAGACATATCAATACATAGGTTTTAAGATTCTTACTAGTCAGATATATTCCTCTGTGGGAAATATGGGGTTTTGAGTCTCTTTCACTGAGGAAGGTGTCGGTCTTGTCAATTCCAAAGTTGGTTTTTGAAACGGTCCCTGTGCTTATATCAAACTCTGGTTTTATGCATCACCCCACCTCTCCTTCCCCTTTATGCAGGCATAAGAGTGTTTTCTAAATGTGAGACTCTGTTCTCTTTCCTAACTCAGTTCACGTGTAGCCATGTTTACAGGATCTTCATAAGTGATATATTATGATAAGTTTCTTTTTCTGTGTGACTTATTTCACTTAGAATCATCGTACCTGAATCCACTCACTTTGTTGCTACTGGTCTTATGACATTGATTTCATGGCTGAGGAATATTCCATCGTACGTAAGTACCACAATGTTTTGAACCATTTTTATATTTCCTGGGATATTTAAGGTGTACCCAAGTTGAGGTTCTTGTAGTCAGTGCAGCCCTAAATTTGGAGGTGGCTCTTTCTTATTGATTTTCAGTTTTCCCTAGGTATATTCCCTAGACTGGAAGTGGCCTTGGCTCTGTAGCTCTGTTGTTTACTTGTTTTAGGGAACACAATGCACTCCTCCAGTGAGGCAGTTGGCAATTTACATCCCACCCATCATCATAACAAGGATCCCAGTTCCTCAGGGCCTGTCTTGCCTTTCTGGTTTTTACACATTTTGTGGATGTCCCTTTTGACCGGTGGGAAATGATACTTCTTTGTAGTGCAGATTTGCATTGCCCGTTTGCTTGCTTGGCTACAAAGGGCGTATGCGTTTTCTCCTGAATATATTCAGGAGAAAACGCATACGCCCTTTTTGGCCAAGTGCACCATTGTCCAAGTTGTGCCCCTCTTCCTGTGCTTTACAGGCGATTCCAAGGTACCTCTTGAAATCTGTTTCCTGCTATTTTGCCTCGCTTTCAAGTCGGCCTCGTTGACTTCCCTCAACAGATTTTTGGACGATAGTTGTCCTTTATCACTCTGCCAGTTTGTGAATTGCTGTGCCCCTGAGCTCCATTTCTCAACTCGTTTTTTGTGAGCTGAACGCAAGTCCAAAATTTTGGATCATGTCCTATACTGGTTCCCGGTGGGTGGCTGAGACTTTGGTTAATTCTTCTTCCTGCCGGGAAATTAGAGTGACATGTGCCCGTCCAAATGCCTAACAGCTACTCTCTCATGGGTTCTCCCTCGTCCCTTCCATCCTCTGCCAAATTGGGAACCTGTGCAAACCAGGAGGTTAAAGGGCCTGTCTCTCCAAGTTGGGAGATTTATAGTAAGGCAGTTGGAAAGTCAAACTGGAGCACCAGGAGAGGGACTATTCGTTGAGTTTTAGAAACCTTTCGTATTCACAGTGTGTCTATTCTCTAGGTTTCCTGTACATGTTATAGCTGTAGTAATATTCCCTTGAACCTGGAGAGTTGGGACCCATGGAATGGGGGCCATGCATTATTGCTTGAAAGGGTCTGCATTTGCTCACCCAATCTCACCAATCCTCTCAGTTCCAAGTGTCCAGCCTTATGCCACATCCAGCTGTCATTGTAGATAGGGTCTTTCCAGGTTTCCTCAGACACCCTGAAGGAATTGTAAAGAATTTCCCTGTTTTTTGGTTTTGCTTTTGAAATTCCTTTTTATAGTGGGTTTGAGCTGATTCTCGCGGCCATGTTTATGCCACTCTAGACACACTTGATTCCCTTATGGAGTCATATCAATACATAGGTTTTAAGATTCTTACTAGTCAGATATATTCCTCTGCGGGAAATATGGGGTTTTGAGTCTCTTTCACTGAGGAAGGTGTAGGTCTTGTCTATTCCAAAGTTGGTTTTTGGAACGGTCCCTGTGCTTATATCAAACTCTGGTTTTATGCATCACCCCACCTCTCCATCCCCTTTATGCAGGCATAAGAGTGTTTTCTAAATTTGAGACTCTGTTCTCTTTCCTAACTCAGTTCACGTGTAGCCCTGTTTACAGGATCTTCATAAGTGATATCTTATGATAAGTTTCTTTTTCTGTGTGACTTATTTCACTTAGAATCATCGTACCTGAATCCACTCACTTTGCTGCTACTGGTCTTATGACATTGATTTCATGGCTGAGGGATATTCCATCGTACGTAAGTACCACAATGTTTTGAACCATTTTTATATTTCCTGGGATATTTAAGGTGTACCCAAGTTGAGGTTCTTGTAGTCAGTGCAGCCCTAAATTTGGAGGTGGCTCTTTCTTATTGATTTTCAGTTTTCCCTAGGTATATTCCCTAGACTGGAAGTGGCCTTGGCTCTGTAGCTCTGTTGTTTACTTGTTTTAGGGAACAAAATGCACTCCTCCAGTGAGGCAGTTGGCAATTGACATCCCGCCCATCAGCATAACAAGGCTCCCTGTTCTCCAGGGCCTGTCTTGCCTTTCTGGTTTTTACACATTTTCTGGATGTCCCTTTTGACCGGTGGGAAGTGATACTTCTTTGTAGTGCAGATTTGCATTGCCCGCTTGCTTGCTTGGCCAAAAAGGGCGTATGCGTTTTCTCCTGAATATATTCAGGAGAAAACGCATACGCCCTTTTTGGCCAAGTGCACCATTGTCCAAGTTGTGCCCCTCTTCCTGTGCTTTACAGGCGATTCCAAGGTACCTCTTGAAATCTGTTTCCTGCTATTTTGCCTCGCTTTCAAGTCCGCCTCGTTGACTTCCCTCAACAGATTTTTGGACGATAGTTGTCCTTTATCACTCTGCCAGTTTGTGAATTGCTGTGCCCCTGAGCTCCATTTCTCAACTCGTTTTTTGGGAGCTGAACGCAAGTCCAAAATTTTGGATCATGTCCTATACTGGTTCCCGGTGGGTGGCTGAGACTTTGGTTAATTCTTCTTCCTGCCGGGAAATTAGAGTGACATGTGCCCGTCCAAATGCCTAACAGCTACTCTCTCATGGGTTCTCCCTCGTCCCTTCCATCCTCTGCCAAATTGGGAACCTGTGCAAACCAGGAGGTTAAAGGGCCTGTCTCTCCAAGTTGGGAGATTGATAGTAAGGCAGTTGGAAAGTCAAACTGGAGCACCAGGAGAGGGACTATTCGTTGAGTTTTAGAAACCTTTCGTATTCACAGTGTGTCTATTCTCTAGGTTTCCTGTACATGTTATAGCTGTAGTAATATTCCCTTGAACCTGGAGAGTTGGGACCCATGGAATGGGGGCCATGCATTATTGCTTGAAAGGGTCTGCATTTGCTCACCCAATCTCACCAATCCTCTCAGTTCAAAGTGTCCACCCTTATGCCACATCCAGCTGTCATTGTAGATAGGGTCTTTCCAGGTTTCCTCAGACACCCTGAAGGAATTGTAAAGAATTTCCCTGTTTTTTGGTTTTGCTTTTGAAATTCCTTTTTATAGTGGGTTTGAGCTGATTCTCGCTGCCATGTTTATGCCACTCTAGACACACTTGATTCCCTTATGGAGTCATATCAATACATAGGTTTTAAGATTCTTACTAGTCAGATATATTCCTCTGCGGGAAATATGGGGTTTTGAGTCTCTTTCACTGAGGAAGGTGTAGGTCTTGTCTATTCCAAAGTTGGTTTTTGGAACGGTCCCTGTGCTTATATCAAACTCTGGTTTTATGCATCACCCCACCTCTCCATCCCCTTTATGCAGGCATAAGAGTGTTTTCTAAATGTGAGACTCTGTTCTCTTTCCTAACTCAGTTCACGTGTAGCCCTGTTTACAGGATCTTCATAAGTGATATCTTGTGATAAGTTTGTTTTTCTGTGTGACTTATTTCACTTAGAATCATCGTACCTGAATCCACTCACTTTGCTGCTACTGGTCTTATGACATTGATTTCATGGCTGAGGGATATTCCATCGTACGTAAGTACCACAATGTTTTGAACCATTTTTATATTTCCTGGGATATTTAAGGTGTACCCAAGTTGAGGTTCTTGTAGTCAGTGCAGCCCTAAATTTGGAGGTGGCTCTTTCTTATTGATTTTCAGTTTTCCCAAGGTATATTCCCTAGACTGGAAGTGGCCTTGGCTCTGTAGCTCTGTTGTTTACTTGTTTTAGGGAACACAATGCACTCCTCCAGTGAGGCAGTTGGCAATTTACATCCCACCCATCAGCATAACAAGGCTCCCAGTTCCTCAGGGCCTGTCTTGCCTTTCTGGTTTTTACACATTTTGTGGATGTCCCTTTTGACCGGTGGGAAATGATACTTCTTTGTAGTGCAGATTTGCATTGCCCGCTTGCTTGCTTGGCCACAAAGGGCGTATGCGTTTTCTCCTGAATATATTCAGGAGAAAACGCATACGCCCTTTTTGGCCAAGTGCACCATTGTCCAAGTTGTGCCCCTCTTCCTGTGCTTTACAGGCGATTCCAAGGTACCTCTTGAAATCTGTTTCCTGCTATTTTGCCTCGCTTTCAAGTCGGCCTCGTTGACTTCCCTCAACAGATTTTTGGACGATAGTTGTCCTTTATCACTCTGCCAGTTTGTGAATTGCTGTGCCCCTGAGCTCCATTTCTCAACTCGTTTTTTGTGAGCTGAACGCAAGTCCAAAATTTTGGATCATGTCCTATACTGGTTCCCGGTGGGTGGCTGAGACTTTGGTTAATTCTTCTTCCTGCCGGGAAATTAGAGTGACATGTGCCCGTCCAAATGCCTAACAGCTACTCTCTCATGGGTTCTCCCTCGTCCCTTCCATCCTCTGCCAAATTGGGAACCTGTGCAAACCAGGAGGTTAAAGGGCCTGTATCTCCAAGTTGGGAGAATGATAGTAAGGCAGTTGGAAAGTCAAACTGGAGCACCAGGAGAGGGACTATTCGTTGAGTTTTAGAAACCTTTCGTATTCACAGTGTGTCCATTCTCTAGGTTTCCTGTACATGTTATAGCTGTAGTAATATTCCCTTGAACCTGGAGAGTTGGGACCCATGGAATGGGGGCCATACATTATTGCTTGAAAGGGTCTGCATTTGCTCACCCAATCTCACCAATCCTCTCAGTTCCAAGTGTCCAGCCTTATGCCACATCCAGCTGTCATTGTAGATAGGGTCTTTCCAGGTTTCCTCAGACACCCTGAAGGAATTGTAAAGAATTTCCCTGTTTTTTGGTTTTGCTTTTGAAATTCCTTTTTATAGTGGGTTTGAGCTGATTCTCGCTGCCATGTTTATGCCACTCTAGACACATTGATTCCCTTATGGAGTCATATCAATACATAGGTTTTAAGATTCTTACTAGTCAGATATATTCCTCTGCGGGAAATATGGGGTTTTGAGTCTCTTTCACTGAGGAAGGTGTTGGTCTTGTCTATTCCAAAGTTGGTTTTTGAAACGGTCCCTGTGCTTATATCAAACTCTGGTTTTATGCATCACCCCACCTCTCCATCCCCTTTATGCAGGCATAAGAGTGTTTTCTAAATGTGAGACTCTGTTCTCTTTCCTAACTCAGTTCACGTGTAGCCCTGTTTACAGGATCTTCATAAGTGATATCTTATGATAAGTTTCTTTTTCTGTGTGATTTATTTCACTTAGAATCATCGTACCTGAATCCACTCACTTTGCTGCTACTGGTCTTATGACATTGATTTCATGGCTGAGGGATATTCCATCGTACGTAAGTACCACAATGTTTTGAACCATTTTTATATTTCCTGGGATATTTAAGGTGTACCCAAGTTGAGGTTCTTGTAGTTAGTGCAGCCCTAAATTTGGAGGTGGCTCTTTCTTATTGATTTTCAGTTTTCCCAAGGTATATTCCCTAGACTGGAAGTGGCCTTGGCTCTGTAGCTCTGTTGTTTACTTGTTTTAGGGAACAAAATGCACTCCTCCAGTGAGGCAGTTGGCAATTGACATCCCGCCCATCAGCATAACAAGGCTCCCTGTTCTCCAGGGCCTGTCTTGCCTTTCTGGTTTTTACACATTTTCTGGATGTCCCTTTTGACCGGTGGGAAGTGATACTTCTTTGTAGTGCAGATTTGCATTGCCCGCTTGCTTGCTTGGCCAAAAAGGGCGTATGCGTTTTCTCCTGAATATATTCAGGAGAAAACGCATACGCCCTTTTTGGCCAAGTGCACCATTGTCCAAGTTGTGCCCCTCTTCCTGTGCTTTACAGGCGATTCCAAGGTACCTCTTGAAATCTGTTTCCTGCTATTTTGCCTCGCTTTCAAGTCCGCCTCGTTGACTTCCCTCAACAGATTTTTGGACGATAGTTGTCCTTTATCACTCTGCCAGTTTGTGAATTGCTGTGCCCCTGAGCTCCATTTCTCAACTCGTTTTTTGTGAGCTGAACGCAAGTCCAAAATTTTGGATCATGTCCTATACTGGTTCCCGGTGGGTGGCTGAGACTTTGGTTAATTCTTCTTCCTGCCGGGAAATTAGAGTGACATGTGCCCGTCCAAATGCCTAACAGCTACTCTCTCATGGGTTCTCTCTCGTCCCTTCAATCCTCTGCCAAATTGGGAACCTGTGCAAACCAGGAGGTTAAAGGGCCTGTCTCTCCAAGTTGGGAGATTGATAGTAAGGCAGTTGGAAAGTCAAACTGGAGCACCAGGAGAGGGACTATTCGTTGAGTTTTAGAAACCTTTCGTATTCACAGTGTGTCCATTCTCTAGGTTTCCTGTACATGTTATAGCTGTAGTAATATTCCCTTGAACATGGAGAGTTGGGAACCATGGAATGGGGGCCATGCATTATTGCTTGAAAGGGTCTGCATTCGCTCACCCAATCTCACCAATCCTCTCAGTCCCAAGTGTCCAGCCTTATGCCACATCCAGCTGTCATTGTAGATAGGGTCTTTCCAGGTTTCCTCAGACACCCTGAAGGAATTGTAAAGAATTTCCCTGTTTTTTGGTTTTGCTTTTGAAATTCCTTTTTATAGTGGGTTTGAGCTAATTCTCGCTGCCATGTTTATGCCACTCTAGACACACTTGATTCCCTTATGGAGACATATCAATACATAGGTTTTAAGATTCTTACTAGTCAGATATATTCCTCTGCGGGAAATATGGGGTTTTGAGTCTCTTGCACTGAGGAAGGTGTAGGTCTTGTCTATTCCAAAGTTGGTTTTTGAAACGGTCCCTGTGCTTATATCAAACTCTGGTTTTATGCATCACCCCACCTCTCCATCCCCTTTATGCAGGCATAAGAATGTTTTCTAAATGTGAGACTCTGTTCTCTTTCCTAACTCAGTTCACGGGTAGCCCTGTTTACAGGATCTTCATAAGTGATATCTTATGATAAGTTTCTTTTTCTGTGTGACTTATTTCACTTAGAATCATCGTACCTGAATCCACTCACTTTGCTGCTACTGGTCTTATGACATTGATTTCATGGCTGAGGGATATTCCATCGTACGTAAGTACCACAATGTTTTGAACCATTTTTATATTTCCTGGGATATTTAAGGTGTACCCAAGTTGAGGTTCTTGTAGTCAGTGCAGCCCTAAATTTGGAGGTGGCTCTTTCTTATTGATTTTCAGTTTTCCCAAGGTATATTCCCTAGACTGGAAGTGGCCTTGGCTCTGTAGCTCTGTTGTTTACTTGTTTTAGGGAACAAAATGCACTCCTCCAGTGAGGCAGTTGGCAATTGACATCCCGCCCATCAGCATAACAAGGCTCCCTGTTCTCCAGGGCCTGTCTTGCCTTTCTGGTTTTTACACATTTTCTGTATGTCCCTTTTGACCGGTGGGAAGTGATACTTCTTTGTAGTGCAGATTTGCATTGCCCGCTTGCTTGCTTGGCCAAAAAGGGCGTATGCGTTTTCTCCTGAATATATTCAGGAGAAAACGCATACGCCCTTTTTGGCCAAGTGCACCATTGTCCAAGTTGTGCCCCTCTTCCTGTGCTTTACAGGCGATTCCAAGGTACCTCTTGAAATCTGTTTCCTGCTATTTTGCCTCGCTTTCAAGTCCGCCTCTTTGACTTCCCTCAACATATTTTTGGACGATAGTTGTCCTTTATCACTCTGCCAGTTTGTGAATTGCTGTGCCCCTGAGCTCCATTTCTCAACTCGTTTTTTGTGAGCTGAACGCAAGTCCAAAATTTTGGATCCTGTCCTATACTGGTTCCCGGTGGGTGGCTGAGACTTTGGTTAATTCTTCTTCCTGCCGGGAAATTAGAGTGACATGTGCCCGTCCAAATGCCTAACAGCTACTCTCTCATGGGTTCTCTCTCGTCCCTTCAATCCTCTGCCAAATTGGGAACCTGTGCAAACCAGGAGGTTAAAGGGCCTGTCTCTCCAAGTTGGGAGATTGATAGTAAGGCAGTTGGAAAGTCAAACTGGAGCACCAGGAGAGGGACTATTCGTTGAGTTTTAGAAACCTTTCGTATTCACAGTGTGTCCATTCTCTAGGTTTCCTGTACATGTTATAGCTGTAGGAATATTCCCTTGAACATGGAGAGTTGGGACCCATGGAATGGGGGCCATGCATTATTGCTTGAAAGGGTCTGCATTCGCTCACCCAATCTCACCAATCCTCTCAGTCCCAAGTGTCCAGCCTTATGCCACATCCAGCTGTCATTGTAGATAGGGTCTTTCCAGGTTTCCTCAGACACCCTGAAGGAATTGTAAAGAATTTCCCTGTTTTTTGGTTTTGCTTTTGAAATTCCTTTTTATAGTGGGTTTGAGCTGATTCTCGCTGCCATGTTTATGCCACTGTAGACACACTTGATTCCCTTATGGAGACATATCAATACATAGGTTTTAAGATTCTTACTAGTCAGATATATTCCTCTGTGGGAAATATGGGGTTTTGAGTCTCTTTCACTGAGGAAGGTGTCGGTCTTGTCAATTCCAAAGTTGGTTTTTGAAACGGTCCCTGTGCTTATATCAAACTCTGGTTTCATGCATCACCCCACCTCTCCTTCCCCTTTATGCAGGCATAAGAGTGTTTTCTAAATGTGAGACTCTGTTCTCTTTCCTAACTCAGTTCACGTGTAGCCATGTTTACAGGATCTTCATAAGTGATATCTTATGATAAGTTTCTTTTTCTGTGTGACTTATTTCACTTAGAATCATCGTACCTGAATCCACTCACTTTGCTGCTACTGGTCTTATGACATTGATTTCATGGCTGAGGGATATTCCATCGTACGTAAGTACCACAAGGTTTTGAACCATTTTTATATTTCCTGGGATATTTAAGGTGTACCCAAGTTGAGGTTCTTGTAGTCAGTGCAGCCCTAAATTTGGAGGTGGCTCTTTCTTATTGATTTTCAGTTTTCCCAAGGTATATTCCCTAGACTGGAAGTGGCCTTGGCTCTGTAGCTCTGTTGTTTACTTGTTTTAGGGAACAAAATGCACTCCTCCAGTGAGGCAGTTGGCAATTGACATCCCGCCCATCAGCATAACAAGGCTCCCTGTTCTCCAGGGCCTGTCTTGCCTTTCTGGTTTTTACACATTTTCTGGATGTCCCTTTTGACCGGTGGGAAGTGATACTTCTTTGTAGTGCAGATTTGCATTGCCCGCTTGCTTGCTTGGCCAAAAAGGGCGTATGCGTTTTCTCCTGAATATATTCAGGAGAAAACGCATACGCCCTTTTTGGCCAAGTGCACCATTGTCCAAGTTGTGCCCCTCTTCCTGTGCTTTACAGGCGATTCCAAGGTACCTCTTGAAATCTGTTTCCTGCTATTTTGCCTCGCTTTCAAGTCCGCCTCTTTGACTTCCCTCAACAGATTTTTGGACGATAGTTGTCCTTTATCACTCTGCCAGTTTGTGAATTGCTGTGCCCCTGAGCTCCATTTCTCAACTCGTTTTTTGTGAGCTGAACGCAAGTCCAAAATTTTGGATCCTGTCCTATACTGGTTCCCGGTGGGTGGCTGAGACTTTGGTTAATTCTTCTTCCTGCCGGGAAATTAGAGTGACATGTGCCCGTCCAAATGCCTAACAGCTACTCTCTCATGGGTTCTCTCTCGTCCCTTCAATCCTCTGCCAAATTGGGAACCTGTGCAAACCAGGAGGTTAAAGGGCCTGTCTCTCCAAGTTGGGAGATTGATAGTAAGGCAGTTGGAAAGTCAAACTGGAGCACCAGGAGAGGGACTATTTGTTGAGTTTTAGAAACCTTTCGTATTCACAGTGTGTCCATTCTCTAGGTTTCCTGTACATGTTATAGCTGTAGGAATATTCCCTTGAACATGGAGAGTTGGGACCCATGGAATGGGGGCCATGCATTATTGCTTGAAAGGGTCTGCATTCGCTCACCCAATCTCACCAATCCTCTCAGTCCCAAGTGTCCAGCCTTATGCCACATCCAGCTGTCATTGTAGATAGGGTCTTTCCAGGTTTCCTCAGACACCCTGAAGGAATTGTAAAGAATTTCCCTGTTTTTTGGTTTTGCTTTTGAAATTCCTTTTTATAGTGGGTTTGAGCTGATTCTCGCTGCCATGTTTATGCCACTCTAGACACACTTGATTCCCTTATGGAGACATATCAATACATAGGTTTTAAGATTCTTACTAGTCAGATATATTCCTCTGTGGGAAATATGGGGTTTTGAGTCTCTTTCACTGAGGAAGGTGTCGGTCTTGTCAATTCCAAAGTTGGTTTTTGAAACGGTCCCTGTGCTTATATCAAACTCTGGTTTTATGCATCACCCCACCTCTCCTTCCCCTTTATGCAGGCATAAGAGTGTTTTCTAAATGTGAGACTCTGTTCTCTTTCCTAACTCAGTTCACGTGTAGCCATGTTTACAGGATCTTCATAAGTGATATCTTATGATAAGTTTCTTTTTCTGTGTGACTTATTTCACTTAGAATCATCGTACCTGAATCCACTCACTTTGCTGCTACTGGTCTTATGACATTGATTACATGGCTGAGGGATATTCCATCGTACGTAAGTACCGCAATGTTTTGAACCATTTTTATATTTCCTGGGATATTTAAGGTGTACCCAAGTTGAGGTTCTTGTAGTCAGTGCAGCCCTAAATTTGGAGGTGGCTCTTTCTTATTGATTTTCAGTTTTCCCCAGGTATATTCCCTAGACTGGAAGTGGCCTTGGCTCTGTAGCTCTGTTGTTTACTTGTTTTAGGGAACACAATGCACTCCTCCAGTGAGGCAGTTGGCAATTTACATCCCGCCCATCAGCATAACAAGGCTCCCAGTTCTCCAGGGCCTGTCTTGCCTTTCTGGTTTTTACACATTTTGTGGATGTCCGTTTTGACCGGTGGGAAGTGATACTTCTTTGTAGTGCAGATTTGCATTGCCCGCTTGCTTGCTTGGCCAAAAAGGGCGTATGTGTTTTCTCCTGAATATATTCAGGAGAAAACGCATACGCCCTTTTTGGCCAAGTGCACCATTGTCCAAGTTGTGCCCCTCTTCCTGTTCTTTACAGGCGATTCCAAGGTACCTCTTGAAATCTGTTTCCTGCTATTTTGCCTCGCTTTCAAGTCCGCCTCGTTGACTTCCC